>NW_026637425.1:0-303966 GCF_028554395.1 Pezoporus wallicus
GGTACATATAGCGGTCTGGAGTCACTACATGGGGTGCTGTATGGTTTGGAGACCCTTTATGGGGGTCTGTGGGGTGATACGGTGTGTCTGGGGGGGGATTAAGGGGGACATGGGTGTCTGGAGTCCCTACATGAGGGCCTATAGTTGTCTAGAGACCCTTCCTGGGGGAATATGGGAGGATATGGGGGGATTTGGAGGACTGGAGTCCCTTTATGGGGGTCTGTGGGGGAATATGAGAGGATATGGGGGTCTGGAGTCCATTACAAAGGGTTCTAGGGGGGAATATGGGAGGATATGGGGGACAGGAGTGCCTACATGGCATTCTGTGGGGGGAGATGGATATCTGGAGTCCCTAAATGGGATTCTGTGAGGTCAGTGGTGAGGATATGGGGGGATTTGGGGGTCTGCAGACCCACAGTGGGGTCTGTCGGGGTCTATGGGGGGATTAGGGGAGATACGGGGGTCTATGGTGATTCGGAGAAAACTCTGGGAACAAACTCGCCAACAAAAGTTTCACGTTTCAAGCAGGTATTCTTTATTGCGGCGCCAGCAGACACAGGGGACAGCTCCTCCTAACCTGTGTCTCCAAATTGCTGAACAAGCCGTCCTTATATAGTCACTAAGCATACCTATTCATCACGTACAGACATACATATTCCTGAGGATACTTACATCATTCTTCTAGAAAGTTTCCCCACAGGCATACAAAAACATGGTGAGGGGCTCTAGGGTCCTTTACTTCTTCCGACAATCTTCAGCACTTCTGGCAGCCCTGGAAGTACACGCAGTAGACATTTATACCAGCTTAATTGGTTCCCTAACACCACAGACACAGCAATCGTCCTGTCCTTCTGCTCACCAGTTTAACTGCAGCCCATCCTGGACACCTGCCATTCCAAGATACTTCTTATCCTTACCTCCTTATTTTCTATCCTCTTTTTCTTACACTCATTTTGTACTAAGGTCATAAGGGCCTAAAACTACGTCAGCTACAATGGTTTATCTTATACAAGGACTCTCAGGATGTTCTCTAGCTGTACTCTATACTTTTCCTCTGTGAATCGTGCACCTCAGTCATTTTCCATTGCTACTCTTACAAAGGCTTCAAACTTAACATTACTTAAAACTGATTCAAAAGGTTTATATATTTCATTTGGTGATTTTGTGCTTTCTTTTCTTACTATGGAGTTTCTATAGGGTCTCTATGGGTCCCAGCACCCCCCAATGTATCTCTATGTGTCTCTATGTCCATACCCCCCTTCCCAGTATGTCCCTATGGAGTTTCTATATGCTCTCCATGGGTCCCAGCACCCCCCAATGTATCTCTACGTGTCTCTATGTAAATAACCCCCTCCCCAGTGCGTCCCTATGGAGTTTCTATGTGCTCTCCATGGGTCGCAGCCCCCCCACAATGTCTCTCTATGGGTCCCTATGTGTCTCTCTTCCCCCCCCCCCAGTGTTCGTACGTCGAAAGCCAGGGGGCTGGTGCCGTGCAGGAGGTGGATGCCGGGCCCGGGCAGCAGCGGCGGCAGCTCCCGGAGGAGGGGGGCGGCGATGCCGGGGGAGGTGCCCGGCCGGGTCCCGAGGCACTGCGAGCCCCGGGAGGAGGGATGGGTCGGGAGCGGAGCCGCCGCCCGCACCACCCTCGCCAGCTCCATCTCGGGATGAAAAATGGCGGCGTCGGAGACAGGGTGCGGCCGTTACCACGGCAACGCGGCCGCCATGATGGGTGAGGGCATGAGACAGCAGGAGGGAGGGGCTGGGCTCAATATGGAGGAATGGCGGGTACACAATGGCGCCTCACCAATATGGCCGCCCCCAGACTCACATTACCCTCGATTAAACCCCTTTACGCCCCCCTACTGCCCCCCATTACCCTCTATTAGAACCACAGAATCACAGGTTAGGGGTGGAAAGGACCTTAAGATCATCCAGTTCCAAACCCCCTGCCATGGGCAGGGACAGAATTTTTCCCGCACGGCTCTGCTCGGTTCGGCAAAGCTCGGCTCCGCGCGGGGGAGAACCGAGGAACCGGGGCACCGAGGGGGCCTGGGGCAGCCCGGCAGCGGGAAGAGAGGAGTCGCGGCGGGGCAGGGCTGCTGTCCCGGCATGCAGCGGGGACAGTGTCCCCCTTGCCATCCCTCCCGCCGGAGGCACTCGTGTTCCCCGCGGCCGCTCAGCGTCCCGGTCTCCAACGGCGAGAGGAGCCCATGCCCTGGCTGCTGTGTACCAGCACCCAGCAGAGCCGGGCGCTCCTCTTAGCGAGTCCCGGAACCATCGCAGCAGCATTCCTGGGAGAGGATTTTGTATTTAATGGAATTCAGGTTTGGATGATGGGGGGCTCTTTAGTTTTGGAACTGCTGAACAAGGGAATTCTGTTCTGGCAAATCTGAGTTTCAGAGAACACTCTCCTGCTATCTGGGAAAACTCGGTTTAGCCCAGCCAAGTACAGCACCGTTTAGCACAGTTCAGACCAGTTTGGCCTACCCCAGACCAGTTTAGCCCAGTTAAAACAAGTTTAGCCCAGTTCAGGGCACTCCAGCCCAGTATGGCCCAGTTCAGACTGGCTTACCTAAGTTCAGACCAGTTTAGCCCAGTGCAGTCCAGTTAAGCCAGGTTTAGCACAGTTCCATCTGATTTAGCCCAGTTCAGACCAATATAGCCCAACACAGCACAGTTTGGACCAGTTTAGCCCAGTGTACACCAGTCCAGCCCAGTTTCTCTCACTTCAGACATTTCACCCCACTTCAGCCCAGCCCACTTTAGCCCTGGCCAGCCCATTCAGCCCACTTTAGTCCAGTGCAGACAACTTTAGCACAGTCCATTCCAGTTTAGACCAGCCCAGTCCACTTTAGCCCAATTCAGCCCAGTTTAGCTCTGCCCAGACCAACTTAGCTCTGCCCAGACCAACTTAGCTCTGCCCAGACCAACTTAGCCCTGCCCAGACCAACTTAGCCCAGCCCATTTCACCCTAGTTCAGCTCAATTCAGACCTGCCCAGACCAGTTTAGCAGTTCAGCAGGGTTTAGCCCAATTCAGACCACTCCAGCACACCTTAGCTCTCTTGAGCCCACTTTAGCCCACTTCAGCCCAGCCAAGCAGTTTAGACCACTTCAGCCAAGTTTAGCCCCATTCACATCTGTCTAGGCCACTTTAGCACTGTTAAGCCAAATTTAGCCCAGTTTAGCCCAGCACAGTTTAGCCCAACGCAGCCCAGTCCAGTACACTTCAGCCCACTTTACCCCTTCCCAGCCCAATGTAGCACACTTTAGGCCAGCTCAATCCAGCCCAGTTTAGCCCACTCCAGCTTATACCTCCCCAATTTAACCCAGTTCAACCCAGTTTACAGACCAGCCCACTCCAGCTCAGCCCAGACAAGTTGAGCCCCATTAGGCCCAGTTTAGCACAATTCAGGCTGGTTTAGCTCAGCCCAGCCCAGCCAAGACCTGATCAGCCACTTCAAGCCCAGTTTAGCCCAGTTCAGCCCAGCCCAGCAATATTTACTCCAATTCAGCCCAGGCCAGCCCCATTCAGACCAGCTCAGATCTGTCCAACCCAGTGAGGCCCACTTCAACCACTCCAGCCCAGTTTAGCCCAAGTTGGCCCACTTCAGGAGAGTTTAGACCACTTTGGCACCACTTCATCCCAGTCCAGCCCAGTTTAGCCTTGCCCAGCCCAGTTTAGCCCAGTAGAGCCCAGCCCAGCCTCATTTACCCCAGTTAAGCCTATTTTGGCTCAGTTTAGACCAGTCCAGCCCACTTTAGCTCAGTCCCATGCAATTAAGCCCAGCCAAGAACAGTTTACCCCAGTCCAGCACATTTTAGACCACTTCAGACCTCTCCAGACCAGTTTAGCCCAGTACAGCCCAACTAAGCCCAGCCAAGAACATCTGAATCCAGGTTAGCCCACTCCAGCCCAGCCCAGCTCACTTTAGCACAGATTAGCCCAGCTCAGTCCAGTCCAGCCCAGCTCTGTCCAGCCCAGTTTAGACCACTGAATGACAGTCCATTTAGCCCAGTCCAGACAAGTTTAGCTCTGAGAGGAGCCGATGCCTCCCATTACCCCACTACATCCCATTGTTTCCCATTACCCCCTATTAAGCCCCATTGCCCCCCTATTGCCTCCCATTACCCCCTGTTAACCCCATTCCCCCACCGTTGGCCCCCATTACCCTTTATTAACTCCCTATTACCCCGCCATTGCCTCCCATTACCTCCCGGTCCTCTCCTGAGGACCCCCTCACTGCCCCCACAGTGGCCTCACAGGGCAGAGGCCGCTGTGGGGCAGAGGTTCCAAGCGCTCTCAATGGCACTGGCGGGGAAAGTGGTGGCGGTGGCAGAGGCTACCGACGGGTGAGTGCCCCATAGAGCCCAGTAGGGACCCATAGGGACCCATTTTTCCGATTTCTAACCCATTTTCCCGTGTTTCTAGCTCTTTAAAGCCATTTTTGGCTGTTTCTCACCCATTTTTCCCATGGGTGATGGGTGGCCGGGTAGCAGTCAGTGCCGCCGTCGGCTCCGCCGCGAACGGCTTCTTCGTATTGGAGCCGAGCGCCCCACAGAGCCGCCTGAGCGCGACAAGGGAGGAGCCGAGAGGCGGGACCAACCTGCGGTGCATCCCTGAGCCGAGCGAGGCATCCCGCCCGCCCGCCCGCCCCCCCGGCCCCCCGGCCAGCGAGGCCGCCCCCGTTGCTAAGGAAGTGAGGTCACGCAATATGGCGGTCTGGAGCCGCGGCGAGTGAGTCGTTAGTGCTGTGTGGAATCCGCGGGCATCCATCCCGGGAGCTGCGGCGGCGGCGCTGCGTTTCTCGCTAGCATCAAGCGGAAAACCCAAAGCCACGATGGCATCAGGAACCGCAGGGCTGTGAGGCAGCGGAGCGCGAGCCGGCAGGCCGGACAGGGCAACAGAACCAGGTCGCGGACGAACCAGGTTGCCGCCATGGAGCTGAGGGTTGGGAACCGGTACCGGCTGGGCCGGAAGATCGGGAGTGGCTCCTTTGGGGACATCTACTTGGGTAAGGAGGGTGTCTTGCTGGGGATATATCTGACAGGTTTGTGGAGAACGTCAGGGGTAGGGCTGGGATGGGTGCTGCTCGCTGCTGTACCCGCTCCCAGCCCCGGCGAGGCTGGGCTGGGGGCAACCTCCGGGCCCTCACTTCACTCCTGCTGGAGCTCGGGCCGCACTACTGACCAAAAAATGTCCTTTGATATGAAGTACCTTTCTGTTTGTACAAACATCCTAGTTTGGATAGTGTGGAAATCGGGAATTCTATCTTATTTAGCCACCACTTCCCATTGTTGTCTTGTGACCTTGGGTGTTGTTAATCTTCTCATCTGTAAAATCGGGATAAGGGTATAAATCCCTTTATTTGGAAAACAAGCGAGCAAGCAAACCAAACAACCCAACACAAAGCAAACCCCTCAAAACCCCAAACCCACCATATTCAGAAAAATAGTTTGGGAAAGAAACATGCATTGGTGTTAACCATCACTGCAGTGGTCTAGGAAGAACTGCTGCCACAGCAATGTTCTTTTCTCCTGTGAGACCTAACAAACAAAAGACAAAAACAACAAAAAACATTACACAACTGCAGATGACGAGGTTGCAGTTAAAGAAACCTTCAGTCAAATCTTCAAATCCTTCCAAGAATCATCAGGTTGGCTATCCTGTTGCTTTAATGTTGCCCTAATGCCTTATTGCAAGTACCTTGTTCTGGTACTGTGATTTCTATGCAATTGTAAAATTTGCAGGGTTGGCATTCTCTTTGCCTGACCATTTGTGTGGCTCTCTATCGTAATGGCTCACTGCTTGTGATTATGACAAGCAGTGGTGGGTACAAGTTTTGAAAGAAAGTATTCATAAAATAATATATTCTGCAAACTCTTAAACCACAAGAAATGGGTTAATTCCGGAGACATTCATTTTAATTAATGTACATAGAAACCAGTACTATGCTTTTGAAAACTGTGTCAACTTTAAAAAGCAAGTCAGAAAGGCAGGGAAGGAACTTGCAGGGGCTAAGGTATGTTAACTGCACACATCTGGAGGGTAAAAACACGTCTTTAGCTAACATGTGGTATGTTTGACAGTGTAAGAGGTGTTTCTGTTTCCTAGACAGCAGTGCTTCCCGTTGCAGTGCACAGCTCACATTCCAAACTAATCTGTCAGGTAAAAGTGCTTGTCTGCAGATAATGAAATACTGGTTATCTGTAATACAGATCATATACCTGCTAAAAAATCCATGTTTTTAGCTGAAGGTGTGGTGGTGTATAGAGGCAGAGAACATGAATCTTTCTCTCTGCAATGCTTGCATAAAAGATTGAAGACTTCTGTGAGAAATATAGTGGTAACACTTGTGCAAAAATCCTCATTAGCTGTCATTGGGATTTTGAGTGGAGATTAAGACAGCAATTAGAATTTGAAAAATCTTAAATTATTTGAGAACCTTCCTTTAGTAGTTGACTACTGCTCAGGTAAGTCAGATTACATTATAGTATAAATTTAAAATGCAAGTAAAAAAATATATTTTGGGTGTTACTTCATGCTTACAGCCCACACCAGTGAAGTTGCACAGGAAATAATAATTCTCTGTGCATTAGTAATATTGCCATGCTGCATTTTGCAGTTTTTGACATCTTTTTATCTCGGAGTAGCTGGTGTGGATTTACATTTAGGGCTTGCTGCAGATGTCATTCCCGAGTCAGAAGCTAGGAGAGTTACATGCTTTGAAGATCCAGCAATTGGTGTGGGTTTCTTTTTCCAGGGGAAATGACCATGCCTCAAGAACTGAAGTCTTTTGAAGAGGCCATTTGGTTTGCTTACTATTATCTTGTAAAACAGAGGTGTTTGAAATCTGTATTTTTTGTGATAATGAAATGTTGGGATTTATTAAGATTTTCTGTTTGGTTGTTCAGATTATGGTAAGACATAAGTGCTTTAAAATAACTTATAAAAATTCTTTTAGATGTCATGAGGTTTTATTAAGTACATGTCTTCTCATAGGCCTTGCTATTTTTACAGATTACTTCAGCGTAGATCTCTAGCTTCAGATCTCTGAAAAGAAAGAATTGATTATTTTTGCCTGGTTTTGGTCCTGTACATTTGGGTTTTTAATGCAGCTACAAGGATGTAGAAGACATTCCAGAGTAGAGGGGACAGACTTTTCCCTTTTCCCTTTTTTACCTCTTTATCCCTATGGAGCCGATGACTCCGTTGTTGTTATCACGTTTTTTTCATATTCTTTTATATTCTCCCTCAAACCTCAAAATATGTCTTCTGGAATTCTGAATGGCCCCAGCTTTGCTCGCTTAGAATGGCAGGGTCTATGGGACAGGAGTTTGAAATGTAAGGCACTATTGTAAATAAAGGAGCACGGACAACTTAAAATAAAATCTAGGAATTTAGTGTACCTGCATCTTTTGAAGTTACCCTGCAGAGGAAGATATGAAAGAAATGGATTCCCAGATATTCTACATAGTATGATGAAAAATGGGCGATGGGATCAGAGTAAGCATTTGTTGATAAGTCTGTGAGGTCAAATAGATATGGGTTGCTAAGGACATTGCAGTCACTGTGTTTTCATGCATTTTGCATTGTGTATATATTTTTCTTAAGAATTAGTTTTGGGTTGTAAACGCGTTAAAATAATTTCCAAGGCTTTCCTTATGGTAGAGGATTTCACAATTCCAAGTAAATTGGAATTTTGCAGTTTAAAAGAAAATACTTTCACAACTCTATACTTCTTTTTACATTTACAGATGGTGAGCTCTAATTACACTCCTTGTTACTACTTTTTAATTGTGGTCATTCTTGCAGTAATGCTTCCTGCTGCTTCACAGATATTACTGTGTTTTCCTTAAAGGAAGCTAAGCTTTTGGTGCTACAGAGTTACTTTAGAAATTTTGTCCCAGGGTTTAAGTGGGGACAGAAGTCCTTACTTGGTGGCAAGCAATGCATTGCTTGGAAAAATTATTTGCATTTTTGTCTCTCATCAGTTTTGCTGGACTCAAATATTTTAATTTCACTATTTTAATATGAAGTCTCTTGAAAGAGAGGATTTATACAGAAGCAGAGTTCAGGGTAAGGGTTCTTGGCTAATGAGTGATAAAGACTTGGGAAGAGGAACTATCCTATGAAGTTACCTACTAGGTCAAGACCATAGTTTGTCATGTAGTGGTTTAATACTATATTGAGCAGAATGGATACCAATACAGACTTGATACAGGTCTTGATCCTCCCATGCAGTTTTTGCCCTAATCAAACACAGAAGTCTGCAGCTGTCTATAAAGAAATATGTCTTTTAGTATACTTGGGCACCAATTTGTGTTGGTTTTGGATCAGACAAGTTTTTGAAAAACAAAAGAACAAACCAAACCCCCCAAAAGACCATGTTTTCTGCTGCTCACCTATCAGATAATATTGTCTTTGGTCCGTGCTTTCCCTGATCTTGTCTACTGTGGGATTTGGCAGAACAGGTACTGAATGTTGGGATAAGCAAGAGAGGTCCAGAGTTCTGGGGTTCAAAATGGAGATTTTTGTTTGTTTGTGGTGGCAAAGTCAGTATTAGATCAGAAGATAAACACCTTCCCCCTCATATTGTTGATCTGCCCTTTCACATTTCTGGATTGATGTGCACCATAGCTCATTTAAAGTTCACCAAAATAATATATTTATAAAATATGAAAACCTTAAATTACAGATTGAAGACTTTCCAGTTAGCTGCTACTGTGCTATCTATAACCAAAGTAGCAGTGGGGGATCCTGCCAGTTATTATGCCAGTTACAAAAGAGTCATACAAGACAGATATATATAGATATATATATATATATATATATGTACAGCCTTATTTTTCTTTTTGTCTTCCATATGTGTTCACCTTGAGTTGTGTTTATTGTACCTAGAGTGAGTTTCATTTGGTTTGTTTTCTTAAGGTGCCTCGGGAAATGTCTAACAAATATTGACCTTGGTGTTGTCAGAACAGCGCAACTGTACCAGCAACACCACCTTCATACTCGCATTTGTGCGCACATACAGAAAGATATTTTATTTACCTAAAAAAAGTGAAGTCTTGTGTGAACTCAGTAGATAATTTATGCACCATCAGTTCCTTGCAAAGTGAAGTCACACCGATTTTGAGGTGTGGCCTATTAGCCAGCCTTTTTTAGCCTTTCTTAGTCTGACAAAGGCTATAAAGCACTGAAGTAGCTCCTTAATCTGCGGAACAGTATTTTGTAGTTATAATAGGTGTCCTTGTTTCAGCTGGTGAATATGTTAGCTCAGTACTGTGTAATGGTCAAAGAAAAGCATATGCAGAAAAAAACAGGTAAACAGGCAGAAAAAAATGTGTACCTCTGTCTTAATTGCATTTGGTGACTCAAAGGGCATTATGGAACTGGAAAAGGTATGGATAAGTGAAATGGTGAACAGTTAGGGGTAATTAAAAATTACTCCTGTATGAAGAATGACCAGAGTTTTTGAACTCTGAAAAGAGTTAGGGGAAAGTGAGGTAGGGTAGAAGTCTCTGAAACCCTGAACATAATGGAGAAAGTGAGTACAAAATGATTATTTGCTGTTTCTTCCCAAACAAAAACTAGCAGACCGCAAGTTAAGCTTTTAAGGAGTGTGGATCAGAACAAAGAGCAGGTTTGTTGTACTTCACATCATCCTAAATTATGAGGTAATGCAGAAAAGAGAAAGTCAAATTCTGAAAGTAGAGAGACTTGGTAATATGTCTGAAAAGTGTCTCACATCTCCTTTTACAAATTCGTGTTTTCCTGTAGTTCCTAAGTTGCTTGGCTGTGAGAGTACATATTTTCTTGACTCAGTGTTTCTCCTTAAGAATGACAGTTTTTCCCTGCGTACACTTAAACTTTGAAAGTGAAGAGGTAAGCCAATTTTTCAGTAACTTGATTCCTTAAGAGTTTAATGAGATGTAAGAAAGTGGGTTTTTTTGAGAGGACACATTGATTCTAGATAACCTGCCTCCAAGGATAAAATCATAAGGTGACGGAATACATCTGGAGTATGTTGAGATTTAGAGAAGTTGTAGTCTCTGTTTCCAAGATGTCAGAGGAGGTGATCTGAATTCCTAGCATTCCTTAGGTTGGCAGGGTTACATGCAACACCTGTAAACATTAATTCTGAGCACTTACACCACAAACTAGAAGTGGAAAGACACCCCTCAAAAGATGCACTCATTTGTTGGTTTGGTTTTGTTTGGTTTTGTTTTTTTTTTTAATTTCTAAAAATTATTATTATTTTTATACATTTTATATATTTTTATAATAATTTTTATTATTATTGGTTTTTTTTTGGTGGGGTTTTGTTTGGTATTGCTTGTTTGGGGTTGTTTTTTGTTTGGTTTTTTTTTAGGGGGTGGGTTTTTTCTTGGGTTGTTTTTTTTTTTTTTATGGAATAGAAGCAGTTTTGGCTTCCTGTGCTAGTGACTAATTGTCTTCTCAGATGCTAATCTGTTGGAGAGAATCTGTAAGACTTCAGAATCACTTTTAGATCACGATGATTGAAAGTACTTAATCTCTGGATGTTTGCCATTGAGTGGCAGTTTCCTAGTATTTGTTTTGTTTCAGTCTTGACAAAGGAAATGAATCTTAAAAGTATTTTGACTAATGTTTTAAATTCTTCTGGTTTTAGGAACTGATATTGCTGCTGGAGAGGAGGTTGCCATTAAGTTGGAATGTGTGAAAACTAAACATCCTCAGCTTCACATCGAGAGTAAAATCTACAAAATGATGCAGGGTGGAGGCAAGCAAGTTATTTTCCTTCTTCAGAGCTTTAACTGATTTTATAGCTTTGATTTATCTGCCACCTGGAAGTATTTAATAATTCAGATCTCTTTTAACGCATAAGGAGAAGGTAGGATAGGTCGCAAGGTGGGTGAAGCAGCACCTCAGCTATTTTGCAAGCAATGTAGGGTCGCAGTTCCAAATCCATGGCTGTCGAATTTTATGATAACTATTAAAATCCTTCACTGTTGCTCATGGTCCCCGAATATTTTAAAACGTGAAAACCTCAAGCAATGTGGAACAAAGTTTGGTCCTGTTTGGCAGTACACTAGTTTATTTTTGTTTCTCATAGGTTAGTAAAAAATAGTAACCACTGTTCTGGAGTGTTTAACCTGACTTGCTTATTATAGCAGCTCAATGATAAACTTACCAAGTTCAGATTAATTTTTGTTATATATGTTAGCATTCTTTCTTCTGAGTTAAAAATAACTTCCTTGCTACGGGAATTGTAAGACAAAATAGCATTAGGAGAGAATAAGAGTGAAGCAACTTCATAACTACTGCATGATACTCCACTAGGATAACTCACTGGCATATTTTGAAGTTCTGCAAATGTATATCCCATGTAGTTCTGCAATATAAACTTGGTGTAGTTAAGTTTTGCTTTTATTTCGCAGTTGCTTGAATTCTTCCTAAATGAGGCCATATTTTGCATAAAGACTATATTCCACAATGTATTTCTCAAATGCAAAGTACAGTAATCATACATGTAGAAATGGATGATAATGTGTATTTGCATTTAGTTACTTTTTAATTCCTGTTTCATGCAGTTGTCACTGCGTTACGGCTTGTAATCCAAATAGCCTTCACAGAGTAAAATGCTTCTTTTATGGGCTTACTAAAGCCATGATGGTGAGTTCTTTCTGAGGATGGATGCTGTGGAGACAGGTAGCAGAAGGTTAAGTTTCCATCTGAATAAGGATTTCTCTGTGAAGGGAATTTGGGAAAAAATAATTTGTATCAAGTAAACAGAGTTTCACATGAGTGAATTGTACCATTTCACTTCCAAAATACATAAAATTAACTCAAAGTGAGTGGATTTCGAGTTCTGAATAAGGCTGCCTACATGCAGGTTTAATTTGGGATATTTGACCAATTCTTCAGTTTTGCAATTAGCAGTAACGTTAGCCCATAAATGCAATTATCCCATAAAGCAGGGCTAATTTTACCTCTCTCAAGCTGAATGTATAACACATCTCAAAAACAATACTGCTTTGGTAGAGATTCACCAAACAGCACATTCACTGGAACTGGAGGAAAGTCAGAGAGTATGGAGCAAAAGTGAGAATTCATTGCAAATTGAAATGGAAGGGAAAGGTATTTTATGGTGATCTTGTGAGCTTTGAAACTAAGCAGTTAATTTCTAAGGCCTTCTTCAGTGATAATATTTAGTGTTTTGTCAGTGTGGTTTTTTTCAGATTTCTAATTTGCTTTTTATTGCCATCTTTGAGACTATGTGAGTAGTAATACTTGTAAAATGCTTATGATTCAAATCCAGAGAAAGCACTAAGTACTTTCAATTTACAAGCTAAGCCCAAAGACTGAGGGCTTTCCAGGGAAGGGGAAAAAGGCTAAATTTAGACCTCTGTTGCTACAATTTTTATTGGTTTTGCTGTGAAATTAGTAAACCATTCATTTTGTAATGGCTGAAAGTAGCATAAAATGTTAAGCCTCCCTGTAAATACAAACATTCACAGCAGTGACCCTCCTAGAATTCATCTTAAGAGCCTTGAAGATGTGTGCATGGATTGTATGAATCAAATTGTTATACAGTTTCCTTTTTTCTAGTGGGCATTCCCACAATTAAGTGGTGTGGAGCTGAAGGGGACTACAATGTAATGGTGATGGAGCTGTTGGGACCGAGTCTTGAAGATCTCTTCAATTTTTGTTCAAGAAAATTTAGTCTCAAGACAGTTCTACTACTTGCTGACCAAATGGTAGGAAGCTGCTTTGTTGATCTTCGTAGTACGGTGTGGTGGGATATTAGAGTTTCTTCAGATCACAGCCAGCTATGTTTTATTTCTGTAATTTAGAGGCAAATAGGCTCTATCATTAGAGAAGAGACTCAAAATTAGTTTTGTTTCTGTAAATATAAAATGCCCCATCAAATGTAATTACAAGTCTTAATTGATTTTTAAAAAATGACCTGCACTGTTTGCAAACCAGGTGTTTTCATTGCTCAAACACAAATTCCCAAAACAAGTTTCTGGAAACAAAAGTGAAACAGGCACAGTGAGAAAGCTAGAGAGAAGGTTTATCTGTTGTCTTCTAAATTACGTTCTCTTTAATGCTCTTACATTTTACAATAAAAAGTTTATTTACCTCTTGTCATTAAGACAGTGTTTCTAGTGTTTTTATGAGAAAAAAAGTATATGCCCAGTCTCTTGACAATGATTTCTTTTTTTTTATCCCCCCCCCCCCCCCCCCCCCCCTTCCCCCCCCCCTTCCCCCTTTATTTAGATTAGTCGAATTGAATATATTCACTCTAAGAACTTCATCCACCGAGATGTGAAGCCAGATAACTTCTTAATGGGCCTGGGGAAGAAAGGCAATCTTGTCTACATAATAGACTTTGGACTAGCAAAGAAGTATCGAGATGCTAGAACTCACCAACATATTCCATATCGTGAAAATAAAAACTTAACAGGAACTGCTCGTTATGCATCCATCAACACTCATCTTGGAATTGGTGAGCTGGGGAAAGCAATAAATAGAAACTTTAAAAATGTCAATGCACATAATTTTACTTCAAATAAAAAAAAAAAAGGTTGCTTAATGGAGGCATAGAAGCAAGTCCCTATTTCTGGCACTAGCAGTGTAGCGTGCTTGGCCTTGTATCTCTTGGTTGGGTGGGATTTGGTCAGTTTGTAATCCACAGGAATTCACATATTTTAAATAACTGTGAGGGTTTTTCTTGTACTGATAGGCTTTTTAATACTGATAGACTTTTCAATACAAGCCTATCTTGTACTGATAGGCTTTTTTTAATAACTCTGAGGGTTTTTCTTGTACTAATAGGCTTTTTCTTGTACTGGATGAGTTGATCATGGGCATAGTTTTTTTCTAAGAGTTTTTATGACAGTCTTGTTGCACAGTCTTGCATTTCCAGTAGAAAATGAAACCTAATGAGTCCACTTTTTTATGCTGTTGTAGAGCAATCTCGCAGAGATGACTTGGAGTCCTTGGGCTATGTACTGATGTATTTTAACCTGGGCTCCCTCCCCTGGCAGGGACTGAAAGCAGCAACAAAGAGGCAGAAATACGAACGTATCAGTGAAAAGAAAATGTCTACACCCATTGAGGTTTTGTGTAAAGGATATCCTTGTAAGTTACTCTTTCGTGGCATTAGGCCTACATGTTTATGTTTTGGCAGTATTTCTTCTTTATATTTAATTCTACCTATCTTTTTTTACTTCTCTCTTCTCCTCCCCCCACTTCTTTTTGTTCCCCTCTCTTCAAGATTGGGCACATCTGTGATAAAGACTCTGGTTTTGAGACCTTGATCTTTGTGTTCCTGTACCATTTCTAATTATCCATTGTCTGAATGATTAGTAAACAATCACTGTAGTGCCCTCAAGTGGAAGGGTGCTTGATGCATCTGAGTTGTGCTGTATTGTGTACATGTGTCTGGGCTGACTGGGTAGCTCTGATAAATAACTTTATTTCTTCATATGCAAGGGTACTGTTTCTTGGATGAATCAGATTGTATAGTCAGATACACCTCTTACCTGTTGCACTTGGGAAGGTTCATCCAGGTTGACCTGTTGATGGTCAGCATCTGACAGAGACATAAGAAACCTTCCTATATCCTAGTATCAGGACTAAAAGCTGTTCTATTTCTCAGATTTGGTAATAATGAGTATGAATTTTGAGTCCTGCAAAATGGCACTTGAATCTGTTTTAAAACTTTGTAACATTAGCTGCCATCAGAAAATATTGTTCATCTTTAGTGAGAGTTCCATCTTTCTTCTTTCCACACTCTTGGCTTTGGCAGCTAGGTACAATAACAAGAACTATGAGTTTTATTAGGGTTGTATGAAAACTTACTGTCTTCAGTCTGTTGCAAATGTTGCTTCATACATGTTCCCTTACATTCACCAACTATGTTTTTCCACTGGGGTTAACAAGCAAGACAAGACTCATCAACTTTTCTTGGTTGGTTTATTAGAATTTCTTTCTTAACGTAAATTGTTAATATATTATTTTAGCTGGAAAGACTTGAAATCAAAAACCAGTATTTTGATACTGCTATTATATTCAGTGCATGGAATTGACAATGTTTTTGCTGTGTAACTAATATTTTGTGTGCCATATAAAAACAGGTGTTGCAAATCTAAAATTGTAGCTTGACACATATGGGAAATTTGTATGGGTCCACTAGTTTCTGTGAGGTAGAAGATAAGAATGTGTATGTGATTTAATAACAGAGATGCTCTTCTGTGTCACACAATAAATGGCATTTAAATATATTCAAAGAAAGGCAAAAAAACCTCTTTGCTCAGCTGTACTTTTAAACCTGTGTATGTGTCCCCTTCCCCTTCAGGGTTGGTCCTTCTGCCAACTGTCAGTTAAAGAACTCTGATATTGGGTCTTCTCTGCTGTCCTCTGACATCTTTGCCTGCTCTGTGATAGACAAATAATTTCCTTTACAGGGTTGATTTCATAGACGGGCTATAGTGTTGCCTTCAAGAGATTTCTAGTCTTATATCATTATTATTTTTCTTATGTTTAGGAGATTCCCTATTTGCTGGGTTTGTGATGGGTTTTGTTTTGTGATTCAGAATTTAAAAAAAAGCAAATGCGGAGCTGAAGGAAAAACCCAGACTTTCTTTTATTACAGCTGAATTTGCCACATACTTGAATTTCTGCCGTTCTTTGCGTTTTGATGACAAACCGGACTATTCCTATCTAAGGCAATTATTCAGAAACCTCTTCCACCGACAGGGGTTCTCCTATGACTATGTGTTTGACTGGAACATGCTGAAATTTGTGAGTAGCTAACCTAACTTTCTAAATTTATTCTTTTTTTTTTTTTGGTAATATATATTTATTTTTTCTACTACACTGTCAGTTTTGAGTGTCTTAACTGATACTGTAAGATTGTCTTGCCTTTTTCCTCCCAGAAGCTCTGTTGCCTAGGAAAAAAGATCAGGAAATGAGGAAAGGCAGGAGAAACAAGAACCATGAGATGGGGGTTGAATGACAACTAAATTGGAGTTACAGGGATTTAAATGTGTAAGGCTTCTGAGATGCTTCCCTGGGGGCAATCACCAGGCTAGGTTGCAGAATTACTGTTTTCTCTCCCCTTGATCTTGAGCATGAGTCATTTGCAACTGCTGAGGAGGTGTCCAGCTGTGATAAGATACTGTAAGTATCTTACTGTAAGTATGTATGTACATTAGCATTTTGAAGGCTATGTCAGCAGATGTGTGAGCAAAATTCAGAATTTATGGCAGGTCTCAAGAAATTTTACCAAAATAATGACCTAACTTAATAAACCTAATGGATTGTGCAGTTCTTTATTTTCAGTGTCTTTGTCTGAATATATAGTTGTAAGTTCAGTACTTCCCCAAGTTGTTCACTAGTGTCAACCCGTAGGGGGCAAGCAGAGCGGCTGAAGATTCTGAACGTGAAAGGCGAGAACGAGAGGAAAGATTGAGACATACACGAAATCCAGCTGTGCGTGGAATACCCTCCACTGCTTCTGGCAGGCTGAGAGGAGCGCAAGATGTAGCTCCTCCTACTCCCCTTACCCCAACTTCACATGCTGGTAAGTAAGCAAATACCTGGATAGATGCATCTTGTAGACTATTGTAATTTGCAGTTTGTTCCTGGTCATTGGAAATTCAAAATCAGAGTTACAGTACCTGAGTGGTATTTGTGTTTGGTCAAGGTTTGGGGGTTTTGTTTGTTTTTCCTTCAGCTTGCTTTTCAGTAGGTTGAAGATAATTGTATAGGCACTCATTACCTGCCAATTGCTACTTGTATTTCTGTGAATGTAAAACAAAAGCCTTGATTTCTCTTGTTTGATTCTGTGGAAGCTTTGTATGCAAACAGGGAAAGTGTAACTTTTCCAGTGCTCATGTTATCATCCCCTTTTGTGTTGCAAAAATGTAATACAGCTTTTCTCACAGCCAACACCTCTCCTCGGCCAGTATCTGGTATGGAACGAGAAAGGAAAGTGAGTATGAGATTGCATCGAGGTGCCCCAGTCAATATCTCGTCATCTGACTTAACAGGCAGACAAGATACCTCTCGCATGTCAACTTCACAGGTAAAAAAGATTTCCGTGTAATGGAAGAATGAGGGTAATTTGATAAAATTAACTTGCCAAAAGAATATACCAGCTAATCAGTGTTTTCATACTGATTTTGCAGGTAGGATTTGACTCTTATAAATACTTGACATTTTAACTGAATGTTTGTGGCTGTAGACTACTATGAAGAAAAGATTTTATTTTTTTTTTAACCTTTGCAGGAGTAAGGATAAAATACTCTAATACAGAGTCATTGTTGTATGAGGTGGTGTACAATCCTAGTCATACAGCATTTTTACCTTTAATTAAGGTGTTTAGCTCCTTTGCTCACTGAACTTCTTACTTTGTTTCACCATTGCTAAGTTGAAGGCAGTTGTGAGTCATGTTTCTAAATCAACAGAGCAGAGAATATTGATGCAGAGTAGACAAGAAGTAGTTGGTGAAGAGCAGGAAAGTGCAAAAGTGAATAAATGTTGTAGTGCAGTACTGTAATTCAGAGCAAGTAAGAAGCCACATACATGGATGATGAATAGGTTGCGGAAGGCTCATTTAAAGATGCAGGAGGATGAATGATAGTAATTCATAGCCATATGCAGCACTAAAATCATCCTCGTTGGTCATGGTGACTTAGCAGAAAGATTTTAGGAGTACTTCTTTTTGAGTTGACATTGACAAAAAATGTTTACATGCATTTTTAACTCTTTATGCTATAGTTATATAAACATTGATAGCTATAGAAAACATTCATTTTTGAGGATATTCACTCAGACTTGTCCTGTGTAGTGTGTGGTCTGGATTTGTACAGCTCACCCTCAGTCTTGCCTACAGAATAGGAAATTGCCTGTACTGGGACATTACTAGAAAAGCATTCTGTTATGAGGACTGGTGCAGTTGCCTAAGAGCTTTTACATCATGCCTCAATGCTCTGCTGGAATTCTGACTGCTAATTTTTGCTGTGGACTTATTTTATTCCTCACTGATGGAGCGTACTTATAAAAATTAACTCAGTTCCTTTTGGCTTCATCACGTGATCGGCAAAATTGATTATTTTGGATAGTATGTATGCTTATAAAATCTTACTGTTAGAGGGAATGCTTTTTTAGAGGAAGGCCAGGTGGGTATCCCTCATGAAGACCAAGGGTGACCTGGATTGGAGAAACAATTGTGCTGTAACAAAAGTGGATTTTTTTTTCAGCTGAATGAGTTGTTTCACCATGTGGCTGCACAAATGTTTGTGCTTGCACAAGGGATTAGCAGTTCAGGAACACAAATAACTGGATGAGAATAGGAGATAGGTGAGGTTTTCTGTGTTGGCTTTAGTGGCAATTTTTGTGAGCTTAAATTGTTCACTGAACTAGAATTCTTGTCACCATTCTTGTCACCAAGAATTCTTGTCACCAAGAATTCTCATGTAGAAATATTTTATGGCTGAATTTTGTAAATAGTATGAAAACAAAAAGGGTAGAACTGCGCAGTTACGGATCTTGTCAGTGTGCATATATACTTGATAGAAGGATGTAAAGAAGGTACAGCCAGACTCACCCATATCTGATGAATGGACAATGGGCACAAATTGAAATAGAAGAAATTCCATTTAGGCATAAGAAAAACTTCTTTACTGTGAGACTGGAACAGGTTGCCCTAAGAGGTTGTGGAGTCTCTGTCTTCTGAAATGCTTGGAATCCAATTGGACATTGTCCTGAGTGGCCTGCTCTAATTGATGGTACTTTGAGTAGTGGAATTGGGCTAGATGATCTCCAGGGGTCCCTTCTGACCTCATGTTCTGTTCTGGTACTGGGTTCCCCCTGAACATTTACTCAAATATAAAGGTGGCTTCCTGGTGAAGTGTGTACGCTCAGAGTTTGACTTGCTCTCAGAGCAAATCTCATATGCTTTTTGTCTCTTGCCAATGAGATAATGGGAGTAACAACAAGTGCAGTTATGTTACTTGACTATGTTAAGAGCGAGTATACCTTTCTTTTTTTTGCTTTATTGCTCACACATAGCCCATTGTGCATGTGATGCTTTTCTAAACATTGTAAGGTATGAGTAATCCAGGTGAATTTGCAGATATGTTTTGGTTCTGCCTAACTTATAAAATGGGAATATCCTGGAACTGTAGGATTGTGGGTAGTCTTTGAATATCTTGGATATCAAGATACATATCTTGATAAATATATGAAAATATATATCAAGATATATATCTAGATATCAAAGATGTTCAAAGGCTACTCACAATCCGTATCATATATAGGTTACTGTGGATATAATATATGTATATCATTATGGATATACTCATATCCAAGATGTATATCTTGGTTATCAAGATATTCAAGGACTACTTTTATACTACTTTTTTTGAGTAGTATAATTTCTATACTACTATATATTGTACTACCATATATACTACTATACTTTCTACAAAGTAGTGGCAATGGTAGCCAGTACAGACGGGCGCATTTCCATACCTGCCCTTTTTAACACTGCTCCAAGTATGGGATCACTTGGTTGACTCCTCTACAATGGCAGTAGCAGCCTAGTTGGGATATTCTCTGAGTTTGTTAAAATTAATTATTCCTCATATGTTGTCTTCCTTTAGTTCTTACCAAGGTGGTGATCCACTGCTGGTCTCTGCTCACGGTGACTGAGTAACAATGTGCAACTGTAGTATAATTTAAACAGCTTTCCATGGGCTTCTTGGATTTGGAAAGCAAGGGAAATTTACTTAGACTTTACCTTCTAATGCTTACCTTTGAGCTCACTGGAGATAATTCACTTTTCATTTTCTCAGTTCTTGCTTACTCTGTAGTAGGTAAGATGGCTCAAATTACAAGTTTTCGTAGTTTACACTCATACTATCTTCATAACATTAAAGTATTTCTTCCATGATCTAAATATATCCTTGGATATTAACCAAGTTACCAGTTAAAGCTGTGGGTTTCTGATTATCTTTGTACCTTATTATTAGTCAGGAAAACCTAAAGTATCCAACTTGCATGGCAGGGTTATTAAGGAAAATTTTGATTGGTGAGGTATAAGAATATAGAAAATCATCCATGCCACTTCTTATGAGGGGAGCTGTAAAGAACACCAACTGTCCATGCCCATTCCAAGTGTGTTAGTTTCCTTTGTAATTCTTAAATAAATATGCTACCACTGTTTCTTTTTTTATTTAGTTAGTTTTATTTGAATTCCTTGGCTTGGTAAGGCAACACTGCATCTGTAATGTCCAGCTCTCATTATATAGAGGAAGGGCTACTGCTTGTTAAACTCTGGGTAATGGAATGTGCAGAGGTTGCTCAAAATAATGGAAGCTGCTTACCTCTAAGTAGAGTTCTTAAAGATTACTCCACATTCTTATCTTTATTTTTAACAAAATGAGTTCTCATCAGTTCGGACTGAAACTGAAGACTAAGGCAGGGGATGCAGTTAATATAAAAAAATCTCTCTTATGGAAAATATGTCTTCTCAGAGAAACTTAACGCTCACAGAAAAATGGTGATTGGCAAGGGTAGCGAAGTAGGTGTCATGTATATTCCCTACCTCCAAGGTATTGTCCACATAGTAGCTAAGTCATTCTCATTAGAAGGACTAGCACATTGTAACACTAAGTAACAAATGCTTATTGGAGTAACAGCTAGCATGTCTACAAAATGATTTGTCAATGTGTTACGTGTTTTTAATGGAATTACAGAAATTCTGTCACACATTATTCAGTATTTTTCTTGATGATGTGGAAGCAGATGCAGTAGCTAAAAGCCTGCAAGTTGTGAGAAGTTTGACAGTGAGAAACGTTAGTGAGAGTTGAGCAGTCAGATAAAGCCTCTTCAAATAAAATGTATCCTAGTTCGCATTACTCCAAAACCTAATTAGGATGGAGTGGAGCCCCCTGTCTTATACATGAAAACTGTGTCTATGGTAACTGGTGACTGAGGAGGCTTTAGGTGTAATTTTGGAGAGGTTAGTGTGATGTCATGATGACAGGGCATAATTTCGTCTTTAAATCTATGTATAATACAGTAATAAACAGAAATGAAGAGGTTATTTTGTCATTAATGAAACAGGTTCTGGGATATTATACTTAGTTCAGTCCTCAGTATCTTAAATTGTTGGAAAACCGTAAGTACCACAGGGAAGAGCCATAAAAATTGAGCTTAGGAAAACAAATTGTACAAGAACAGAGTTTCAAGTCAGTGTCCTTGGTTTGTCTGAAAGGTAAGAGATAATCTTGAGTTAGTTGGTGTAGTATTTTAGAAAATTATTTTAACATGAGCTGACATTTATGCAGTAAACGTGAAGAACCTATTGCTTAAAATTAAAACCACTCAGATTTAAAGAAAGGTGATCAGAGGTCCAGTTGAAGACAGTTGCCACAGAAACAGCTTCTAAAAGGAGATCATCTTTGCCTTTGCATTAAAACTGTATTCATTTCTAGGTGTCATATTCAGGTCTAAAGCAAGCCCAAATTACAAGTTTCTGTGCAGTGAAGAGTTGTCATCTGTGCTGATCAGAAAATCATACCCGCTGCTAAAAGATCCTTCTGCTTTTAAGCTCTTTGAGTGGATTGTTCACTAATTCTCCTTTACATAGTCAGTCTTTAAGCATTAAGAAATGTGGTAAAGGAGGTTGTGAGTATTCCAGTAAACACTGCTTTGTATCAGTTCTGTTGGTCCATACTGCATAGACTGCATCTCAAAAGCAGTGATCAAATCTGTGCATAGTTCCTACTGGTAATAGAAGTATTCTGTCCATAGTTAGAAGAAAAGATGGGGATGCTGCACGAAGAAGTATTTGATTAAGTTTCCTTGACAGGAGAAGTTTTTAGAAGACTGTAGCCAGCACTGGCATTGAACAACTTAAGTGTTGTGCTGCTTCCCTGGGGAAGAAGCAGCATGCTTCCAAGGCCTCTGCATCTTCCATCTCCTCACGAGCAAATCTTTCTCCATATATCCATCTTAATAGGCATCTTATTCTACATTGTTCTTCTGTCAGCTTTCTTTGAGGAATAATAATTTGTTCCTTTTGCTTGTCTCTTAATATGATAGAAATTACTTACAGAAGTCTGAAATCAGAGCTTCTAAAAACATTACATTTGCTACTGCAAGTTTAGGTTGGTTATTTGTTAGACATCTTTATATATTGGGGCAGTGGAACTGTTACAAATTGCTGTCTTTTCCCCTACCTCAGAATAGCATTCCTTTCGAACACCATGGCAAGTAGCTGCTCGTCTCCTTTCGTTGGAAGGCAGCACTGGGTGAGTGCTTCTCATTAGAAACCAAAATTTTGGATGGGTGGGGGAGAAAAAAAAAATGTTGGAAACATCCAACTTTGCTTCTTCTTCTCCTCACATTTCCTCATAGTTGAACGTGTGCCTTCTGGTCAGATGCTTGATGGAGCACTGATTTTTCTCTAACTTAGAAGTAAACGTCTTTCCAAAAGTTGAATTACTGCTGCTGATCCACTTGGACTTTTTGGCAGAATTGACAAAAATAGTGACTTAAAAAGTCCCTAAAGTTGTTCAAGCAGCAGCAATAAAATAACTGGGTCTAAAGTTTTGCTGCTTGAAAATTACATGTCTTTCCAGGAATGTTCATGCAGCGATATGTCATCCATTCAAAACCAGATCTGCTTCCAAACAATAAAACCAAAATACTTACCTGAAGACTTAATTAACTCTATTACTCAAATAAGGCTCTGTCTTGTCATGAATGGAATGTTCTACTGCAGATATATCCACTTTTCACGGTTTTTATTCTCTATTCCTTATGAGCTGTCATTTAAAAAATACTCAGATTTGTATTTTTAAAATGTTCACGTACTAGTAAGAGTGGTTTGAACATGAACATCTCAAAGGTAGACAGACTTGTATTTGGATATTTAAAACTCCTTTCCACTTGTCAGTGCAGTAGAAGTTTCTGCCTTTCTGTGTGCAGCCTTTGGCTTTTTAGTCTGCTCTGCTTTTGGCAATAACAGGTTTCTTCAGGGAAATAGCAAGTTTCAGTTGGAATCTGAACCTTAACGGTTGAAGGATGCTTTCTTAAGTATTTCAGGAGCTATGTTGCTTTGCTTCTCATTAAAAGGCTATGAGATTTTTCTGTTTCTTAATAAATTCTGTTTTATAACTGTCTGCTGTCTCACTTTCTCTGTAAAGCCTAAGCTTGCACTAATCCTGTATCTCTAGCTGGTGAAGAATCCTGCTGTTCATCTTCAGTTTTTTCCTCCTGCTTTGTGTGCTTGGCTGACTGTGGACAAGCTGCTTCATAAACAGATTGTAACATTAAAAAGATCCAACTGTAAATGGCAGCTTCACAATTGAAAGTCAAATTATCAGACCTTAGTCAAAAATTAAAAGGGAAAAAATAAAAAAGGCAAATCTAAAGCTTTGCATTGGAAAGCTTGTGTGTGGGAGATGTGAGGATTCCAGTCTGCTCAGGGTTGTGTCTGCAGTGGTTGGCCTTTACTGTATGTCTTACTGTTTGCAGCTGTTTGTAACTGAAATTAATGCTGAACACTGTTTTGCCTGCCGAGATGGTTTTGGCTTCTTAAATTGAAGCAATGTGTGGTTGGTTTTCACTTTTGCAGTGAAAGTGTCTTTCAAATAATGTTACACTGTTGCTAAAATAGGTCAAGCTATGGAAATTAATGAAGTGTCTTTTAACACAATGTCTCATGAAAAAAGAAAAGCCATTGAAAATCTTTGAAGTTGGGGGTTTTGGGGGTTTTGGGTTTTATGGTGGAGATTTTTTGTGGGTTTTTTTGTTGGTTTTGGTTTTTGTTTTGTTTTACTGGGATTTTTTTCCTCCTAAAACTGAGTTATTCACTGAGTCTGTTTTACACATTGTTAGTGTTTTCATATGGTTTGTTCTTTCTTCTGTGCACGTTTATGCGCTGTTTACTTTTCTTCAAAATGTACCTTCTGTCTGGAAAGATGAATTTTCCATGTTAACTTCTAATAAAGGATGGAGATGCAGGGAACTTCATGTAGCTGTGGTGGCTGTGAAACATTGTGTAGCTCATTGGATTTTAAATTTATGTGCTTACTTTTGGCAATTAATTATTTAAAAGTACACTGAGAACCACTTAAATGTTAACTGGGAGGATATGTGCTGATGTTGTCTTGTTTTTTGGCTTTGGTAGATTCCTGCTCGGGTAACTACCAGTGTTCTCCAGTCTGCTGTGCACCGATGAAAATTAAGTTTGCCATGGAGGGCAGACAATGCATGGCTGATCTCCTATGTTACCAATGGCTTTACTAGCAAAAATACCCTAAACTAGAGTGGAAACGTTATAATTGGAGTTCTCCATGTGACTTAAAAGGCACTTGGAGGAACATAGACAGGCTTCAGCAGCTGCCATTGCAGGACGCTTTTGCCAGAAACCCAGTGACCTTAAGAGAACCCTGTGGTAACAGGGCTGGAAAAGAAAGATGGTTTACAAAGTTGACCGCCTGTTATCGGATGGCCATTTCAGTTTTCCCTCCACAGGCGGCAGACTTCACCCCCTTTGTATTATTCTACTGTAACTATAAATCTTTTGCTTGGTTTAAAAGGGTTTTTTGTATAATTTTGCTAAAATTATTGGCTTAATTCTCTGTAAAGAACTCCTTGCTTTTGTCTGATTTAAAGATGTAGAATATAAACAAACCTAAATTAAAGATGATGACTTGAAATTTCTTCTTTTAAAAAAAAAAATTAGTCTGGCAGGGAACTTGTAAATTAATCAAAACTATGTGACTTTATTTAAACTGTTTGCTTGTTTCTATGGTCCCATTCTGACTAAGAAGGTTCTCATGAAAACTTAAAAACTGTTAGAATTTTACTTTGTTATTTGCTGTCTTCATTCACACTTAACATTTAACTTTCGTGTTACCCAAAGGGATTTTTAAGTATTCATTCCTTTTCATAAAAGAGAACTAAATACCCTGTGGAAGAGTCTAAATACAATAGAGATGGAGGTGTTTTTTGTTGTGGTTTTTTTTTTTTTTTTGGGGGGGGGGGGGGGTGTTTTGCTGGGATTTTTTTGTTTGTTTGATGGGTTTTTTTACAGTATATGAAGGGCTAAGTGAAAAAATGGCATTTGAGGGATTTAAAATTTGAAAGCTTCTCCAGTGTCTCTGCTTATTTTGGGTAAATGGATAGTTTCAGACTTGGTTTTTACTGGTGAATTTTGCTTCCTGCACTCAGGCTGGTTAGCTTGGAGGGTATTGCAAGTCAAAAATAAATGTTGATGCTGAGTCTTCAGTGAATTTGCACTTTTAATTCTTCATCTACATCTTTAAAAATAAATAGTTTCAAGCCTTCTGTTTCATGCCAAGACTCAAAAGATAAATTATTTTTAAAAAGCAAACAAACAAAGCAAACCATTCTTGCTGTGAAATCCTGAGAATTTTTGCAATTTAGATGCATGCCATATTTAATTCTCAACTGTATTCAGCCTGAGTATACCCCGAATCATTAGCTGGGAATGAATGATTCAAGATGCTTAGGTAATCAAAAAAATTGTTGCAGGTGGTGTCTGCACCTGTTGCTTATTGAATGTGGGAGATTATTCATACTGTTCATTGCTGTAAATGGTCTCATAAAATACACCTGAAACAGTCTCATAAAAGTAGGTACTCTGTCCTCAAAGAACTTGAAACAGTATCAGAAGTACTGTTTATATGACTGTGACTGAAGTAATGAGAAGTTCCAGGTTGGAAATGGAAGTATATATGGAGCTTTTGTTTGAACAGCTGGGGTATTTTGAAGGGGAGGGGGAGGGGGGAACAAACCCCAAAGCCAAATAAAACCAAAGCAAATGAAAATATTTTTTGTAAGGCCTGTTGGTCTTCAAATTTTATGATGAGTAGTTTTTATTGTTTTGGTGTTTACAAATTCTTTTCTGTCCCTCTCAAAAGTCCATGTTAAGTATTAGTAACATCAGCTACTCACTTGTGTGTATTCTGGGTGTGACTCAGGAAACCTGTTTGGGGAGAGTATAATGGAAAAGCTTAAAAGTTTGATCCATGGATGTTTGCGTAAGGTATTTCCTCAGTTATTATAAACTTCAATATTCTAGGCATGTGCTTTACCATTTGGACAGTTTTACACTTCACTGTGCTTTCTTTGTAAATATCTGTGGTCTATAATGTACCATTAGAGGGACTTAAAAAGGCAGCCTCTTTATTCTCTCTGTATCTAGAACATTAGATTGCTGTACTATAATTAAAAGTTGACTGCAGACTTCTAGAGCTGTACTCACTTGTGGGCAATTTTTGTCCTTCGTAATAGTTAAATTTCATCATGCAGAAAATAGTTAGACTGTCTATATAAACCTGTGTATTGGAAACTAGTATCTGGGAATACTTCATTTGTACTACCACTGTATTTGTGTACTTTAACAATTGTGTAAATACATTCGTAACAACTTCTGTTCTTCTTGTGTGTAACTTACTTACAATGAATCCTTACTCTTTACTTGGTGTAACTTCTTTCTTTTTTTTCTTTTTTTTTAAGGGGTTTCTGTAGCTACTGTCGGTTGCAAACTTTTGAAGACATAGTTGTGGTACTAAACCTTTCTCCGAAGGATTTTGGTAGTCGTGGTCAGAAAACAGCAGTTAGGGTATACAGGAAGAAAGAGAAGGCATTCATTGCTTTGCTCACAGAAAGGATGTCTTTTGTCTCTTTAAAGGTAAATGTTTTTGTTTGGATATTGCTTCCTTTCCAGAAGTCTTTTTCACAAACACTTCTCTGTCAAAGTAGTACACTGTATTGATAGGAAGTATGGTCTCGTGGTTTAAGCCCAGGATATACCGGACGAGAGTTGCTGTCGAGACTTGATCAATTACAGGAGCTAGGATAAAACCAAGAAAAACAGTGAGCTCTACCCACAGTGCCCTCTATAATAAAAGTCCTAGCTTTTGCCATGTAATTCTCAAAAGTCTATTCATAATCTGAGGGAAAATATACCTTCAGGAATTCTCTGTATTTGATTAGCACGCCTTTAGAAGTTGGAAGGATATTTAATTTATTCTCACAGTTTTCATTTAGAACTGGCTGTGTGCTTTTATGTGGAAAACTCTTCCCGTGCTGCTGTTTTACATAATCTTGATGGTTACAGAGTCCCTGAGCTCTTTGTGATACAAGTACCTTGAAAACAAATGAAAATAAATCCTATGATGAGAGAGATACTAAGTAAAAGCATTTAAGGAGTCCGTATATGCCATGTTAACTTCATGAAAAGACTCGGAATCTCCCTTGGAGGAAGGCATGTGTGACTCAGAGGCATCTTATTCTTCCTTCTTCAGTGGGGAAAAATAGCATAGTCACAACTATTTGTTGTCTTCTTTTCCCCATGTTCCAGACTTCTTGAGTGACAGCTCCTCCATAAAATCTGTCAAAGGCAACACTTTAGGAAACTGAATTTCCCAACAATAATCTTTATGATGTATTTACAGATTTAAGTAGATCATCAGCTAACGCATACATGTTCATTTCAAGAATATCTTTTTCTTTGCAAAAGAATGAAATAGAAGGTAATTATTTTGTTCTTTACCTTTTTCTTTACAAGTGCAGCAGTTCATATGTGTAAAACACTAAGTGAAAACAAACAACACTGCTGTTCAAGGGTTTTCTAATAGTGCTGAGCCATCTGGTTAGACATCTGGATTTAATCCAATTGGGAGGAAATGTAATACACTGTGTACTTAAAGTAGCTTCTAAAACTCACTGGGTGAGAAAAGTTAATAATAAAAAAAAGGTCTTGCTGTTAACAGTACACTTCCCTCTGGTTCATTCAGGTGACAATTACTAGCGTTACATGTGTATGTCTACATTTAAGTGATTGTATGAACCTGAATTGTATGGACTATTTGCATTGTTCAGTAGTTTTGTACCAGCAGAGTGCTCAAAAGCCTGATCTTCAGTAAGAATCTGTTTCACAGCAAAATCTTACTAACTTTTATCAGGACATATTTGCACAGGAGTAACACTTTATGACTTTTTCTCAGACATTAGTGTTGGCTTTTTTTTTTCCTGCTGTATCTTAAAATTGGTTCTTTTGATGAAACCATTGCATACTGCAAGCAGAAAGACAACAGAAAATTAGGTGAGATCTGTATTTACAGAATCTACAAAAATATGCAGTCTACAAAAAATAATTTAAGAGCATTCTTTATTAACTTCTTTTTGGGGAAATTCTTGACTTTAGGTGCATGTGTAAGATCTGTCTGAAAATTATAAGCGTAAAGGACAAAGGAGAGTGGGAAAAGGAAAAAGTATGTATATCATCCTAGCTTACTGTGTCATTGCTGTGACCAATCCAGGATAATTGAGATGGGGTGAGATATGGAACAAAACAGCAATTCATTTGGTACATTATGCATTAGGAAGAAAATGTCTAGTCCTGATCACAACCAGACAAAACATTTGGTTTAATTACAGTTGTTTCAAAGCTGCAAGCCTTACAGGCACAAAGGCAATGCAGAGCTGCTGGCATTTCCCATTATCCTTAAGGAAAGGATAAACCAGTGATTCACAGTATTTCAAGGCCATGTACAGATTTTTTCTTAAAAGAAAGACCCCAAACAGCAAGTGCTTCTTTGCACTCACTGCTAACAATTTGTATTTTATCTACTGTCAGCCCCCGACTCTTATACAGTATTTTCCAGCAAGACTGAAAAGTCTTTTGCTATTAAGAATTTTAAATTCTAAAATCTAGATCTTCATTGGATTCAGTTTCCCACTGAAAAGCCTTAAATTGCTGAAGCAGTAGTAGATTAAGAGTCAGAAGAGCAAGAGCTACTACCCTCATCTTACTGTTCTGAAGCATTCATCTAGGGATAGTGAGAAAAGTTGGCAGCTGGAATGTTGCAGATGATGGGGCAGGTACTGAGATCAGTCAAGGAACAAACAGCATATAACTAGAGGTAAGTAGCTTTTTACTCTGTCTGCCTTTAACTTTCCGTACTTTCTTGGACAAATGCAGGGCAGCTGATCTCAGAGACTCACTTGCAAGATACTTTCAAGAGCCCTGACTTTTACAGTAAATACTCCCTTTTTCCTGCTGTAACAAAGATGGGCTCTATTGCAGCAGCATTGAGAAGGCTGGTGAAATAATATATTCCAAAGCTGTTACTTCTTATATGCAGTGCCTCTGCTATTGTTAGAATTGTTTGCTTCTCAAATAGTGGTGCGTAACCTTCCTTCAGCAAGTCCAGCAGTAGCGAAGAGCTGTGCAACTGGGTCATGCTCATTTTCCTCCAAACCCAGATGGCCTGACTCCTATATTTCAGACTCAAACAGTACCAGAGGCAAAGATAAAGTCTTTGGGTTTTCTGTCACAAGGATGCTAACTGCATGCTAATAAATTCTGTCATTTCAGTCCGCCCTTAACAGTCATTCCTATAGCAGCATATGGCTTGATCTGGCCAGTGGGATAGCAAAGAATCTGATTACACCTTGAGTTTTGCCAGTTTGCATAATAAAATTAATCATGTTTATTCAAATGTTGGATTTTATGTAAATAGATCTATGATCTTTCCCATGTAAATGCACAGAGAAACTTCTGAAATAACCTTAGAGAGATTTCTTCAGAATTTCTCAGCAGAGCTACTTAGAATTAGGCACAAATAGGTGTGAGCCATCTAGATAGCTTCTAGACAGCAAAATGTAGCTCCTGTTCAATTGAAAAGATTGTAATTTTGATTCACTTGGATGTAGCTCAGTCTTAGCTGGGGTACCATAGGACCCAAAATACACCACCATTAATGTATTATTAAAGTGTTTCCTTAGGAGCTTTCAAGTTCTAAAGAGCATCACTTGATGATAAAGACAGCTTGCTGGCAGGTCAATACTCAGAATATTCAGGGATTTATAAGTCATTGCAGTTCATAACACTTTACCTGCAAAACAAAATCTGGAGTGCTTTTCAGAGGACAAGAACAATAATTTCTACATGGAGCACTGCAACATTAATAGTTATTATTTTAAAATTTGATGATCCTTTAAAACAGTCTTCAGGATCATTTACAGGAGGAGCCCATTTCCATTTTGGAATTGGCCAAACTATGACTCACAGCAAAAGCAGTCCCCTTGCTCACATTAAATTCTGGCTGCTTGTCAGCTCAGTGTCACCACTTTATTTTTTCTCTATGAGCTCTGTATAGCTAGCTGTTTGAGCATGTGTGGAGGAAGCCAAATTTCCAAATCTGGGTGTTACTTTTTCTAAGCTTATTTTCTCACACCCACAGTTTTTTACAATCAAAAAAATATTTATTCACTGTATTTGCAAGTTTACTAGAAAAGCATTTAAAAAAAATTAAGTACAAATATACACATTACACTGAAGAGCATTAACAAGAAACAAAAGTTCATCTCACTTGACAAACTTAATTGTACTCTTAATCCTAAAGACAACTGTGGTAGAGAGACAGACACACATGCACAAGTCGGTACTTACTGTTGTAACTTGTAAGAGTTTGCATTCCCCTGAAAGCCTTATGTTTCAATTAGGGACTGTAGTGACAGGACAAGGGGTAGCAGGTGCAGACTTAAACAGGGAAAGTTTAGATTGGATATATGGAAGAAGTCCTTTACTGTAAGGGTGGTGAGGCACTGGAATGGGTTGCCCAAGGAAGTTGTGAATGTTCCATCCCTGGCAGTGTTCAAGGCCAGGTTGGACAGAGCCTTGGGTGGCATGGTTTAGTGTGAGGTGTCCCTGCCTGTGGCAGTGGGGTTGGAACTAGATGATCTTAACCCTAACTATTCTATGATTGCTGACAGAATCAACACTTTTCTTTGGGACATAATAGAGGTGCATACATGTATATATTTTGGAATTTGATTGTATTGTTAGGGGAATGTTTTCATTTATTTTCAGAGAATGATTTTACATTGTCTAACACACATTTGGATGGGATTTAATATTAGCAAGCACAAGATCTGTCCAGTCCTTCATACCATACCTTCATAGCATCTCAAGTCTCAGCTTGAGGGAACTGGCTGCTTTTGCAGCAGGTAACTGTTGAAGACTTGCTGTAATGTATTAAAGGACTGGAGAAAAACAAAATCTAGAGATTGTGATTTTAAAGGGAGCGCAATCACTTTTAGTTCTGCTGAGATCTTCCAGGTTCCAAATAGCTACAGGATGTTTCATATAGAAATTTTTAAACAGCAAGCTTATTTTTGTATAGGAGGAAGAAGAAATTTTAACTTTGCCTTGCTCATTGTCTAGTAAACAGGCAAACTGTCTCTGTTCTACTCTACTGGATATTTTGCATGTTTGATAGATACAGATACGTATATATATGTGTGCACGCACATATACACCTCTTTATATGTTCTCTGTGTGTTACAGGCAGTTGTATACATACCTTCTCCTTGTGCTAGGAAACTAAGGGCCTAAGATCTATCACAAGATCAAACAACATTTTTTAACCATAAATCCCATAGTACACAATTTATAGAATGCATGAAAATCTAAAAAGCTTTTAAAATTATGCTTAGCCTTTAGACTAAAAGGCTGCTCATTAGTTTCAGAGAAATAATCTAAAAATTATTTTTCAACTGTTTTATTGTATTATACTTGGAATTTTTGCACTTGTATTTTTCAGTTGCTTCCCTCAAGACTTAGGTTTGTTCCAGTAGTGGTTGTACAATTACCTGCCTTCCCTCTCTTTTTTTTTTTTCCAAATCACAAAATTTTAACCATAAGGTTAGCAAAACTTCATCCAGGCAGATGTTGCATTAAACCATTCTGCTTGTGTCCCCAGGCAGTTAGTGTCTCTTTAGCAATGCTTTATGACTCAGACCGTGCATGTCAGCAAAATACGTGGAAGAGCACATCTCTCAAACTGCTTTTAAGGGGATGTCAGTGGTGTTGAGATTAAAGAAACACTGTACCAAAATATCTAGTCGGGTTTAAAAGCAATTACCTGTGAATTTACAATAAGCACAATTAAATTCTTAAGGAGCCAGGCTAGTCTGGCCAAAAGAAAGGGTTGCAGCACAATCCTCTTCTCTATGTAACAGGTCCTAAATGGTGTTCCAAGACAGCACTGGGAACCTGAAGACTCACTGCTTGCCTTTTTTTGGTATGAAGGAGTGAGGTTTGTGATACAGGAACTCAATGTGGCCATGTCCATAGGAACAGTAGGGTACATGCCTCAGCACAGCTGGGCATGCTGGCCCACGGTTATCCAGGCTAGTGATCTGGCATGGAGTTTACCTTTCCATCAGTATCATCAAAATCCTCCCAAGAAAATAAAGGCAGCTGAACAGAAAGAGAGCTAGCACGCGCCTGGATGTAACACATGAATGGGACAGAATGGGAGCAGGGAGCTTAACTGGCTTCAGAACTCAGAAGTACTAAGAGATCTGCATTAGGAGTTTCTTATCTTTCTGTTGATGCTTCTTGTAAATACTGAAAACAGTAAAAGATTTTGTAGCCTCTGTGAAACTGCCTAGCAAATTAAACTCACCCTTATTTCTCACAGTCGATGAAAGAATCCTCTGGTTTGACTGTCTTTCATGCAGTAAGCATCTCCTGCTCCCACAAATACTGCAATCCGCTGGTAGGTCTGTGCTGTGAACAGCACAAGAGCACTGGCAGTACTACTCTGAATAGTTCATGTTTGAGTTGATGAAAAGAAGTTGCAGAAGCCAATGAGGCACTTTCTGTGAACACTAGATTTACTTCAGAAATTATTTATGGCATCTTGTTGAAATGTGTTTCACTTGTCTCAGTAACTTCGTCTTCTGCCCCAACCACATAACATAACACTTCTTGTTTTCAGCTTCACTGTAAAGGTATTATGTATGGAAAATGAAACATAGTCTGAAAAGTCAGTATGTTAAGCATAGATTTTTGAGATATTACAATCTAGCCAATTTGCAGACTGTACAGAAACTTAAAATTGTGCTAAAAACCAACAACAAAAAGACAACCATTTAGTTCTGTGATAACAGGATAGCATTATCCAGCAAAGAAATCCAGTGACCAAAAACCACAGTAAGACAAAAATGGCTATTTGAAAATCTAAATTCACTTTTGGGGAGGTTTCTACTTCTTGCTTTTTGAAACAGAACAGGGCCTTCACATTATCATTGGAAGTAGCTTCCAGGGATATCATAAACTGATCTGTGGATTCCATTTTCCTCTTGCCCTTTTGTATGGTGGCCTTCTGGAGCTAGCAGTGTTATGTTCTAAGTACTGATTTAGTCTTTAGCAAACTGGAGCTAAGTTCAGTAACCATGTTCTTATAACTAGGACATGGCAGAGTAGTTCCTGCCACTAAATTAATAAAGGGTTTTAAAGTAATGTGTTATATGTTATATAAAAATAAACAGTTTATTAAGTGCAGCATACATTTCTTTTTAAAATCACACACACAGAAAAAAAAAAACCACATCATAATCCTAACTTTTCAATTTCTGTACAATGTTGTCCTAACAATGCAAAACCATTTTAAAGCAACTGCCAGAATGGAAGCTGGAATCTGAGATAGTTCCATTAGGGAATGCTTCATGGTTTTGGCACTTTGTTGGATTTACTGTATGTTTCTGTTAAAATGGTAAACTATGAAACAACTAATAATGTTCATTTTAAAAGGGATACAGGCTTTTAAGGGATTAGGGGCTTCTGGGTTTCAGTTACTAAGTTGAACAATTTTGGCACCTGAAAGCCAATATTCCTTTGCTACCAACAATAAAACTGACTGTTAACAGTTAGCCTGTTTCGAAGATTATTACTGCAGTCACAAAGCCTAGAGAGCTTTTCATAAACATATCTGAAAGGTGGGTTGCAGTAGCATGGTTTTATATAAAAGATTAAATTTTTGAAAGGGGGGAGAGCATATACAATGCCTTCCTTTTACCTTCCTTAAGAATTCAGTGTTGTCACAATGAATCTTACCTTTCTGCTTTCCTTCAAATATGCTGTCACTACCTTGTCTGAGCTGTTTCTTTTTCCCACATACCAATGTCAGAGAAGATTTAAAGACTGGCCAGAAACTCCCATTCTGTTTGCACAATGAGAGCTGACCCTGTTCTTGGTCTTTTTGCCATGTCATATGATCAACAGTTCTATGAAGTTTCCTTAACCAGCAAGAATAGCCCCTTCAACTTCCATAGATTCAGCAAAAGGACAGGGAAGTGGGGTAAGTGGGCTGGGGTCGACTACCAAAAAGACACTGCCACCATGTTGAAGATTTTCTGTGTTGCTAACATTGCACTTTAAAGATGGCTAAAGTTTCTAAACAGTCTAGTCACTTCCTCAAGTCTACCCAGTCTTAATTTACTGGTCATCTGGAAACTTAAACTGTTCCTTTTATATGCAAAATGGACACTCTTTGGGAAGATTCTACTAAACCCAGTACCTGTATTCTCCATGTTACATATAATACTTTCAATGCTGCAGGGAAACTGTACTGAAAACAGTGTATATAAATATAGGCTACCTTTGTTTACTTACTGTCAGGATCAATTTGCTCATTCTATTTTCTTTCAGTACTACTTCAGAATACCACTCTTGTGATCTGCTGAGGACAGTATCTATAATGTGCCTCTTTATGTACAGTATTTCTAGATGATAATTACAAAGATTATAGGTATAGACAAAAGTTAGAAATACATTTACATAAAGTAATACATATTACCAAAATTAAATTAGGGCTGAGCCAATTAATCTAAAAATCTGAAAATGTAACAAATTCAAAAACTTAATCAAGACCTTTTAAGTTCCTGAGGTTTTTCTTTGTCTCAAACTCTTTCCCCTTCACAAAGAACACAGAAAGGGAAATTACATTTAGCTGCACAACACAACAAATTCACTAATATTGTCTGAAAATGTACATGTAATTCCACTTTTCTTAAAAGATATTCTTTCTGTATCTCTACCGACTGAGCAGTTTCTGGTGATGCATAGCAAGACTATACCTGTGTTTATAAAAGCTTTTTAGTTTGCATAAAAAGTATAACCACAATGTTCTACCTTTTACTGATCAAGCCAATCTTCCAATAAAAGGTTTTCTAGCTAATCAGCTTCCAGAGCCCTGAGGAGCTGACCAGTTTCCAGTTAATAAAGAAGATGGCCCAGCCCTAAACTAGTTCTATTTCTAAAATAAATAGTGTTGAAAATCTTTTGTTTCTAGAAGCTTTGTTGGTTTCCTGTCATGCTTACACACATGTTTCTGGGTTAGTTACAACTTCACCGTTTTTTTCAGGCTCATCTTTCAGAAACTGTTCCACTTCAATAGAGTCCACCTTGCTGGCATCTTCAGGAGTTTTGTCTTCAGATTTGTTTAACTCCTCTCTTTCTGCTGCTTCTTCTTTTGTGTGTGGTTCTTCTGATTTTTTCTTAATGCAGAAGAAATTTCCCAAGGCCAATACAAGTGCTGAGGTGGTAACTTCAATTCCAGCAATAATAAAAACAAACATGTACCTCCCTGTTGCATCCAGGAGTTTTCCTGAAAAAAAATAAAAACAACATTCCAGGTAATTAACAAAAGTGATCATCCTGCAACAAATATTTTTTCTACTTTTTTAAACGTTTAAATGACTGTCTAGAAGTACCATGATGTCTTTGATTAAGCAGTAGCAGTCATCTAAACTTGCTATCTAAGCAAGTTTTTTGAAGTAGCATTTTAACAAGTTTATAACAAAATGTTTCTCAATTATCAGTTTAACATTCACTGATATTGTCACATCCCAAAATACAATCCCCTGCACACACAGAGTCATGCAATTCAACTGGAATAAAACAAGCCTGGCCTTCATATGCAAGAAATGAGAAGTGCCATGTATTCCAGATCAAAGCATGTGCTTCCATGGCTGCAGTCCGTATCAGCAGCTTTCTCTTGCTTCCAATCTCATTTCCCTTCGTACACAGGCAGTGTACTGTCTGCTTAAAATATAAATCTCATTTAATAGTCAGTCTGGAGTAAATTACTGGTTCTCATGCTTTAGGCATGTTTAACTTTCATAGGACTTACGAAAGTGGATTTGAAAGAACAGGAGGGAAGATACAAAGGATGTGCATCTCCAAACCTGAAGATCAGAGAACGTAATGTGTAGTACTGTTCTCCTCCATTAGGGGTTTTGTCACAATAAAGATACCCAATACTTTTTAGTGTCTGGCATAAAGAGTAAACATTTTGACAGTAAACTGGTGGGGTTTGGGTGGGTTTGGTTTTTCATTTGGTTTTTTTTTCAGTTCAGGGTCTGTAAAAATTCTGTTCTTTGATTAGTAATTAATTTGCAATTTTGAGCTTAAATTAATGAATTTGAGTCTCTTGAAATGTCCCCTTATTCTTGGGGTGTGGGACATGAAACAGAAGCAGTCTACCTTCCTTAAAACAGTCCCATTGTATAGTTTTCTATGTAAGGGTTGTTGTTTTTTTTGTTGGGTTTATTTAGGTTGGATTTTGGGGGGGGGGGGGGGGAGGGGGGATTCCTCTCCTTACATTTTCTTTCCTCCTCCAAATCAACCATGGATATAGAAAATTTATATTAGTGCTTTCCAAAGACAATTGACAGGTTTCTTATTCTGAATCCCCAACTCCAAAGAGATCTGAACTTCACAAAAGTTAATCAGTGTGTGTGTAAAACTCATACAATATTAGCTATCTACTAGTAAGAGGTCCAGTGTAGGCTTTCAGTGGAGAATGAGCAGCATCTCCAGATGGCAATTCAACCAATCCTGAAACAGAAGGAAAAGATTTCATCCCAGCTTGTCTTGGATTGAAATAGGTTGTAACTGCGGAAAGTCATTGAAGCATATGCAGCACTAGCACAATATGCACTTGTTGAGCGACTCATATCGTCTTTTTCTCTGCTCCCTTATAATACAATTTATGTAAATGGATACAATGCAAATTATTTTGAATTCTGAACTAAATGGAATACTTACCTGCTGATGGTGGACCAATTAGAACAGCCATAGCTTCTGCCAGGAGCACTAAGCCAATAGCACTGGAAAACTTCTGGGTACCCACAATAGCCATGAGAACTTCAAACTGAAGAGCACCTACCATTCCATAAGAAATGCCAAAGAAAATACAAAACACCACCAGGCCACCATAATCAACAGACATAGAACCCATGAGATCTGTAAAGCCATTGAAAATCATAGCAAAACTGAAGAGGTAGACACAGCGTGGTCTAACCCATTTAAGACCAGCTACCATTCCACAAATAGGCCGAGCAAAGATATCAATGAATCCCAGAATAGTTAGAAGAAAAGCTGCTTTGGTGTCTTGATATCCTAAATCCTTGGCATAACTCACAACGAAAACTGGGGGAACAAAGAGGCCAAGCACCATGATAGAGGCTGCTAGCGTGTAGATTACAAAACCACCATCTTTAAAAACGCTGAAATCCAGAAGTTTTTTCTTTGCTTTCTTCTCAGCTGGGTCTTTGGTAGCTTCAGGCTTTTTTGGTGGCTCCAAAGGTCTCATTAATGCGCCACATACGCAGCAGTTGAGCAGCATCCCACCCAGTATAAGGAATCCTCCTCTCCAACCATATTCGTGTTGTAGTATCTGCCCCAGTGGTGAGAGAGCACAAAGAAACACTGGACTCCCCGCAGCAGATAGCCCATTGGCTAAGGGACGGCGTTTGTCAAAGTAACGGTTTAACATGATGAGTGAAGGCTGAAAGTTTAGTGCCAGTCCCAAACCTGTAACAGAGGGTACGTAAAAAATAATACTGGCCTACAATATCAGTACTTAACAAATTGTAATTGCAGTTTTTCTGATTCCTGACTTAAAAGTTTTACTTCAAATGGACAAAAGGATTCTAAGAGAATATTTTAAGAAGCATTCTACTTCCTGATATTCTTGTACTTGATGAACACTTCTATATCTTCTACACTTCACTGATTACAGTACTGGATATTAAACATACCAGAAAAATTAATATTCATTTTTAAAAAATGACATTTATTCCACATTTATCTGCCATCTTCAGAAAAGCTGATTTGGATGATACTGATGATTTAGATAGCTGTCACACAAAATCTCAGACTGAAGCCAGGACATCAGTTAACCTATTTTCAACCATGCACACTACTTACCAGTAATCACACCTGCAGTTAGATAGATTTGAACAATACTTGTGCAGAAGGAGGCAATCACCATCCCCATTGAGGCAAAAAGGCCACCCACCAGCATGACAGGGCGACAGCCAAAGCGGTTGACACATACACTACAGAGTGGACCTAGGCAAGAAAAGCAAGTTACAGTTGCAACGATAAATCAATTTTTGCAATTGATTTTATCTCAGTTTGCATTTCTTCCTTGGTGGACTTAACAGTGTTAGGTTTACGGTTGGAATCAATGACCTTAAAGGTCTTTTCGAACCTTAATGATTCTGTGGTTCTTCGGATACTTTGTCCCTACTGTCGGCCAGTCTGGAAGAGTGCTCTTTCCTCTGTAGTCAAATATTTAGTCTTCTTTTGTCTTCAGAGTGCCATGCAGTTTTTCCTTTTAATCATCTCTAGTTGCTACTAAGTTACAAAGATCTAATTTTTTGTGCAAGCTGAATGTGCTTCAATAACTTTTGAATTTATGTGATAAACAGTAATTATTTGGAATGCCTTACTTGCATACAAATAATGATATGCAGTCATTCATGCTGTAAATGGCTGTATGATTTACAAACATAACTGTATGATGCAGTACGGTTTCAAAAAGAGAGAACTACCTACCTGTTCCATAAAGCATGGCCAACAGAATAGAGGAAATCCATGCAGTGTCACTATATCCAATGCCAAATTCCCGGATAAGTTCTTTGAAGAAGACACTAACTGCCTTAGGAAAGGCATAGGAGAACCCTGTGATGATAAAACAGCCAAAAAGGACAGCCCAGCCCCAGCCTCCATCAGGGGCTTTAACACCAGATGGACCATCGTCAGCTACCACAGCTCCCATGACGAAGCTCAAGGGTGTTCCCTGAAAAAAAACAATTACAGTATATAGACCTGGTATATATATACCAAATCAGTACTTCATAGGAAAAAAGCCATTATAGCAGTTCAGGGTTGTATTTTACTTTCACAAACATGGAATAACTCCTGCATTAAAGCCTGCAGGATTTTTTGCTATAAAATCCTTCTGTATGAAGCTCTTGGAATATTCACTTGGGAGACCGGGAAGCAAAATCCTGGTGCATAACAAGTATTCTGTGCAACAGTGGACAAATCACCCAGGTATTTTGTTCCCTACTGAAGACAGAAACACAGTCCTGATGCACTGATATCTTGAAAAGATAGATCTCTTTGAACTTCTGATAAGCTATTAGTTTTCACACATCATGTAAGCATTTAAGCTGAACTGCAATTAAAATCTGCACAGGCAGTTTTTTGTGGATGATGGGAGCTAGTAACTGCAGCAGTGCTCAGTATCACTGCCTGAAGCAAGTACTTTCCATTGTGGTTGTTACTACATTATCAGTAACTTTTTTTTTTTACATTTTATTTGATGAATCTTTCACATCTTTCATGTGCAGCCACAAGTGCCTTTGCATCTAAAAGAAACCCCGTCTTTTCTCATGAGAATGTTATGTAGGCAGTGATGCTTCAAAGTTTTCAAACAGATGGGGGAAGACACTGAAAAGGCAGATAAAGTGTACCTGCATGTGAGGAGTGGAGGGAGGTATTGTAGCAGAGCAATTAGGTTTTTATAGGGTCTGCGTATTACAGAAGTCTAAAATGTTATAAAGGGAGCTTTAGACAAGTTGTACGTTAAATCTTACATGTACAAAACGTGACTATTTCTTTAAAATGCAATTCATTACTTTTATTGGGTCAATGTTTCTTACAGTAGTGCCTAAAAGAGGAGTGCAAGTACAGTTGCACATCAGAGATGTTTGTCACTAAAGAATGCTTCAACTTTTGAGAAGTCTGCATAGTGATTGTTGTGCACTGGGAATTATGTAGTTCATAAAGCTCCTTTTCAGAACCAGACTACATACAGCACAACAACCTAGTTAATGCAGCCTTGTCTAGACAACTGAGCACCGAATGCGTGGTTGTCAATAGGCCTATATGGGTGTACTTACTAAGGAATTTACACCAGCATTCCCACTTCTTGGAAGAAACAACTTCATATGCATGATGTATAAAGAAACCTGGCCATGACAGTAGCTGTTCTATAGCCCTGGGCTGTAGGAGAAGGACAGTAAGCATCCTATTACCGGCTTCACCTCTTGTTTTCTGGAAATCAGGTATAAACAGAAAAATAATTGGCACTAGAACCTAAAATGGTTAAACAAGGAGCAAACCAGAACACCCCAATACAACTAGACGTCTAGGTGCCTGCTACTACAGATGGCTGATTTGCTTACTGCTGTGAGAGTTTGTAAAAACTCGAAGCTTGTTAGGTAATTTCTGCACCAGGCTTTGGGTTGCTAAATGAAAGTCTTAAGGTGCATCTCTGCCAATCATCCTAACACTGGGATCTGTCCACCCTTCAGAACTGTTATTCACAGTAACTTCTGTATGATACAAGATATAAAGCATGCTTCAAAAAATTGTGTTTTTTTTTAAAGGAATATCCAGACAGCACAGAGTACAGGCACAAAGTGTAATCCTTCATGATACTGGTAGCTCTGTAATAGTAATGATAACAGGGAAAATGGGGATTCAAACATCTCAGCACAAGTGTAGAAGATCAGGAATAAGATGTAAAACTGAAGGAGTCTGGCAGGCAGGAGCAATCATCCCACTACTTCCAAATTTTAAGACAGAACATCGGAGTGAATGTTTAAAATGCTGGAGGAAGAGTTGTGTAATTTTTAGTCTTTTGTATGAACCATCTTGGTAGCAACACAAGGTAATGGTACGTGAGCATTCTGTTAAAAAACAGCAGTTTCTGCCGGCTGCTCACACGGTGCCGGATAGCAATATCCAGCCCTAGAAGAAATGGCTGACGGCATCCACCTCTGTGCTTCTTCCGGTACACAGGCAGGGGCGGTCTGCTTTACCGACTCTACAGCTGAGATGTTCTCTGCGGTCCCGCAGTGCTGAGCCCTGACAGTGAAGTGCGTCCAGGCTGCCCAAACAGGCAGGCGGCTTTTGAGAGGAGCCGTCCTCGGCACCTGCTCGGCCGCACTCCTGCTCCTTACACCGCTCCGGGCGGCAGGAAGGGAACGCAGCGCGGCCCGGGCCCAGCACCGGGACTCCTCGCGACCCCGCGTGACCCCGCGCTGGGACGTGCGGCGGCGCGAGCCACCCCGCCGGACGCGCGCGCTGGCGGCCGCCGCACTGAGACGTGCAGGACGTGACTGGGCGGTCGAGCGGGCGGGGCGGGGCGCCGCCGGCCCCAGCCGGCCGGTGGGACCTACCAGGCTCGCGCGCCCCAAGGGCGGTGAAAGGTCCCTTTACGGATGTTGACGGCATGTCAGCGCGTTCAGCTAAACGTTTGCACAGACCCGCGTACCCCACTTTCACATGTCTACACGTGCCCGCACACCCCCCCCCCCCCCGTCTTGTTCATCTGGTTTAGTCCATCCGTGGTTCACGTTAACACACCAAATTAAAACACCGTTAACCAGAACTGAAGGAACCCTGCCTCTCTGAACGTCTTCAGATGCACTTCACCCCGTTCCCTTCATCCTGTCATAGTGTGCTTTACCAGGCTCCACTGTATCCGCTTCCGTTAGAGCTAAAGGAAATAGTGGGGAGGTTCCCATGTGAAACCTGCAAACCAGGGTTAGCGCTAGGAGAGGTGGGCTCGCGGTTGACTTGCACTGACAACATTTTCACTTGTAATTTCACTTCAGCGCTGGGATACTGCCGAGTGTATGATACTGTGACAGGAGGCTGCTACAGAACTGTTGCAACTGTTTCGTTTCCTGCTTTTGCTCGCTCAGCCCTGTTTAGAGGCAAAGGATTACATGTAACTGGCTGCAGCTCAGTTTCAGTATCTCCACAACAGACATGATAGAATTGTCAGTATTTATTGCAGATCCCTCCTATTATAAGTGCGTTCTTTCTTCAGTAATGTGTAAAACAAAGGGATTAAACGTAGTTAGCTCTGTGGGGCTTCATGCTCCTGAGAGTATCTTCCTGTTGCCATGGAAACTTAATACAGGATCAGTTAGGAGGAAATATTAGGTGATTGTAGGTAGCGCTGCGGGTGCTGTGTTTGATGTGATGGTACAGCATATATAAAAGGAGAGCATTAGTGTTATGAAAAAGGCCAGCTAGAAATGGCAAGAATCTATTATCGGTGTTTAGCCAATACCCCTATTGCCTATGTAGCAGTACTTTATGGCCAGCAGCATGGGTAAGGAAGGCCATTTGTGAGTATGTAGGCTGACCTGTGTAGCTTAAGAACTTCCCCTGAATTAATTTAAATATGTCAGCAATCTACCCAACTTTGGATTCCTGGAATAGAAATAAACAACTTTTATCAAAAATAAAACATGAAATTCCACGCAGGACACCTAGTTTAGACTGGAATTCAGTCTGGAACCGCACTAGGTTGAGAAATGTACAATTACCAAGTGAGGAAGATGGCCTAAGCTGAGCAATACAGAGATCCTTCTTCAGTTTTTTATCTGTGGAATGAAGAGAATAGTGATTCTCTCTTCACAGCATGTTGGGAGTGCGGGTACGCTGAAAAGTGTAGACTGTTCAATATTGTGTTAATAGAGTCATAAGCCTATATTTGCCGAAGGGTATTAAAATCTAAGCAGACTAAATAAAAGATGTAAGATGTATACTTGTATAGGTGTCATACTTGGTTCTGAGTGAATAAACATAACACTAACCAGCTCTACTGAAATTTTGCAGGAAGTATCCCCTGCAAAAATTTTAATGGGCCATTTCTTGTGGCTTAGCTGATTAAATATCAGCCAAATTAAATATATGTTCATTTCCAAGGGCTGCTGCAAGCTCCTGTTCCCTACAAAATCATTACTGTATTTACTGATGCCTGCCCTGACCTTCTGTCCTCACAGAATCATTAGGGTTTAAAACTACTTTGGAGATCACCTGCCTACAGGTGAGTTTGGAATGTCTCCAGAGAGGGAGACTCCACAACCCCCCCGGGCTGCCTGTTCCAGTGCTCCAGTGCTGACACACACAACGTCAAGTTCTCCCTCGTGTTGAGGTGGAACTTCTTGTGTTTTAACTTATTAAAGAAAAGTAGCATTGCTCCTCATCCTGTTGCTGGGCACCATCCTCCTGGCACCCATCTTTGAGATCTTATATGTAAAAGCTCTGCAGTGACTTTCCCATTTTGGCCTCCTTTGTTTTCCTGTTCCACTGCCTTTTTTAAGGGTTTGCCAGCTTTCATCATTCCCCCATCTCTCCCTCAAAACCCCTAGGATATACTATATAATAATTCTGTGCTGTCTGTAGCTGAAGGTGATGTTCCATGCCAACACTTTACTATTAATCCCCAGTCCCCACTTAGCCTCAAACCATTTTAGCGTGCCCTGCTACAGCGCAGTAAGTAGCGTACATCACAAGCTACTATCAGACTGCAATGACACAGTAAATTCACATTGCAGTTTATGTGTAGCAAATAATACTAACCACTATAGATTCTGTTATCTGGGTAAAGTGCTCTACAGGGGAAGTTGAGCTTGTTAATTTATTTGTTTTTGTAATAAAAATGTTAGAACCCTGTTCTTTACATTATCTGGCAAAATCAGATTATATATATTTTTTTTTTCATAATGAGCAGTACCCCTAACTTACACTGGGCCATAAGCAAAGGAATAAGCCACAGATCTGCATACTAGCCTCATGTTTTAAAATGAAGTATTAATTTGGCTTTCTTAACAAAAAGAAACATCTTTTGAGATAAATGCCTACATAAGTATTTTATTTAGTTACAAATACAACACTAACAGTTCAATCTTCTCAGGTCCCAGCAAAAACCAAATATACTAGTTGTATAACAACAGCATTGGCAAATTCCCTAGTTACTGTCTCTATATCAAAGGCCCAGTTTTTGAAGAAGTGGACTTATTTTTCTAAAGCCTTTGAGTTTTTTTACACTACATCCATTGCCGTAAGTGCATTAATGTCAGCATCACAGTGGCACCTGAAGACCAGACAGTATCTGTCTTTCCTGTATGTACAGCAGAAGTGAAAAACATGCCTTCAAGTTGCACTTAAATTATCTGGCTGCTTTCCATATACTTTCAAAAACAGAAGCTGTAGAATCCCAGCTTCAGTTGAATACTTACAATTTATTTTTTTTATATCATGAAAATTAACTTCAGCCTTGCAGCTATGGTGGCCTTGCAATGTGTCAGAGCTTTAGAAAAATAGAAAATCTTGTCAATTTTTTATAGCAGAAGTGTCCTTATTTTATCTAGTATAAAGCCAAAAAGTGACAGCCATATAGTAATTAAGGGTACAGTCCTGTCACCAGCTGGACGTATGTGCTTATTTTTGCAGAATACCATGGAATTGCCCTAACACAAAGTGCTGGTGTGCACATGCACTGTATTTCAAGCTAGGTTTGTATATGTAGCTGAATATAGCATGAAAAGATTATCTGGCAAAGAGGTGTCATTTTACACAATGACTTTAGATAGTGCAGCTGCATAACATGGTGCCATACAGTAATATATGTGAATTCCCACTTCAGTGACAATTTAGAAGGTCACCCTAATATTTTTATAATTTACCTTGAGTTAGTCTTCCGACTGAGTCACAACAGGTATACTGTGCTAATGGAGTCTGTCTCACATTTTTAGACTGCCAACTGCCACGTCTTAACAAATTACCGCTCCCACTGAAACAAAAATTGCAAAACTGTATATGACTTCACTTTGTGACATCTTTAAACGGATTTTCAACTGCTTTACCCAGAAAGCACGCAAACTCGCTGATGAAGCGTGTGTGCATTTCCACAACCGATGCTAACGCTCTAAGCCGGTGAGGAAGTTGTATTGCCACAGCTCAACCTCACGTCTGTGAGCTTTTTCTTTCTCCACAGAACTGCTTAGAATAAGGATGTGAGAACGAGCAGTAGCACACAAGGGCTCTCTCCCGGCGGATGGAGTGGGGCTGCGGCGGCCGCCGCGCGGGAGAGGAGCGGGGTTGGGAGAACAATGGTGGCGGTCGCGGCGCCGCGAACGGCCACGGCGGCCCGCGCGGCGCTCCGGGTCGGGCACGTAGCGCTCGGGTCGCCGCCGCCGACGCTCAGGGAGCCTGCAGGCGGCCGCGCGATTCCGCGTACGAGCGCCTCACCGTTCTCAGGGCGCTCGCAGAACCGAGTAACGGAGTTCACGCCCTGTACTCCGCGATGCCCTTATGAGGGGGCGATCCCTCAGACTGCGGGCCACTCCCTTTAGCGGGTCTGAATTGTCCCTGCTGTGACAAAGGGAAGTCCAGAATTTACTCCCCTGTGGCTGAAAGGAAAGCGGAGCAGCAGCGAAGGGATCGTGGGGACGGCGCTGAGCGCAGAGACCCTCATCACCCGACACCGATCTGAAGCTACCGATGGCGGGAACAAAGCCCGAGCTCGCGGGTGCCTCACGAGCCATCGGTGTAGCACTGTACGTGCGCTGAGGCCGCAGCACCGCGCGCCTGGGCGTGACCCGGCCGCCTGAGGAAGCGGGGGGCAGCGCTCTCCCGCAGCAGCCGGAGCGGGGCTCGGTCGCTCAGAGCCTGGCAGCGCTGCCCGGCCGATGGCGGCGAGGACGCCAGGCGCCCCGCATCGCAGCGCGGGTTCCCCGAAAAAGAAAAACACCCCGGACCCCTCTGCGCGGGCAGGACCCAGAAGGAGGGCGTCCCCCGGCCCCCGTGAGGTGGCGCGAACGGGGTAACGACAATCCGCGCCGTCTCCACCGACTCTCCGGCGCCCTGCGCAGCCTCTGGCCGAGAGACGAAGCCGCGTGGCGCTCTCCCAAAGCTTCAGCCGCGCTCGAGCGCATCCGCCGGCCTGGGCTGCCCCACGCAGAGATGCGTACTCACCCTGCCCGGAGCTCCGGAGTCGGGTCACCCAGCTCCGGACCTCCCCACGCTCCCCATGGCGCTCACCCCCGTGCGTCAGCCAAGCACCCCACAACATCACTCACAACGGCTCCCCCTCAATACCTGAGTCACGTCCCACGCCTCAGCATGAAGATGCCGGTGCTCGTGCCGGAGCTCTGCCCGCCTTCCCCGTGGCCCCGCTCAGCCCAGCCCAGCCCAGCCCAGCCCAGCCCAGCCCAGCCCAGCCCAGCCCCGCCGCGCCGCGCCCCGCCCCGTCCCGCCCCGCCCCGCCCCGTCCCGCCAGCTGCAGAGCAGCCTCGGGCTGAGCGGGTGTGTCTCGGCCTGATCATGTGACTCACTTCCACTGTTACAGGTTCGCCCGCGCTGAGGCACGGCAGCCGCGTGCGGTCGGGCCTGCCCGAAGGGGAGTCCCGCGGGCGCCTTGGGTCGCGGCCCCGGCAGAGCGCCTGCAGGTATGAGGCGGCTGCGGCGCGGGCTGTGCTGTCCCGACATCTCTGTTCCAGGGAGTGACCGCGGTTTCTTTGTTGTCTCCTAAGGTAAGAACGGCGTTTCCGAGCTTCCCTGTGAGGTTTTTTTGGTGGGTTGGGTTGGGTTTGGGGGGTGGGGTGTTTGTTCGTTTTGGAAGTTTTTCGTTCTTCTTGGTTGTTTTGATCGTGATATTGTACATTCTGCAGATAACATACAGGCTTTTTTCCTCATCTTTTACCAAGGAAGCACCACCTGCAAATATGCCTGTTTGAGTTACCTCATTTTGCATCCAGATGGGATAAGCTTTCTGCAATGGCTCTGCTGCTAGTCATGCAAGTGTTGAATTGTAAAACTGAATGTGCGTTGATATTGCTGTTATTTAGCATCCATACAGGCTGTGATTTGCTTCTAAAGTGCAGTGTAGAAAGCAGCGCTTAAGAAATTCGGGAGTAGGTGCTCCACTCCTTTGTGTGCTTACAGAACACAAGTCAGTGTATAGGGTCATCCACTTCTACTCGGTGCTGTTAAAACCACACCTTGAACGCTGTGTTTAGTTTTGTGTCCCTCGCTATAAGAAAGACGTTGTGGTGCTTGAGCATGTCCAAAGAGCCTGGAGCACAAGTCTTGTGAGGAGCAGCTGAGAGAACTGGGGTTGTTCAGCCTGGAGAAGATTCAGGGAGCACCTCTCCCCCTCGCAACTACTAAAAGAGGGTATAGTGAGGTGGGGTCGGTCTCTTCTCCCAAGTAACAAGCAACAGGACAAGAGGAAACGGCCTCAAGTACTGGGGGGGGGGGGGGGTGTCGATTGGATATTAAGAAAAATTTCTTCCCTGAAAGTGTTATCAAGCACTGGAACAGGCTGCCCAGGGAAGTGGTTGAGTCACCATCCCTGGAGGTATTTAAAAGATTTGTAGGTGTGGCACTTGCGGATGGTTTAGTGGTGGATTTGGCTGTGTTAGATTTATGGTTGGACAAGGTCTTTTCCAACCTAAATGATTCTGTGATTCCTATCACTTGTGTGGAGACACACAGGGGTGTGTTTGCCTTAGCTTCTGATTCAGTTTTGCTGTAGTACCCATTTGTACCTGCTTAGGGATTCATTGCAGTAATATGCAAAGATGAGCAAGGCTGGGTCCTTTGTTTTGGGTAGATAGCATACAGCCAGTGAGACATACATTGCTAATCTTAAAGAGTAAAATGAGTTTTTGACTGATTAGCATTACCTGGATTTAGGCCATTCACTTACTGGCTAAATGAAGATAAGTGCAGAAGAGCAAAAACCACTGATTCTTGTGGAGCTTCTGAAGCAAGCATTGCAGTGGCTGAGGCCCAGCAAAATTGCTGGAGTCTAGCAGCTGAAGACATTCTTATGTGTCTTTACAGGTAATCTTGTTTCTCCAGGAAAAGGAAGTATGATCTACATTGCCAGTCCCAAAGGACTGGAAAAACTCCTACAGTTTTTGAGGGAGACAGTTGTATTTGTCATGACCCCACCCTCTTGACTCTAATTTCTCAAGAACAGTTCCATCCTGCGGAATCTTCTGCTTTGTTATTGCACTTTACTTGAATCACTGTAGAACCAGTGGAATTTTTAATGCAAACCTTAGAGGTATGTACTTTGTGAAGATGTTATCAGGAGGGACAGAGGTGCCTAGGAATGGAGAGGTGTAACAGTGGAAGTTGGTAAAATACTCAAAGCATCAGTATCTCTTATAGCTACTCAAATTATATAAGAGGCTAGATAAGGAAAGAGGTTGTTAGCTACACATGTTAAAAAGGCAAAAAAGAGGATTGTTGTATCCTTCACATATCAACATTACCCCTACTAAAGCCTCCAACTCTGCAGCCATGTGCTTTCTAGAGTTCAGTTGTAGAACATTCACACAGTTCAAGAGGTCAGTGGTTTTTTTTTTACCTAGAGGCAGAGGAGAGTCACTTCAGTTCATTTGTTTTTCAGAAGTGGATGTCCATACACATAGACCAGCTGCTGAAAAATCTGACTGGTAGTCTGTGGTCTCACTTTTGTAGTGGAAAGCTTCTGTTGTTTTTGAAGAATGCATTTTTCTGAAAGAGATGTGTTCATAAGAGGATGGTGTGCCAGGGTAAATGATAATCCCAAAATCAGCATCCAGATCACTGGATTTGATTCACTATTCAATAAGGCAGTAGTGTAAGTGAGCAGAACACAGGGTTGCTGTTCTTGCAGAAGCCTGCACAGAGTTGGGGTAACCTCAAACATTTGGAACTGAGATGAAGGCCCAAACCCCCTATCTGTTAGGTAGGGTTATATTGTACATGTTTAAGCATTAAATATGATGCAGTACACTTATGAGTAGAGGGAATATTAAAAGTGCAGGAGAAGCAGAGAGACTGTAACTTAAGGCATCTAACTACAGAAGGAGCTTTGAAAGATTCTTCCTTACAGTTCTAACTAAATAAAAAAACAAACCACTGCATCTTAGTATTGTTCATCTGTAAGTATGCCACTTATTACATGTACTCTCAAAATGTTGTTGAGCTCATGAGGAATCATTAAATAGGCAAATTCTATGTCTAGAGTAGACTCTGAAAGTCTCAGTTTAGTTTCTTGCTAAAGGGGATTCTTAACAGGAAAGTATAATGTCCTTGGGCTATACTTAACAGATGCTAGATTCCACCAAACCTCCACTGAAGTCCTTCACTCTGTCATTTCTTACTAGTTTCCAAGTAAGTAAGGATCCTGGTATGTTCTTTTTTTTTTTGCATATTTAATTTGGCTTTGTTATTTTTTCTTTTGCACCTTTACAGCAAGGAAAGCTAATGATATGGTGGGTACTGAGCAGAGGGGTGCATTGCTGGCTCATGGTCAATTCAATATCCATTAGGACCCACAGCTTTCCAACTGGCTGGCCCCAGGCTGTACACATGTATGGGATTATTGCTACCCAGGTGCAGGACTTTCCATTTTCCTGTTTAAGCTTCATGAGATTCCTAGATTGTTTTCCTTAAAAACAGAGTGAGGTAGTGAATCCAGTAACTGTTTGCCATTCACATCAGTAAAGATGGTCAGAAAATGCTGGAAATGTTTGCCTGATCAGGTTTCCAGGATGGCAGAAGTGACTGGAACATTGTTGTTACGGAGTATAAATAGGAAGAGGGTAGCTGACCCGAGGACAAAGCTTAGTCGCTTTGGAACATAGGGCTTCTGATGGTAAATGTCTTCCCTAGCACTTCCTGAACTGTAGACTTGCTTCTGAAGATCATAGCAGTTTTGGGTGGTTGCTCTTCCTGTTCCAAAATCTAGCTGTACTCTATGCTGTTCCTGCAGTTTGTAGGTTAATCCCAATAATCGAAAGTGCCTCTAAACATTTATTCTTATTAAGCTTTTATAGATTTAATTTTTTTTTTTAGGCTGTGTTTCCTTGTTTGCATTCAATGGAGTCTGTTGTATTAATTACTGATTTTCACTGCCGCATTTTTAAGAATGTTCACAGAAACATTGAATATTTCAAATGGTTTCATACATGGCTAACTGTGCATTGCATACACCTCTGCCTTTGATTCAAAATGTAAATGTAGCAGATCATGCTGCACAAAGAGTCCTTGTAAGGTCTGTATTGTAGAAAGGTCTGTAATACTCAGAGTTGAAGTTTTGGTAATTTTTAGTTTGTTTCTAAAGTATGAAAATAAGGTATTTTTATATAGCTCTCAGGATTCAGTTGAAGAGCATGAACTGTACCTACAAAAATTTATATAGTTTTCAAAAATAACCTACAGTTGTTGTACAGGTAGGCATCGAGAGAGAGAGATGAAAATCGAATTCATCTAGTCTGGATAAAACTTGAACTTAAAGGTGTCATTTGGTTCCTAAATACTCACTCAAATTTCAGAGGGGACCAAAAATTCCTCTGGAGTCCTTTGCAAGCTAAAAAGTAGGTCACTTTTATTTAGAAGATGATCTTTTAAATGCTAGTTCTGAATTTTTTATATTTATTGTTTGTATACTGTATACCAAATACATTCCTTGGGGTTCTGGGGTAATAAGTATTCATTTGAAAGAAGGCTGCTCTTGAAAGACTTTTCTGAATCACATTTTCATTTTTATGTTTCATCAAGGTAGACTACATCCATATTCACTTACTGAGTCCCTGCATGATGTTTCTCAAGCCTGTTCCTCTGATTAGCGAGGTGTGCATCTTTGGAATGTGCTGTGGGTCTCATGTGGCCTGTGTCTTGGGACTACTTTTCCATAGAAGCGAGGATGAGTTTGGCAGGATACATAGTTTGCATAATCCTGGGTCTTGTTAGGGAGTTGGGCCATAATAAGTTGTACATGGCCTTTTGAAGGGAAACTTAAGAGTGCTTTTGAGCTTAGTAGTGTATTTGTAGCTGGGATTTACCCTGCTTTTCCTCTAAAACACAGCCTTTTTAGAGGGCGAATCCATTTTCTTTCTTTTGTGGAGCTATTTGTAAGTATTGGTATTTCACAGTACACTGATGGGTCCAAAGACTTGTGTTCAGAAGTGACTCTGAAGGTGGTTCTGAAGATGCCTGAAATTTACCTTTAGCCTAAATCTTAATGAATTCACTAGTGTTTTATAAAAAACAGAAAATACCTCTCTTCTAAATTCTTGCTACCTTTTTGCCTTTCAGCAAAAATTTTCTTTTAATCTCCATCTATGAAATGAGGATATTTCCTGCATTTATTTTGGGAGTATACAGATTTCTACATTGATACCAAAATCCGTGTTGTATAGACTGTGATCTTTTTGACTCACCATTAAGATAAAAATTTACTCATTTTGGACAGTATTGAATTACTAGAAATTACTCATTTGGGCAGCTGATGTGTTTAACTATGTGACTAGGGACTGGCTGAAGGTACCTTGGAGGAAATTACAGCTAATTTGGAAAAAGGGGGGGGGGGGGGGGGTGAGGAAGGGTTGCATAAGATAATGTGGTTGAGAGATTGGGCAACTCTGGGGTAAGCCATAAGAAAAAGGAGTATGCCACCAGTCAGCATGGTATATAGATTTAGATATTTGCCTATTATGTACTGATTTTGATGAGTGCTTTTAGAGGCCCACTGCAGAGTATAAATTATGCTGGGATTTGCACTATAATTTTTGTGTGCTCAAATTTGGAAAATCACTTGGTCAGATTTCACTGCTGTATTTTAAACCAGAGGTGATTCATACAAACAAATTAACTAAATCACTTTATTTATAGTGTTCTGAAATTATATGTAGATACACTTCATGTAGCTAAATGAAACTTGATTTATTTCTAAAGTCTAATTATTAGTTCTGATTCTGATTTTCAATAATAGTTACAGATAGAAGTAAATACCTGCTCTCTTTAGATAACATAGGGTTAGGAAATACTCTTCTGATGACCTAACGAAATACATATGTATAAAAGAACTACTGGTAATATTCTTATTCTGTTTTGTTTAAATGAGTGTACTTCAGGCATAATTCAGGCAACATTCAGGTTTCTGAAAGGTCTCCTATCTGGCAAAGCTGTTTGTATCTTCCAGAAACCTGAAAAAGTGAGAGCGTTACAGGAAGTTTGCCCCATGACTTCTTCCTGCCAAGCAAGTCATCGAGTGACTAAGGGAAAATCATGCTTTAATCTAGCTCGTGTGTCACTCTTTCCTGTGTCATACAGACAGTGTAGTCTGGTTTAGTTGACAGATACTTTTTTTTAATAATTAAATACCTTGGTAGCAGAACTTGCTTATCTGTGCTGCATGGCTTCATTTTGTAGTTGGCCTGAGCTTGTTTTACAAGCTTTTAAGAATTTTTCACGTGATGCAGTGGAATTTGCAGGGAATGGGTAGTTTGTTCCATTTGGGCCAGTTCTTAATAGCTGTAATTGAAACGGGCCAGGACTCCTCTTCCTGATCTGCATGAGGGAGAAACTGTTTTATACCGAACAGTCTGATAAAACGTGTAGGGAGACAAGTGAACAGTAAAATGCGATTTGAGAGTACTGAATAATGTATAGCTGTGTTCTGGGAGAAGGGGCTGTTATTGGGAGACCAGGGCCGCAAAGGAGTGCGCACATGCTCACACAGTGCGGAGGTGCTGCTGTGTTGCAATGGAGAGGGTGCAGAAGATACAAGGAGTGAGAGAAGCCGAGAAGCGCCGGTCTGTTGAGCAAGAAGGGCAGTGAAGGGCGCGGGCGATCCCCAGCAGAGCTGCGGGCGCTGAGGGAGCCGGGCTTGAGCGGGCCTGCTCGCGGGCCGGGGCGGGGCCGCCACAGCGCCGATGGGGCGTAAGCGGTGCTCGCCGCGAGCCCCGCCTGGAGCGAACCGGGGCCGGGCTACGGGGGCCGCGGTTCCCATGGAGACGGGCCCGCCTCTTGACCGGGTGTTTGCCGCCGCGGCTCCCGTGAGACGCGGCCTATGGAGGTGAGCGGAAGGACGGGCAGGTTGGTGCCAGGCGGAGCCGAGCCGCCACCTGAGTGATGCGCGGGCGCCATCAGAAGGCGCTGCGGCCCGTTGTGCCGCAGCTTGTCCTTCAGAGCTCCCGATGCGGCACCCGTGCACCTTCCGCCCTTTTCTCTCTCTGGGGACCAGCTTCTTTGCTGCACCCTTCTACATAGTGCCCTCTGTGTGCTGCCTCTGAGTCCCAAGCATTACCTTGTGCTACTGTGTGCTCCTCTCTACTGAGAACTAAGAGACTTGACCTTGACAGCCTGCCTGCCATCTGTTCTTCTGCCTCAGAGCATCTGACCCTCTGGGCCCTCAGTGTGACTTCCCACCCTCCTACTGGGATCTGCTGGCTGCCACTGGCAGTGTTTTCTTTCACTCCCACTTGATTACATCTTTATGTTCCTCTGTGCCCTCCAAGTGTACAAGCCTCTAGTCCTGCGGGATACTTGATCCCTAGCTTTCTGGTAGCATTGCCTTCATCCATTTGTCTGTCTCTTCCTGTCCTCCCTGAGGATACTTGCTCTAGGGACTCAGTGTCCTTGTTCCTCATGGTGCATTGCCCTCATTTTACATTCCTGACCCCTCTGTAGAATATGTGCCCATTTCTCAGTCCCAGGAGCAATCGTTTCTTCTCACCATACCCTATATTTTACTTAGGCGGTAACTTATGCCTCCTTCTCTTCTGACTGTGCTGCATAATGCTAAGCTGTCATGTAACCCACAGCATAGCCTGCCCTGTACTTTGCCAGAGGTGTGTCACTGCTCAGTATCTGACATCCCAGGTTTCTCATGTATGTTATTACTCATTATCCTATCCCCCAGTTCTACTATATTTTATCTATTCCAGTTGGGTTATGTAATAGTGTATATTTGCTGTTTATATGGCCAACTTAACTTGTAAAGTAAATAACAAACCAGCTACTAGCAGTAAAGAAGGAGATACTACATAAGTGATGTAAACTTGGAACTTGATGTTTCTTGTTGGAACTATGTTGACAAGATTGGCACAACTAGTGTGTCTATGCTGATTGCTTGACATGCAGCACAGAGTGAAACAGCTGTGCTAGTACTCATGTGGTAGGAATCACCAAGGAAGACAGTTGTAGCTAGAGATACTTAACTGATACTGGCTATGTGGCATTTTCTTTTCTGTAGTTTTGAAAAGAAGAGAAGCAGTCTTGGTTTATTAGCTCTGTTAGTCTGTCATGCATGTATTACTCGTCTTACTCTTGATACAGTAAGGGTATGTTATAAAGATAGCAAGGAAGAGAGAAGCAAGTACAGCTTCTTTATACTTTAAACAACGTTTTAAAGCTTTACACCTCTTACAAAGAGGGATTGTATGGAAGTTTGAAAGCTCTTGTTACTTTGAAATGTGCTTCCGCATCACCTTGTTTTCCTTATTTGGTTGAAAAGTAACTGTCTCAAACATGGCCTCTGACTTCTTGTTGAAGTAGCATCTTAGTAGTAACAGCTGCAAAAGCTCCACTGAATTGCCTCTTTCTGGGTAGGCTTTAAGTAAGTGGTTGGACATTATTGAGTATTTTTACTGTTTAGGTTGTATGAGTAAACTGTGCTTGTTGTAAGATGTTGTGTCTTGCTTGTACGTACACTCTTTCCTAAATCATCTGTTGATGTTCTATGCAAGTTTACTGTTCTTTTGACTGCAAGACATCCAGGCAATTGGTGCAATTTATATTTAAAATTATACTGCTATTTCCATTATGGCTGTTATTAAAACTAATGTGAAATTATAAATACTGCTGCTATCAAAGGCAAAATGTTCCCTTCTCCCCTATTAAATTGCATTTCTAGGAAATACAGCTCTCTGGAAGGCAGTATTTTAAAATTACAGAAAGGTGTATTCGTTCATATTTTTATATAAAATGAATTGTGTTATATGTAACCCAAACTCACCTCAAGATACCACATTCAATTTACGAGTGCTGTTAATTTAATTGAGATAATATGGAGATAGAGAAGAGGGTTGTTTTCATAGGAACCTGTGTGGTGCCTTTTAATTTTAAGGTAATTGTAGAGAGAGATTGTGAAAGAGCTATAATTTTTCTTAACCAACTCTTTTCAAGAAAACTTGTGATTTCAATTTGATGATTTCAAGGACGTAATAGGCTGGAGCTGCGGTCTTGTTTTTTGTTCGTCATGCAAAGGTCTTGCCTAATAATGTACTGCTAACTTTAGCTAATAAAAGATATGTCAGGCTTTTAAAAAGCACTTATAAAAATATTTTCATGCTTTAGTGAGTATAGACTGAGCATAGTTTCTTTCAGTGCCTTGGGTCCGGAAAACATCTTGTAGGTGTTTTTTATTTTTAATGTATTTACAATTGGTTTGGAGGAGGGAACTTAAGATTTATCTAATCTTTTGAACTGGTAGCCATCAGATGCATTTGAAGCAACAGTAGCTGAAAGGAAGATACAGAGGGAACAAATCTTTTAGTGTTTCATTTCCTAGGTAAGGAGGCTTTAATGTTCATGACACCGACTTTAAAAAAAAAAAAAATCTGTATCTGCTTACCCAAATGAAGACTATTCTGCTTACACTATATTCTACATAGTAGCACAATCTGAAGATTGCCAACAGAAAGCAGAATATGAAAATAATTTTATTTTTTTTATTGCTTTAGGGATAAATGTGAAATCTAGGCCAGCAGAATTGAAAGACCATCATATCATTGTGTCTCTAGCGGTGTTTGTTACTTGGTGTACATGCTGCAATATGTCAAAAAGCAGCTCCAAGACATGCATGAAAGATTTTATCAAATTGAAAGGTTTTTGGCTTTTCTTCTATACCCTAAGAATTTTTGAAGAGAGAAATGAAGAGTTAGAACAGTATGATATCACAGTTACTCAAATGAAAACATCTGAAAATGCTAAGAGGCAGAGACTAGTGGTGCTAGAGTACAGCTGGTTAAAGTGGAGCAAATGCTTGTCAAGGAAAGAAACAAAAAACCTTAATTTTGTTATTGCTGCTGACAATACAACATGTTGAAGAACATTAATTAAGAGTTGGAACAGTTTTGTAGGTGAGATGTGACTTCCTTAGAATTGCGTTCAGGAAAAGAGAAGTTTAGCTTCTCTGGGAGAGGTTTGGATTGGAATGGTGTGGTAAAATCATTCATACAATAAAGAGCACTTTGAGCATGGAGGTCTGGTTATCTATTCTGACAGAGGAACACCTAGAACATGAACAGAGTGAGGGCTAACAGATGTGACTTAGGCTGTCTTTGTGCCTTCTGTATCTTGGTTTCATAATGACTTGTGTGATTTCTGGTAACCTGTTAGAGATATGATAGCATTATGTGAAAGTGAGGATGCTCCTAAACGTGCAGCTTGTCCCTACATAATTTATGTAGTAGTTGGAGGGACAGTATGACTGGATGGAGATGGCATAAGGGAAACACAGTGTGGGGAGCAGAAAAGGATTTGTCAGAAAAAGAATGCTTTTTCCTTGGGCACTGAACACCTCTGGGAAGTGAGATGAATCTGAAAGTATTGTGTGTCTCCTGTGTGTTAAATCAAGATGCACTTTCCTTCTATGTATGTGAGGAGACAAATGATAATGGTATCAACCATTGTCAATAATATTGTCTAAGGTTATTAGACATCAGTTGCTATGTTGTACTGTGGATTCAACACAAATGGTTCAGCCTTTCAGCTATTTTAAGCTGTTGCAAGCTAATCTTAAAATGGGAGTTGGGTTTGTGCACTCTTAAATGCCTTTTATCCCACCTTCTCTGGTAGGCCTCTGTGAAACAAAGAAGTCTGTTGGGGCATATCTATCATGGGACCAAGATTTATGACCAATAAAACCAATTATAATATTAAGATAGCTAAAGCAATGCCCTTGTTTAGCTTGGCCACTCTCACTAATTTTTATTATTCTGTATAGACTTCCAAATCTTGTGGGGAGCAGAGAATAAAAGATTATTTCTTTCCACACATCATTCTTGTTTGATAGAACTATTGTCTTCAGCTGTAAACAGTGTCTTGGGGATTATCCTGTTTAAAATGTTAATTGCTGTAAAGTATTTGAGTCAAACTGCATTTGTAATGTGGAGATGACTAGATAAGTTTTAAATAAGTTTTTTTAGTTATTAGGAGTTATCTGGAAGTGAACCTGGAATTCCTCAAAGATCACTGACTGATTTATGTTACTGTAGTTCTGGAACGTATTCAAATTCTAAAGCCACTTCAGGAATTTTATATGAAGCATGTCTTTTGGGAATGGATGGAGGATTTTGAGTCTTCTATGCCTAGCATTGCCCTTTTGCTAGGGTAAGCTGGGTACTAATCACTGAGCAGTACAGCAACTACTCTTCTGATCTGACTTGCCCTAAGAAGTTGTGGGATGAACAAGGGAGGTATAAAAGTGCCTGTCTGGACTATGCAGAGATGCTGCTTCTGTTACTTTATTTATATATCCAAGTGTTGGCTACAGAATTTGAATTGAGTCAGGTGAAGTGTAAATTTAAAAGCAAAATCATAGCAGAATATGAAAGTAAATATGCATTTAGCTTTTTATGACTATCCAGTTCTAGTTTGCAGTTCTGTTTACATATTTGTTATATGATCAACCAAGTGCTGTGGTCATTCAGCTACCAAAAATAACTGCAATATAGAGTTGAAAGTAATTAGAAGGTTGCAGAACTACACAATATCAATCCACGTCTGTTTGGCCACCTACCAGACTATACCAAGCCTGTCGAGTCTTGCAGGGATGAACCCAGAGCTTGAAACGATTCTGGGTATCATTAGAGAACTTACTGGTCACAGTAGCAGTATTGGCTTTTTGTATTTGTTTGAAATATTGGCCTTACTAGTATTTTTCCACTGTATCTCAGAGAAACATTTTTTGTTAGTAGCAAATACTAGGAAGAGGAGGAGAGGAAAAGATACGAGCTGCTTCTATTTTTAAATGTATCTAAAATATCAGATTTCTGCTGGCCAGCCTTTGTTTTGCCATTTCTTATGTAACAGAAACTGTGGAGAAGAGGAACTCTGTTGAGTGGAAGTCTTGCAATCCTTTGCAACAGATCCTCCAGCAACTTCAAAAGTTGCATATATTATTGATAAGTCACAATTGTTATAATTGGTTTCAAATGACTTATGAGAAAAATTTTGATGGCGACTTTCTTTAGGGAATTACAGCATCTTGTATTTACAGTTATGTCTTACTGTTAAAAAAATTACATATGGATGCCTCATTAGGTCACCAGAGATGCTCTTTAATGTGTTCTGGTTTTGTTCTAGGAATAGTCACATAGATCATCAGCATCAGGAGTGTGTGAACCTGAAACATCAGATGGAGAGGAATATCCATGAACTGGAAGGAGATCTTGCTTGTTAGAAAGGGGTATAAAAATATGGACACACAGTGTTGTGTTGCTGCAGAGCCATCTAGCAATTCTGGTTTGACACTGTTGTAGTTACATAAGCTTTTAGGTTTTTTTCTTTTTTTTTTTCATAAGTTGATGGGATTTGAAATGACAACTTAGAAAATTACGCACTACTTGGATAGTAGCTCTTGGTTTGTTTGCCTGGCAGCTGTCCCTTGTGAGGAACTCTTAAGAACGTGTTTTGTAATCTGATATTGTGTAAAATCGTTTTCTGTAGACAGCACATGGCTATATTTGTTAGCCGTGGAACTGCAGGAGAGGTCAGCATTAGGGAGCGGAGGCAGTTTCAGTGAGCTGGGTAAATGTTTCTTGTTATTCTCCTCATTACAAGGCTTCCTCACACACACTTCTGCCTCTTATATTGCTGTCCTTTCATCAAAAAAGATAATCAGACTAAGAATGAAATTCGACCTTCCGACTGTGATATTTTAGGAGGAGCTTTATACCTCTCTGTATTCTAAACGTTAAAGAATAATGAAGCCTGCTTTCCTTTGCTTTTGTGTAAAAATGTATTTGATATTAAAATTACTTTTAATTGTTTACATGAGTGTGTGTGTGAGGAAGTCTTTCCCATAGCTTCCTATTTCCTAGCAGCCCTCTTGTCACTTTATCTCCAGTGAAATACAGAAGCTTAAAATCATTTAGGTTGGAAAAGACCTTTAATATCGAGTCCAACCATAAACCTAACAGAGCCAAATCCTCCATTAAACCATTGTATGGAAGTGCCACATCTAAATATCTTTTAAGTACCTCCAGGGATGGTGACTCAACCACTGCCCTGGGAAGCCTGTTCCAGTGCTTACTTCTGTTAATGTTTGTTGGTTTATATTTAAAATTTTACTTTTAAGTTGTGTCAAAAAAGGCTGAAATAATTTGGGGGTTTTTATCTATAGCTCAAGACTGTTCAGTCTAATTTGCTAATTTCTTTTAACATACACTTCTGTCTTATTTTAAACCTGTTTTTTTTTGTGTGAGTGCATGCTCAGGAAATTAATCTGTAAGTGAAAACTGAATATTCAAGTCAGCATTTTGTGCTCCATGGATTCCTACAGTCTCTTATTTGAAACACCTAACATAGCTCTCTTTCAGTTCTTCAATTACTGTGAAGAATATTTTCAATATGGTAAAAGAATATGTTAAATGGAGTAGATTACCTGTTAAAATGGCTTCTTTATGAGTCATCTTAACCCAAAACAAGCCAACTTTATTTTTAGGATTACCTGATCCTATAATTAGGTGAGATGATGAGGTTCTTTGTGCTAATCACAGCGTCAGTTATGTGGTAAATTGGAGTTAAACTCTACAGTGTCATAAGAAAGATTCAGCATTGGTCTTAAGTCCAGCTAAATAGTGGCAATAGAAGCTGCAGATGAGACATAAAAGTCTGGAAATCTTGCTTTGCAGAAGAAAATGGAGTCACAGTGCTTGCTTAAGAGAGAAGGATGCTCTCATTAGGATGTAAGTGACCTGATTTATCTTGTTTCATAAACTGTGATGAAAGAAATTGAGAACATCATACCATTTTTGTGCCCAGTTTATTTATGTGAAAAGCTCACAGTAATTCATGGTTAAACAGATACCACACCTGAAGTACTGTGTCAGTTCTGGTGCCCACAATTGAGAAAAGACATGGACAGACTGGAGAGGGCCACAGAGGTGATTGAAGGGCTAGAGAACTTGCCCTGTGAAGAAAGACTAAAGGAATTGGGTCTTTTCCAGGAGAAGGCTTGAGGGGACTTTGCAGTTTTCTAGTATGCTACAAAGAGGATGGAGGATCTCCCTTCACAAGGAGCCCCATGGAGAAGACAAGAGGCCAGGGGTACAAGTTGCGCTGGGAGAGGTTTCATCTCAATGTAAAAAAGATTTTTACAATGAGAACAATTATTGCTGGAACCATTGTTGTAGGGACAGGGAAAAGTCCTCACCACTAGAGGTTTTCAAGGTATGATTGGACAGGGTACTAGATAATCTCATCTAGGCTCCTTTACCATGAAAGGTTGGACCAGATGATCTTTCCAACTCAGGCTGTTGTATGTTCTATGTATATTACTGCAGCAAAATTTGTGGCAAAATTTCGATGTATGCATATAAACATTAGTTTTATGATTGACGTAATCAAGAAACCTCTCCTTAGGGCTTAACAAGAAAATGAGATCATGTGGAAAAGTATTTGGGAACAACAGACCAGAAGGACTTCTTTCATAGCCAGCCTGGAAAGTGACAGCTGCCAGTTGAAGAAGACGACTGGAAACTAAAGAATTTCTGCATTTTGTATGACTGGAAATACTGGTTTACAGTATGCATTTGGCTCATGAAAAAGTCCCTCTGAGCTCCTAATTAAAAAAAGTTATTGGGTAGTTTTATGTTCAAGATTGCATCACATATTTTGTTAATTGTCTTAAGCAAATATATATTAACATGGGAGGGTGGTTGTTCTTGTGTGTAGGCTTCAAAAACAAGTTGTGGTGCTAAAACCAGGTCAGGATTCTCATCTGATTGAGATTTCTTAGGAGTCTGCCTCTAAAGAATTCCAAAATCAATCAATGCATGGGCAGGAAGAGAAGTTGAGGGCACAGCTGGCCAAATTCCGTAAGGATGAAGAATAGTAAAGATGACTAAAGCTTTGTTTAAAGCTTTGTCTAAAATGACATTTACAATCAAGCTTATGAGCTCCCTGAAGTCTTGACAGCTTCATGTTTTGAAAGCTCAGCTTGTGTTGAAACTGGTCTTGAAAGCTCTTAAATTTTGTATATGAGGTTTCTCTCATTTTGTGCATCTCTGATCTCTCTTTCCTAGTTGTGTTTTCAATGTATGTGTGTGCAGCAGCCTTTGAGCTTAGGATTTTTACCCTGACAATCCAACAACTTAAATTCCTAGCTCTTTTGTATCCCATTTCCATTATTAGCAAATGGGAAACATGCTGTGGATGGTATTGCTGAGAGCAGTACTGGTGTTGAGCAGTTTACGCCAGCTTTGCTGAGGTGACCTCCAAAGGTGATTCTAAATACCCACAGAGATGGACCCTAGGAGACTGCTGAGCTCTAAGCAATTAAGATGCTTTTGTCTAGTAAAATACTTACAGTAGAATGTAATAGATTTGGAAAATAGAACAAGGAAAGAAGATGAGGACAGTAAACAAGGCTGAGATTTAAAACAAAACAAAAAATCAAACTCAAAACATCCTCAGTATTTATCCTGCTGCAATCAACAGCTTCTCCCTGTGTATTGTAGGTATAAACAAATGTCTCTGGTAGCTGAGCAAGAATGGATACTGGAGCAGAATAAAATGCAGGCAGAACTGGACTGGCAGCACCTCTGCGAGAATGCAGAAAGTAATTGGTATCAGAAATCAGAGGATCTAACACAAAGCCTGTCTTCAGCAAGAGAGCAGGTGAGAATTTCACGTTAATGTTTTTTAGGAACCATCTGTTGCATAGAGAGATATGGAGATTTTCTCACCATGGTGTTCTTCAGGGGAGGCATTACCTCAATTTTCTTTCAAAAATCTGTAAAATGGTAATCTGTATTGTGTACAGCAGTTCAGCAAATATATTTCATGAGAGACCAGATTAATTTTAATGGACAGTCTCTAATAGTGGCCTTTTAGCCCTTGTAACAGTCAGGTTGGCTTGAGAGATGCCACTGCTTTTCTCTTGGCATTGTAGCAGAAGAAAGATTTCTTTTAGAGTGGCCCACAGCCAAAAAGAGTTTCAGATCACAGCGCAGCTTGGATTCTGTCAAGGGAACAATATTAGTCCTGGAAAACTCAAGAGTATTTTTGTAAGGGGGGAGGTGGGGAATCCTATTTTGTGAAGTGTACAAGCTTCTGTTTCTGAAAAATGAAACATGTTTATTGCTTAGAGGCTGTTATACAATGGGCTAACCATTATTCTCAATGACCAGTTGCCTAGTAAACTCCTTGGCACAGAGAAAGCACTTGTTTCCAAAGTATAGAATGCATTTACTCTGGTGTTTTATTTTACCATCATCTTCCAAAAAATATTGATAGGCATCAATGGGTGTAGGATAGGAACACATCTGAGAGATGAATCAGCATTGTCTGTATCTCATACAGAAGATGAGACAACAAAGCCAAGTTACTTTTCCATGAAGAGTTTTTGACAGAACCAAATGGATGTGCTTTAAGTCCCTGTCCCTATTTTTTCTTCGATTTTTCTTTCTCTTGCTCCCCTCCCTCCTCTCCATACCCTTTGTAGTGATGTCCTCTGCTTTTCTTCCATCCTACTTTGAAGCTGATCTACAGAAAAAAAGCCTGCAACTTGCATGAAGACTATTCTTTCTGCTTTCTCTGTTGAGAGAGAGCTGACAATGCAAGCATTGTTTAATCACGGTATTTTTACCTGAAGGAAACAGGGTCGACACTGTCTTGAATTAGGTGAATTCATTCTGACAACTTCATGGGGCATTTTTCCATTGCACTTTTTTTTAAGCAGTTCATCTGTTTCATATGTTTAATTCAAAATACAGACATATCTAGTCTGGAATACGCATAGATTAGGTGTCATAGGCTTCATTATGGCTCTGATCCATTACTCAATGGCAAAAGGAGCTGTATGTACAGTTGCTCCAAAACAAAAATGTACTGTACCACCATGGCACATCAGAATGGAAAGAATTAATTTCTGGAAAGTTCACAAGGGTCTGTGTTAGTTGCAATTCAGGGTAGATTTTAAAATTGTAGTTAAACTTTCAAGGCAATGCTTTAAAACAGTAATTTACCAGCTGTTTAAAATAATGCCTTTTATTTCAGTGTCACAAAATAGTTTTTCTTTGATTGCTACTTATTAAAATACATATATTAAAAGAGAACCATTCAAAATTGCAATCATAATGCTGGTTTGAAACCGTGCTGAAGGATAAGGCATTGCGAGTAGAAAATTGTCCTTTGTAAAGGAATGAAAGTAGAATGCGCTGTAGCGTGCCCTTCTGGGCAGCTGCAGATGCTCAACAGCAAGCAGTTAAGAGTGTATTATCAGAGCTTGCTGATAAGAAAAAGCAGTGTTAAGCAAGCCTAGTGGTTTCTGAACACAGAAAGTGATGTATTCAGGATACTTTGTGTAAATATTTTTATAAAATAATTAGACAAAAGCAGACTGCTTGCAAAATCTTACCATAGAGCAAGTTGGTTTTCCACTTCAATTTCAAACTAGACTGATTGTAGGTTGATTGCTCAAATACCGAGAGAACCAGAACTGGGAAGGGGTTCTTTTACTGTTCACATTCACTGATTTCTTCCACTGTAACTGACTGTTCTTGTTGGCAAGACTTCGTTTCCATTTTCACACTTTTCTTTCTGTTGGTAATATACTCTCTGTTTTGTACTTTTAGCCTGTAGGATAAGCAGTACCCATCACAGCAGAATTATTTTTGTCTCTGTTTTATGTGAAGGGCTCTTGTTTAAAAAACAAATAAATGCCAAATAAATGCCAGAGAAATTATTGGGAACTAGAACCTTTCATCTTAAATTTTCTGTACAAAATTAATTGTAAACAAAGGGGGAAAGTGATTGAAAGTTTAAAATTGATAAAAATTGTGTCAGTGAGCCTTCTTAAAGAAGGAATCATTTGTTAGCTACCCTCTGATTCAGATGATTGAGGCAAGAATAGTTTAAATACACCCTAGTACAGTATCTTCAGCATAAAGGCCCTTTCCTCAGATTGATTTGAGACCCCATGAGGATACAACAAATATTGCAGTAGTCATTCTTGACTTTAATTAACGGCGATGTGACACACACCAGCCTGGAAAATCTTGCTTGTAAATGATTTTGAGTATGACTTGGGCCTTGTCTGCCTCACTGGAGCATGCTTATAATATCATACAAGTGCACAGATAAAAGATTACTTGCAGTAGTTCTGAATGCTTATGTGGTGTTCTGTCTAGACCCTTTTCCACTGGCAAAAGTCTGGAACTGCTGTATTTCTGATTGAAACTGTGGTAATTAATTTGTATGTTGCAGGTTGAGATGAAGTTCTGGGCTCCAGAAAAACCCTGAGTGATTTGATACCTACTGGTGCCTTTCCCTTCATGCCTTTTCAGTCTCTGTCCCTTTTCTTCACCTTAACAGCCTCAGAGAAATTATGAAAGCAGAATAGACATTAGCCTCATCTTATGCATACCTTCTACTGTTAGGGCAGGAAGAGCCACAGGAGAAAGAGGCTGTAGGGCAGGTGTTGTCTTTGTGACAGGGAAATTTAATTTGAAGGCTATTATGTTTAGATCATGCTTTCACATCGCACTCACAGACCAGACTTATGACTGGGGAAATAAGGAGACTGAAGGAAGTGTAGAATGACGGAGGAGATCAAAAAGGAGTAATGTTTGAGTCTGTGCGAGGCATAAATACTGACACTGAAGTGTTTTTCTGACATGTCTTATGTGCAAGGCCTTACGGGTTGCCTTTCCCTCTCAAAAGGCAGAACTGCTGCTTTGCACAATTTAAGGTTAGGGTTGAAAACAGTGAAACATTTTTTGAGGCTCAGAAACGTGAATTAGCAGCACTCAATACAAATATTCCAGAAACATCTGGTCTGGACTGTCTGTGAATCAAGATTCATTTAGTGACTGTAGGAATGTGTAGTCTACAATTGCAGGGCTTTCTAATACTCTTGTACCAAATAGTATCTGCATTTCTTAAATGGCTGATGACAAATGTTTCCATCAGCTACAGAGGATTTTACAGAGGTAGAATCTAAATTCTGCATTCTCTGTTTGGATGAAACCACAGTTATAATACACTGTCATCAGTCTGATGTAACGTCTTTAAATGTGTTTGCAGTCACACTCTGAATGAAGAAAGAGAAGAGGTAAATAATATCGGCACCCTAGTATCCTTGTCCTTATATCCCATGGATCCTACTAAAACTTCTTCCTGATGATTGTACTAGAATTTCAAGGAAATCCTGGGTAGAAACACCAGGAAACGTGTTCTCCAATCAATGTCTGTGTTTGGGTTTGTGGGGTTTTGGGGGGTCTTTTTTTGGTTTGGTGTGTTTTTGTTGGTTTTGGTTGGTTGGTTTTGGTTTGTTGTTGCTGTTGCATCTGGTTTTCCTTTTCCTTCCCTCCCCCAAAATTGTGAATTTGGAAATTGAAGAGGCACATGAGGGGAAGCTTTTCCATATTTGTCTTTTTTTTTTTTCTAAACATATGTTGCTGACTGTTGACAAGAATTGGATTCTGGAACTAGCAACCTTTGGTGTAACAGAGTAAAGCAGTTCTTACACTTTGTGGTCTAGAATGTTTCACATTTCTAGTCCTGATTACACCATCATTTTATTCACACAGGACTACCTTTCCAAACTAAATCTTTAGAATAATCTGTAAGGTTGCATGCAGCCTGTGGAGAAAATGCTGAGCAATTCCCACTCAAAAATTTCAGAAATTGAATTATTCTGGGATTACTCGGAAATAAGCAAGCTGCTGGTATTTTACTAATATCAGTCAGGTTTTTTACAGAAGTTAAACCAGTTTTGGCAACTTTGCTTTTGTCAGTTTCTTCAGTTCTGGAAATCTAAGAATGACATTTGCTCATCAATTCATATTTGTATCAAGTACAATTCCAAAAGTCAGGCTTCAAAGCCTTTGTGAAGGCAGAGCTTCAATTGTTATCTGATAGATGTTCCTTTTGCATTGTTCACTGTTAGCTTACCTGTAACTAAAGTACAAACAGAAGATACTGCTACTTATCTTAAATCTTAAGTGCTGAGAGGTTTTCTACCTGTTCTCCATTGTTCAGGTTGTCTAGGTGTAATCCATGCACTCCTTCCTCTTTTCCAGTTTAGCAAAGTATATCCAGCTTCTTCATGCTCTTGTGAACAAATTATCTCCAATGACACTTTCAAGAATTTGGCTGGTCAGAAAAGTGACTGCTGTTGAACCAGTAAGTTCTTTAAGGAGATGGGTTACCCACACATGGAAGAGCTAGAGATGGCACACTTCAAAGAACAGCAGTGATAAGACAGAGCTATCTCTGTGGCTATTCTCCTCCCCATTTATGCCTTCTTCTATATCTCAGGTTCTCTACATACCACTTTTTTCCCCTGACAAATCCCCAGAATAACCAGATGTCATTTTTCTCTTTCTGTAGTTCTTTTCTCCCAAGTCTGTTCATGGATTGAAAGTACTAGGATCTCTGTGTGATGGTGTGGAGAAAATGTGTTGCTCATTAATGAAATGTGTTGTATTGTTATTTTACAGATATTTCAGTATGATGATAAAACTTCTCTAAGCAAAAATATTCCTACCTTGGAAATGAAAAGGCTTCAGGAGCAGAATGCCAGTCTTCGGGCTGCTGTTGCACAAATGAGGAAAGAAATGGAGAGTCTTGATAAGCAGATGTCCTCTCTTCCTTTGACAGAAAATGGACAGCTTACAGAGCAAGGTGACTACTCTTGCCACAGAACTCTAAACTCAGTTAATGAAGTGTAGCTGTGGTGGTCATGACCTAGGAGGGCTATCCAGCCCATGTGTATGTATAGATCATGACTGTGGGGTTCTCAAGTTTCCACAATACATAAACACACAGAGGTCTGAGAGTCTCGGAATTTCTATATTGCAAATTACTACAAAGCTATTATTAGTAAAAAGAAATATGCACACACTATAAGTCACTACAAAATTACTGTGAGGAAAGTAAATGTGTGTATATATATTGCAAGAGTAAAGCAAGTATACATATATTACAAGTTATTACAGAATTCCAGATAGTGAAGCAAATATATAGAATCACAGAATGGTTTGGGTTGGAAGGCACCTTTAAGGGTCACCTAGTCCAGCCTCCCTGCCATGGGCAGGGACATCTTTCACTAGAGCAGATTGCTCAAAGTCCTGTACAACCTGGCCTTGAGCACTTTCAATGATAAGGCATGCACAGCTTTCCTGGGCAATCTGTCACAGTGTCTCACCTCCCTCATTGTAGTTTCTTCACAGGAGAAGTATTCAGGCCCTCTGATCGTATTAATGGGCACCCTCTTTAACAGGTCTATGCCTTCCTTACAAACCTTTCCTGTGCATGTGCCCGTAATATATTACGTGAGGTGCTACTGGTGTGGCAGTCACCACACCACTCCCAGAAGTGGGGCTAAATGATAATGGGGGGGAAAAAAACGTCTCATTTCAAAGATGCTCTACATCACTAAATCTTGAGTCAACCAGGTCCCCCAGTGAGGGTCAGGTCTGCCTGGGAAACTTCATGCAGGGAAGCTCTTGCAGAGAGGCTCATTTTGGGTGGGTAGGTAGGTAGTACTTTTTTGTGTGTAGGTATGTAAATGAGCATAGGGTATCAGTTCCAGTTATAGTTGTTGTGATTCCTGTTTTCATGGAAGGTCAGTTTGTTAACACAGTTTCTTTGACCTGCATCCACCAAGCTTTCTTTGTCTTGCTACTATGGCTGAGTGCTAAGGAAATGCCCACTAACAAACAAGAGTAGTCTTTATTTAATAAACAATAAGCATCCTCTAGCTGTGTTAATAATGAGACATTAATAATCAATTAAAACAAAACCTCTGTTAATTTTAAATAAAAAACAAATTCAAGCGTAGTTTTTGTCACAGGCAGCTCAATTAGTCCAGTTTTTTGAAGATGATGTTATCCAATATATAATAGAATTATGGCTGTTGAAGTTGGGCAGTATCCAAGAGATGCAATAATCTCTGTCAGCTGATAAACATAAGTTTTCAGAAATGCGTTTATCTGTTTTCTTTATGGCTGAAATACTTCATTCAACTAATCTTTCTTGTACCCATTTTTTTAAATTTATGGAGACTATATTCACTCACTAGAAGAGATTATAATATTCCATCTGATATTTTTAAGACAATGTAATTTGGAGGGGGGCTTCTGATTTCCAGAAAGTAACCTGTTCTTTCTCATGACTTGTCCATGTGCATCCGTAAGTTGGGACTCACATTTTTAATGGCACTAAAAGAAGAATTGTTCAGGATTAGCTTCCATTTATTGGTGATATCTTTTTCAGCTGTGACTGAAAGAAGCTGTTGTACCTTAAATGTTCTCGTTATGTTCAGTATTGTCAGTTTCGCAAGAATGATTACCTGAGGCAGTACTGGGAGAAATAAAAACTTCTTTGTGCTCCTTTACCCATGAATTGACCTTTCTCATGTGTCATCTCTATTTGCGTTCTTACTTGGTAGCTGACTTACGTTTGCATGTTTTAGGACTACTATTATTTTTCTGTTTCTTCAGCTCTGTTCACAATATATCTCCTGAAGTGGTATACATGCATAGTAATAGAACAAAAGGCCAAAGCAGCTGTTGCTATGAAAGCCTAAACTGGATAAATACATATATATTTATATTATACTTATCTTCTCTTTTAGGTTTATTGTGCACAAACAGAATTTCAACTGGAACCACTTTGAGCAATACCAAAGTCAGCTCAGTTAACTTGGATTGTATGGTAAACCCAGGTGCAGAAAAGGTATGAAGAGGTTTAAACTCCTGAAAATGCCTGCATGTGCATGTGTGTGTAATTAAATACATATTATTTTTATTTAAATAAATATTAAAAACTCAGGCAGTATGTGCTTATGTGGTTAGCTAGTAATGAGTGTAAATTAGATGAAAGCCAGCAGTGATTTATTTCAGCCAGACTTGGGCTCATCCTGTCTTGGGAATGCGTTTTGACTGGCCGTCCCCGGTCACAAATCACTCCTGATCTTTCAAGCCCTTCTGGGTATTTTTTCCGCACTTGCAAATTCTCAAACTGCAGTGTGTCGCCTCCTCAAGTTTTCCGCTGTAAATCCATATTTCAGCCTTTTTCTGAAGTGCCAAAAGCCTTTCAATGCGCGTTCTGATCAGGAGGGAGGACGCGCGGGAGCCGTGTCCCCGCGGGCGGGCAGGAGCTGCCGAGCCCTGCTCCCTCACAGGCCCCGCTAGGGAGCGCCAGCCACCTGCAGCGAGTGCGGGCGAGGGGCTCGCTGGCGCTGGAGCGCCCTCACACGGCTCCAGGGCTCGCAATGTCATTCCCATCGCGCTGCTGTAAAGGGCAGGACCGACATCGGCGTTAACTTGCAACAGGCGTCTGTCTGAAAAAGTAATACAGGAATTGAAGACTGGGACAAATATCGAATACTACATAAGGCTTAAGTCACTGTATGTTCTCCCCTTCTGTCTCCCAGGAACTTCATGGTGTAGTAAATGGAGTCTCATGTATGATAGGTTAAAATACAATGAAAAAATAACGGATTTCTAATTTTGAGGTAATCTGTAAGATCTACCCATAGAAGTTGCATGCTTTATTCTTACTGTTAAGACTCACCAGTAACCATCTAAGTTCAAGAAAATGGAAATAATAGCCAGGTAATAAACAAGGATGAGAGGTGGAGCCTCTCTCTCTGGAGGCATTCCAAACCTACCCGGGATGGTTCCTGTGTGACCTGCTCTAGGTGGCCCTGCCTTAAGGGCAGGTTGGGCTGGATAATCTCCAGAGGTCCCTTCCAGGCCTGGTGATTTTGTGGGCGTTAAAACTAAGAGCTTTAAGAGCTGAAGTAATACCAATGATCAAACAAAATTGTGGGGCCTTGGGAACCTTGTGTGAAAACATGCACAAGCCACCAGGCACAGATCATGTTTAATCTTAGTTTTATCTTTTTACTGAACATAGAAGGAGATCTGTTCGTTCCTGCTGTCAAATTATAGTTAGCAAATCAGTGTGTGGCAGTGTAGACAACATAGATTTATGTTTTCTTTTTGGCCCCTTCCAGAACTAGGTGAAAATTTAATCTTATACCATCTATTCTTTTCTGTTGCTGTAAACATTTTATGAATGACTGTCGAAGATGCATTCTTATTTTCTTCACATTTCTTTAAGTGGGGATATAGCCTTAAAAGAAAAGTAGGGAGTGGCTTTGCGTTGGAGACGGTAAGATAGGAATGGAACATTCTCTATGACAGAGATTAATCCTTTGCTAAACTGTAATTCAGTGCTCAGGGCCAGATATGAGAACATTTTTTCAGGCAGCAGTGTGCATCTCGTGTGTGAAATGCTGAATCACGTGTGCTTTATATATACAGGCATGTAGTAAATAGCAGATGTGCAGACCAAAACTCGAAATGAACAAAATGCTGGAATTGTAGTTAATGCTGTCTTCACTGATGCTGAGCTGTCATTTCCTGTATTTCTGCTGACTGCTTTATTTCTTCTTCCTTGGTACATAGCAAGCCTTCTTAGGCATAGACTGGCAACTGGAAACAGTTCTGTTACAAACAATTGGCAAAACTTCATCAGAATTCCTTACTGCATATTAGAAGTGCTTATCTCTTAATATTTTTCTATACTGTCTCTGTGCTGCTTCCATTTACCATTTATTAATTACATGCTCTTAAGGCCATGGTGAATTACATGCAAAAATATCCCTAGCTTGGGGAGTTTAGAATCTGTTGAGCAATAGTGGTAGCTAAAAATGGGGGAGCAGATATGGAGTCAATATGAAGAGCTATAATGATAGGGTTTTTTTCTCATTTAATATAACAGAGGTTCTGGGACCATAATATCAAAATTACTATAGAGCTAAAAAGTAGCTAAAGAAGAGGAAAGTTTATGTGGAAACTAGTAAAATAGGCATGTAGATTATTACATGCATGTGATTTTTTTCTTCTCTTCCTTTTGTATCAACTCTGAGGAGCGTTTTTCCTCTCACCATTTTTTAGTACCAGCTTTTCTGTGTTTTCTCTCTTTTGTATTGTAGAGTTTTACTCTGGGCATGGAGCTAAAGGTAGAAAGATTTCTGAGTTCAACTCCTAACTCTACAGTGTACAACCTCTCACCTGAAAAAAAAATCTTCTGTGTAATGCTGCTGAATGTTTTTAAGAAAAATTCAGGAAAAATAGAAGCTTAAGCAAATGGTATTCCTCCCACAGCTCTGTGATGTGCTTTTGCATCTTGGTACAGTGAAGATGGTACATGGTATGACAACCAGTGGTACTGTTAATTGGTCACTGCCTTGACCTCTTTTTATGTTGAGTTTCAGTGTGTTAATTTAACAGTTCATATGATGAGAGTCGAATGTAATAATTTGTGTCTGCTTTGGTGTAAATTGCTGTATGTACACCAAAGTGGTGTTCTTTTTTTCTTTCACCTTGGTACCTTCATGTTTTTATATTCTAGTCCTGCAGTAATTTCTCCACCTTTCTGCCACATAGTGTTTGTGTACCTGTATGCTTTCCATGAGTGTTCTAAAGGGCTTCCTCTTTTCTGGTAAAACTATCCAAAGAAATAAGAGAATGGGAGTTGCATGACCCACTAAGGCAATGGTGATTGGGTCTTTTGGGTAAATATTTTATCATAATATATATCTGCACATAAACACAATTAAATTTGCAGAGACAAACCATTTTTAGAATCTGTACTTTTTACTCTTCAGCCTTTCTCTCAAAAAATAATGTTTTAGGTTGTATTTACCTCATGTGTGTATGCATGCAATGCTTATACAGAGAAGGGTTTGTGATAGTTTGCCATCTGCAGTAAAGTGCCTTTTCCACATTTTATTGTAAAATTAACTGCTCTCTAGTTTACTCTTATACAGTGTTTATCCTATGTATATTACTTTACACTTACAGTTAACAACATCTGTGGGAACATCCCAGGCTGTTACCGTGTTTTGCCCTATATTGCTAAGAGTGGGTTTCATTTGCCCTCTATTGTGAAGAAAATTCTGAAAACGGACCCTCAAAAATGCCTATAGATTTCAACTTTACACTTTTTCTTCAACTGGCTTCTAGTGTGTGCTTGTAGAAATTTCTAAACCTACGGACTTCAGTATCAAAATATTCATTATAAACACTATCTGTCTTTTTCCAGGGGCCAAAAGCCGAAGTTATTGAACAAAAGATGGTAGATCTTGAGCAACAGTTTCCTGACATAGGTCCTGGTGTCGGTCTTTGGTATGGTGTCAGCGGCACTCTACAAGGAGTGCAAAATAAACTGCAGGAAGCAGCAAGACAAATTTCTATTCTGAGTGAGGAGAAGCAGCAGCTGATTGAAATAGGAAATGGACTCAGGGCAGAACTCAGAACAGTATTAAAGGAAGGTAAATTTATTCTACAGAAGAGTGCAAGCTTATGTACTTAGAATAAAACCTGGGAATCAGTTCATCCTTTGAGCTTTAATATGAAGACAAAGTGCTGGACCTGACCGATTCTTGATCGGTATAATTTCTGTGAGACTGTGGTGCTAATTGTTGCAAGAAGGACCATTCTGTGATAGGAGGTACTAGCACAGAACAATAAGAGCCTGTAGGCAGTAACTTTTGCTGATGAGCATCTTAGATGAAGGACTCCCTGGTGCTCAGATGTCAGTGTGGGAAATAGAAATTGAATTAAGACTTCTTTCAAGGGCAGAAAAGAAGTAGTTTATCCCTTGGAATAAAAACTAATGCTTTATGAAAGTGGAAAAGAAAGTAGAATAAGCTTACTATAGAGTAAACTTGAATCAAGAGTATACATAATGTAAGAAGATTTCACTGTGGACATTTAAGTTCCATTCAACCATTGCTCTGGCAAAGAAGCAAAGGAGAAAAACACAAGGCCCATTTCTGTATAGCATTGATTCCGTCTGCAATGAGAAGGCGTGTATTGTGTTTCACTGATATCCACTATAAACATTGGCTGGGAATGTAATATTGATGACAACAACAGAGAATGTCTTCCTTAGTATTTTCTCTCCTTTATAGGACTTTTGCATCCTGTTAGCTCTAAGCGCTGCACAGTTTGTGTTGTATCTGGTAGCCTTTTTCCAAGAGAGCTTGTCAAAAGAATGCAGTGTCAGCTATCAGCTTTAAAGCATCTACAGCACAGGCTTACAACACAGGTAATAATATGCTCTTTAAATCTAGTGATAATGAGCAGTTAAGCCAGTTGTAATTCCATGAATAGAACTTTCCTTAAAATTCTGTATTTAAATATCTTTTACTGACTTTAGCTCAGAGTTTCCTTTGGTACCTTAGAAGATTTCATAGAATCATAGAATATCCTGAGCTGGAAGGGACCCATGGTGATCTGTTAGTCCTGGCTCCACACAGGGCAACCTAGAATTTAAAACTTGTATCTAAGAGGATTGTCCAAATGCTTCTTGAACATTGACAGGTTTGGGATCGTGACCAGTCCTTGGGGACCTTGTTCTAGTGCTTGACACACTTCTCAAGGAAGAACTTGGGACTAATATGCAGCCTGCATGAAGCTTTAAGCCATTCCCTTGCATCCCAGCACAGACACCAGAAGGAAGAGATCAGCACCTCCCTCTCTGCTCCCCCTCATGATGAGGTTGTAGACAGCAATGAGGTATTCCTCAGTCTTCTTTTTTCCAAGCTGAGCAAGCCAAGTATCCTCAGCTGCTCCTTATAAATCTTACCTTCTAGTCCTTTCACTACCTTTGTTCCCCTCCTTTGGACACATTCTAATATTTCTATGTACTCCTCATATTGTGGAGTTCAAAACTGCACACAGTACTCAAAGGGAGGCCACACTGATGCTAGGTATAGCAGGACAATCTCTCCTTTGACCAGGCTGTACTGTGCCCATTGCACCCCAAGATATGGTTGGCCTTTTTGGCCACCAGGGTACACCATTGACTCATACTGAGTTTACCATCAACCAGAACCCTCAGATCCCTTTCTGCAGGGCTGCTTTCCAGCCTCTTGTCTCCCAGTGTATACAGACATCCAGGATTACACTGGTAATTCCAGGTGCAGAATTCAGCATTTCCTCTTCTTAAATTTCATATAGCTGGTGATTGCCGAGTGCTCCAGTCTATCGAGATCTCTCTGTAAGGTCTCTCTATCTTGAAGGGAATCAGCAAGTCCTCCTAGTTTAGTACCATTGGCAAACTTGCTTAGTGTGCACTCGATTCCTGTGTTCAGGTTATTGATAAAAACATTGAAGAGAACTGGCTCTAAAATTGAGCCCTGGGAAACACCATTGGTGACTGGTTGCTAGGCAGATGCTATCTCATTTACTTAAAGGGTTATAGTTGGGACTCCAAAATTAACTTTTTTAAACATGATTTTCATCCAAGGAATTTCAGAAACACTTGGTTAATGCAGCATAAATGCAATCCTGAATTACAAGTATTAGTTTCATAAAGCTTAGCTTTAAATAAGTAAGGTAACCATTTGAAGGATTTGTAGTGGGTTCTAAGATAAACTTGAAATTGATTAATCAGCACATTTTTAAATGTCCACAGTGGTGGGATTTTAAAGCACCCTTGTCCACATTATTGTAATAGCACATTTTCCATCTATGAAAGCAGGCTATGTAATTAACCGCTCTCTTATCTTTTGTAATTAGAATACAACTTTTTAATGGATAAATTGCAGCTTTCATCAGAGAGACAAATGGATAAATCATTGCTCCCTTAGTAGTTAGTGGCAGATTTCCCAGTAACTTCAATAATCAGGATTTCACTATGTACTTTACTTACTTGATCAGCTGATTTGTTCCTGTGAGGATTGAGTCAAAGCAGCTGATTGTTGTAGTTTTGAGAGCAGTAAAGAATGTTCTTTCAGAAAAAGTGAGGTTGTTGCTCCAATGTATGAAACTCCAGTAGAATTACTAACCAAGTTCAGCTGGGGAAATACTTCCTCTGGGAACATCTCTGGGCAGCTTGTTCCAGTGTTTGATCACCCTCCCAGTAAAGAAGGTTAGAGTTTGGTTTTTTGGTTTGGGTTTGGTGGTTGTTTTTGGTTTTTCTCCCCTTATCCTTAAACAGTGTCCTGTACTTGAGCTTCTGCCCATTGCCTCTTGGTCTTCCACTGTACATCACTAAGAAAAGTCTGCCTTAGTCATCTTTACTTCCTCCCACCATCTGCATCAAGTGCTTATACATGTTGAAAAGATCACTCCTGCCCTCTCTCTTCTGGAGGCTAAAGAAGGCCAGCTTCCCTATCCTCTCCTAGTATGTCAGATGCTCCAATTCACTGCTCATCTTTGTGGCTCTTTGTTGGACTTGCTCCTGTATCTCTATGTCTGGTACTGGGGAGCCCAAAAGTGAACACAGTACTCTAAATGTGGTTGCACCAGTGCTTGGTAGAAGGAAGTAATCACCTCCCTTGGCCTGCTGGCAGTGCTTTTCCTGACGCAGCCCAGGATGCTGTTGGCCAGAAGCCTCACAAATGCATTGCTGCATCATGTTCAACTTGTAGTCTACCAGGTTTCCTGTGTTTCTCCTGAGCCACTTTCCAAGAAGTCAGCCTATTAGATTGAAGCTGCAATCTCCTCTGCCTTTGGGGAAAACTCAGCTGAATTAAAGCTTATTTCCTCTGGACAATCCTGTTTGTTTTTAATCTTTCTTTATGCAGTCTTATTTCTCTTAACTGAAATCAAGCACAGATTGAGAGCCTTTTTGTGAATTACTCATCCAGGAATGTATAGGAGATTGAAGTTTCATGTTTCTCTTTTTACATACTAAGATATCTGTGATAATATGAAACTACACAGGAGATAATCCTATCATGTCAGGTTGCACTAAGAAATCGCAACTGTCAGTCACTTGAAGATTTTGCCATCAGAACCCATTTGAAAAACATCTTAAGCATTTTTACATCTAGACACATTCTAAAAAAATAAGAAAGAATAACTACATACTTGTTTCGAGCATGCCATCCTGTTGTTTGGTTTGGGCTTTTTTTGAGCCTGAAATTATCACTGATTTCTGTAGATGTTATCTGGTTGTCTTAAGTGTATTACAAAGAATATGAGCCACCTGGCCTGACAGTTTGAATTACAAAAGTGGGTTTCATAAAAGACCCAGTGGAAGTAAGTTCTAATGAATATTTGATTTTTCTTACAGTTAAAAATGGTGTTAAAGAAAAAAAAATATATTAACCTCTCTAGTTGCTTAGAATAAATGCTTTTAATTAGGTAAATTAAGATTAAGGAACTCAGATGGTGCTAATTTAACCAGCTGCATGTCTGGAATGACACACTTTCAGTTTGCAGTTCAGCTCTGCTGAAAATAAATGTTTGGTATTTTTTCCTGTGGATTAACATGGTGCTGCAGATTAGCCATGAGGGCTCTTAGCTGCACTAATGACACAAACTTCTGGGTCAGATTCTAGATTTTAGAAAATAGTGCAGAAAGTTGAAATGCAGAGGTCATCCAGCAATTAAATTTGAGAGCAAGTGCTCTCAAGGTCAAGTTCAGTGTTCTGCTCTTAGGTCTTTAGGCAGACAGTTATCCAGCTTCTGCACAAGATTGCTATTCTCTTGGATAATGAAGAGTAGTAAAAACAGGTGATGCCTGTTTGAATATGAAAAGGCTCTCCAAGCATCCAAAGTATGCAGCAGCATTTCAGCCGGGAAAGGCATATTATTTTGGGAAGAAAATTGGTGCATGTTTCTTGGCTAAGGTGAATCTATCAGATAGAATCTATGGCAACATTATGGAATATGTTCTAAGGAAACCTGGCAGGGAAGAACTCTTTTGAGTTTGAGATCCTACCACAGGTGCTTGAATTTCTCTTAGCTTCTTCCTGGCAGAAGACAACCAACAGGAAGGGCACTCCTGTTTGATAGAGAAAGGTTGCCTGAAGTCCAAAATGCTATGCTGTCAGAGCTAGTTAGAACCAAATTTGAGCATATTGCTTAAGTGAAAATAAGCCCCTGTTCTTCTTTACTGCCCGTTAGTCAGTGAAGAAGTTTTAAAGGTTGTGGTGTGAGCAAACATTGTAAACCATCCAGCAGACAGCGATGAACTGAGAATGCCATCTGCTGTACCCTTACAGAGCTAATGGAGACTTATTCATAGATAGTCTAAGATAACAGAAACTCAAGACTGTAATAGGTCAGTCAGATAAGTGCAGTGCAAGCTGGATAATCTGGTATATTTTACCCAATTTACCTAATCAAATTCTTTTTAAATCAAAAGTGTTATGGAAGGCTTCAAAGATGCTAGTCCGTAAATATCATAGTGAAAGCCATCTGGCTTCCAAGACTGGGAATGCTCAAAGCATATGAGCTCTGTGAGAACAGATCTGGGAATGCAGCACTATTTTGCAACTCTTTTTTGACCATCTGAGGACCTGATCAAGAGCTATCACAGCAGCACTGTTACAATAAGTATTAGCATCTTGTAGCGTGAGGAAGGGGTCCTTAGAGGAAAGGATCAGGGCGCATTAAATAAATGCCGTTTGCTGGCAGATCAGTGGTATGTATTATGGGACAGTAGTATTGGCTACTTCTGGAGCAGCAGATCTTAAGGCTCTTGCAAAATTCCAAAGTGAAAAAGTCAGCTCCAGTCCTAGACAACAGTCCTGAGCATATGATTCTGATCTCCCTTTTTCAGGGATTCAGAAGGAAATAGGTGGGGCAGCTGTTAGTGTGCTGGAAGCCTGGAAAGTGGTCTGCCAACAGGTGGATTTACTGTGGAATGCCTCAGTGTGCTTGTGGATGTGTAATTTGTTCAGGATGCTTGTGAACATTTTACTAATTTAAAGTCACAAGCTTGGTATCCTTGTTTACTTGAACTTTCAGTTCACTAAACTCTTTCTTAAGCTATTAAACACTTAACACTGGGAGTAAATTTTTCAAAGATTAGGGTCCAGCAAAGCGTTTGAGTAGACTTTTTGTAGCCTGCTTGTTTCATCTGTGCACTGCTTGGATTGAGTCTGAAAACGATTAGCTAAATGCTTATGCAAATCATATGTAAAAATGATTTCCAGATGTGGGCAAAATTGCCACAATTCAAAACCCTCTTTTTTTTTTGGTTGGTTTCTAGGTTTTTTGTTTGCTTTTTTTTTGGGGGGGGGGGGTGTTAATAATTTTTGTTTCATTTTCCACCTCTTTAATTTTTCTTTATTTCCCAAGTCATCTTAGAATTTAGATGACTTTTAAATTGAGACAAATAAATATTCATTGCCCATCCATCCCAGTCTTGCCTTATTTTTAATGAGCTAAGTACTGTGTCTGCTGTTTTTTTGACATAGTGTGTCTCTCATGTTCTTTTTAAAATCATTGAAGATTGTTCTTGCTTTTGTAAGAATAAATAGATTCTAAAAATGCAATGTGTCCATGGCTCTTGCAGAGGTAGCATTTGACTGTTGAGTTTCCAGATGGTGTGCTAAACTCCAGGAGTAGAATTCCAGCCTCTTCAGCTCATGGGTTGTTTGGAAGTCATGGTTGAAGTGGCTATAATTGAGGATCTTTCCAGCTCTGGAACCTTTGGTATTATCTCTGTTTCTGCTGGAACTTGTCCAGACTATAAAGGGTAGCCCTTTTTATATCCAAGCTGTTCATCTTCAGTATTCTCATTCCAGGCTGCTCTTTACCTACAAGATACCTGCTGAGGTTTCAGCTCCTGCTCTGAAGCTGAGATCCAGGTTGAGCTTCCAAACATCGTTTTCGGTGTTTTTCCTTCTAGGTAATCACACTTACTAGCCAAGCTATGTTTGCTCTTATGTTCAACGTCATCATCCTTACCAAAACCAGAATTTATTACTGTCATACCTTCAGGAATTTCAGTGTCAGTTACTTTGTATGATGGGCTCCAGTTTTCTGCTTCTCTTTAGTTTGAAATATATATCAAAAGACTGATGTTTATTTTCATCTCCTTTGACAAGGCTGAAGGAGATCTTAAACCTCTTGTAAAATTCCAAATCTTACTTTAATTGCTTCATAGAATGATAGAATAGAATCATAGAATAGTTAGGGTTGGTAAGGACCTTAAGATCGTGCAGTTCCACTCCTCCCTGCCAAGGGCAGGGACACCTCCCACTAAACCATATCTCCCAAGGCCTCATCCAACCTGGTCTTGAACACTGCCAGGGATGGAGCATTCACAGCCTCCCTGGACAACCCATTCCAGTGCCTCACCACCCTAACAGGAAATAATTTCCTCCTTATATCCAATCTAAATTTCCCCTGTTTAAGTTTTAACCCGTTACCCCTTGTCCTGTCACTACAGTCCCTAATGAAGAGTCCCTCCCCCACATCCCTATAGGCCCCCTTCAGGTACTGGAAGGCTGCTATGAGGTCTCCATGCAGCCTTCTTTTCTTCAGGCTGAACAGCCCCAGCTTTCTCAGCCTGTCTTCATATGGGAGGTGCTCCAGTCCCCTGATCATCCTCGTGGCCTCCTCTGGACTTGTTCCAACAGTTCCATGGCCTTTTTGTGTTGAGGACACCAAAACTGCACACAGTAATCCAGGTGAGGTCTCACGAGAGCAGAGTAGAGGGGCAGGATCGCCTCCTTGGACCTGCTGGTCACACTCCTTTTCATGTAGCCCAGGGTACGGTGGTTTCTGGGCTGCAAGCGCACACTGCAGCCGGCTCATGTTCATTTTCTCATTGACCAGCACCCCCAAGTCCTTCTCCGCAGGGCTGCTCTGAATCTCTTCTCTGCCCAACCTGTAGCTGGGCCTGGGATTGCTCCAACCCAGGTGTAGGACCTTGCATTTGGCATGGTGTGGTTGGCATCAGCCCACCTCACAAGTGTGTCGAGGTCCCTCTGGATGGCATTCCTTCCCTCCAGCGTATCAACCGAACCAGACAGCTTGGTGTCATCGGCAAACTTGCTGAGGGCACACTCAATCCCACTGTCCATGTCAACGACGAAGATGTTGAACAAGACCAGTCCCAGTACTGATCCCTGAGGGACACCATGTTGAAAGTTGGTGAATTAGGGTATTTTGCTTGCTTACAAGTTTCTTTTCCATAGCTGATTTATATTATTTATGGGGTTTTTAGGACTTCCTTTGGAGTTTTCATCTGTATTTTAATCACTGGAAAAGACAAAAAGGGGAAGTGACCCTCAGTCACAAAAGGAAGAGTGACAATGTAAACTTGAGTAACAAGCAGGATGACCGTGACAGCAGCAAGAAATGTAGATTTTTAACAGATCTAGTAAGAGGTTTATTAGGAAGGTAGTTTGGCCATGTTAATCTAAATGGAAAATAATTCTGTTTAATATTATTTGATTATTTTATTTATTATATAAATAATATATATATTATTTATATATAAAAATATATATAAAATATTATTTTTTATATGACTGATTATTTTAAATCTAGCAGTGTAACAGTAAACTGAGCTATAGATGTATTATTTTTAGAGACCATGGATTGTCTTGATGTACTATTTCATATTAGGAGCTGCCGTATGCAAAGCAACAGCATCCCTCAAGGATATCTTCTCTAATTGTCTGCTCTCGCTTAAAGGATGAAGAAGCTCCAAGCGGATGTGGGGAAAAGATGACATTACCATCCACTGAGGTACAGTGTAGTTTTATCATCAGTGTAATTTGCCTTCAGTTGGAATTTTCAATTGCATTTGTTCAGCAGTCATCTCCTGGAAGACTTAAAAATATATGCTTTTTTTTTTTAATTATGCATTGTTCCTGTAGAAAATAGTATTTGTTAACACTTACTAAACGTGGGTTTCTCAGTCACTTTCATGATGTTGTAATTAATCTTCTTGTACGAACTTTCAAAATTAAAAATAATAATTTTCTTTTGACTTGCCTCTTGCTGAAACTTTCTATCTTCCCAAGACCAAGATGCCAATTTTCACATGTATTTGACATGAAAAGTATGCATCTCTGTAAGAGTGTGTTTGAATTTGAACAGGTTCAACTAGATTTGTCCATTGAAAATCATGGGCCAAAGCAACAAAAGGCAGATACATTCTTAAAGATTGTTCAAAGTCAGCCACCCAGGCAGAGTCCTAGTCAAGCCCTGCAGGTCCAGCTTTCTTCATCTAGAGCACATAATTTCTGTCAAGGTATGTGGCAAACTTTAGAAAAGGGATCAAGCCCCTCTGTTCGCAGTCCCTAGAACAGTCACCAACCTAAGCATGTTTTATAAAGTAATTAACAGTACTTGACTCTTCCAGAATAATGGAAGTACGGTAGCAGATTCTGCCACCTTCCACAAAATTTTTACATGACTCCTACTGTTGTTACAGTCCTGTAATCAGAATCTGAAGATCTAATGAGTTTACTTGAAGTGAATTTTACAGTTGCAAGCAGTAGTAAGAATTAAGAGGAACACATATGTATCTCTCAATGGTTTTAATGCCATTGTTGCAAATACTTCACCCCTTTTATTAAATACTCCTGGAAAATGCAAATATTCTTCTGTTTTGATAAAGTCTAAAACTTATCTGGGGCAGATATGAAAGCATCTGTCTGAGAACTGCACGCTTTGTATGTTGCCAAGTGACTGATGGATCAAATTGTAATTTGGCAAATCCTTGCTCAATCATTATTTTTGTGTCATGTTAATAGCTACAACACTGCTTAGTATGCTAAGACCCAAAGGCCAAAGGTGAGATCGTGGGCATAATGTGGTATATGCTGTGGACACACAGTGAGCTAGGCATTGTTATTCACTAGAATTGTATAGTCCAATAGGGAATTTTAGCAGAAGTGCCACTTGTAAGGTATGTGCAGTAAACTGTAGCTTTTTCACAGGCAAATGGAAAGGAAACTTTTTATTGGTAGTCATTATCTTAAGTAGTGTATTGCAGGTGACTGTCATGTCTCCCAAACTTTTGGCATGTTCATGAAGTAATTCATCATCAGCAAAACTTTGGAAAACTCCTGTGGATGGGACAAAAAGTAATGGCCTTAAATTATAATACTGGAAAAACTTAAAGGATGGCTAATAATGAAGTGTTCCCCAGAAGTATTGTGGACTCTTTCTTATTAAAGGTCTTTATAAACAGATGGATAAACATTTCTCCAGAATGTTCCAAGTACAGGTGACTTTCATTTTTTCATAAGAGACGCAGCATTCAGTAAGTTGTTTCTTACAGTGCTGTGGGGCATGTGTGAATTGTTTAGGGTTTTTTGTTTTGATATTTTTTATCATCATCATTATTCCTGAGATCTGATGGCAGCTTTGGGGTTATATGTCAGCCATTTAATAACTTTCAAATGAGCTTCATATTAATAGTGACCTGTTAACATAACATAGATACTCAAGTGCCATTAACCAGCGTGCAGGAGCAAGGATACAACCAGTGGGTTAAGGGAAGTGATTTGTTCCCTTCTATTCAGTACTTGTGAGCCACATCTGGAGTACTGTGTCCCATTTTGGACTCCGGCACAAAGGACTGATGAACTAGGGTTTAGTGAAGAGTGTCTAAGATGGCTACAGTGCTGAAACACATGTTACTTGAGAAAAGCTGGGTTATTCAGTGTGAAAAAGAAAGAGACAGTGGGTGGCCCGATTGCTGCTTTTTAACTACCCAGTGAGGGATTTTGGAGACAACAAAGCTAGACTCTGAGATGGACAGTGAAAAGAGGCAAGGGACGCAAGTGTGCCAAGATGCATTCTGAGCAGGGAGTCATAAGCACTGTGACATTTCACCCAGAGGTTCTTTCCAACCTACATTGAATCTAGTTTTAAACCAGTGTATGGATGCAATGAACCATCTTTAGCAGCATACAAGAAAAAAATATTTAACAGCTCTTTCAAAATGAAGAATGGATTATAAGTGTATTTATTCACAGCAGCAGTTCATTGCAGGGGCAAAGTAACGTGCATTGACAGACCTGTAGGACTGGAATGGACGTAGTGCTGGCAGTCATGATTCATGTGCTTTTCTGTGGGACTGTAATAGGAAGAGTATTTCAGGTCAGGCCTATATTGACAGGATAAGCAAAAGGATGTCTTTGAAACATTACTGATAGTGTCATGCAGTTTCATGCTGCTGGTAAGTGATGCAACACCACTGGCAGCCTTACAAGGACATCAGTTTCTTAATGTCTAGAAATTTCCAGCCACCATTGCAAAACATACTGTAGATATTTGGGGATCTAGAGAATGGCAAAGTGAAAAGATAATACTGCCAACATGAAACAAGTGAAACATCAATAAGGGGGGATATTTTCCTGAGAACAACCTGAATTTGATCTCTGCATCCAGATTTACCCTAAGAATACTAGAGTGGTGCTTCTCGGTCAAACATACAGGCCCTGAAATACTGCATTGCAGGAATAGCACTTTTAAAAAGTCTTTTATGTTGCTTAGCTTTCTCCTCTAGGAAACCATCCAAATGGTATCCGTAATTCTACTAGACTGAATTCTGCATTTTAGAAACAAGATTGTGAAAGCAAAATCTTTTTTGGAAGAATCTCACCTCAGAATATAAGATTTTTTCAAGGATTTCTGCTTCTGATTTTTATCAAAGGCTTGCCTTATTTTTCATGCCTGAGCTATGGAAAAAGATTAAAATATTTCCTTTTTGAAACCACTCACTTGAATTTAATACATTTATCAAAACCATGGTTACTGTGCGTATAACTGTCATTAAGATGGAGTGACTTGGTATTGGACTTCCAGATACAAGGGACACGCACATAGACTTGAAAGCTCAGTAACAAAAAAGTGTTTTGCAACAAGTTAGTTTGCTTATTCAAACATTTTTTACAAGTTCAACTCTACAAATCTGTCACACCAGTAGTTGTGGTTTATGGGCATTTCTGGTGAAACAGAAACAATGGTAGTGTGAGAATGATTTTTCTGAACCTGTTAAACAGCTTCATTAATTGTTTTTCATGTACAAAGCAGCCTATTGGGACCTGAAATTGCTGGCATGTCAAGTAAGCCCTGCAATTTGCTGTATTTCCAGCATAAGACACAACTTGATGGTTCTTAAAGTATTTGTGACTGCATGTTAGCACTGACTTACTGAAGTGGACTGTTACATACTTCATTCATTTCACCATAGAATTTGGAACTTTTGGAAGCTTCTAAGCAGTCAGAAGGCTATGAAAGATTTCTCTTTCCTTGCCCTACCTGCTGATTTTTTGTTTGTACTTTAGGAATGAGATGGATTTAATAATTTGTATGATAATTCTGCAGATAAGTAGAAAGAAAGGGTTTACAAGGATCACAGGTTCTTTGTTCAGGTGTTTTTATTGCTCTGTGCTGTTGAAAGAAAATGATCCTGCTGCAGAGGTAGGCAGGTACAAGCCACACTGATACTAAAAGCGTCAGTGTTACATGCATAGACTCTACTAGTAAGAAATACATATCTGTATCTTTCCTTTTTATATGTCCTATCCCAGAGTTTGAGAGCAGGTGGGAGACTTTAGTTGGTGATCTGTATCACATGCATCTTGAATGCTGTTGACAGGCCATCCTCAAAAGAAAGTTTCTTCTCAGAGAAGTTACACTCTTTCCTGTGAAAATCACGACACGTGTACAACCATGTGATAGCTTCTGTAAATGCTGCAAGGTTTCTCTATTCACATGTGGGCTACAGGACCTGTTTTGATTTTAGAAATAAATGTTAGACAAGAGGAGAGGAAGCTTTGTAAAACATTTAGAAAACTGGAATTTATTTTTCTTCAAATAATTTGGCTTAATCAAGTTTTTACTTCCTACTGGAGAAACTTGCTAGTTTTTCTGGAAGAAAAGGTGAACATCACCTATTGAAGTTCAACTGTAAACTGCAGTTAGAATGTAGCCAATATTGTGAAGTGTGCTTTGTGGTACCATGTGAAAAGCTCCTGATCAGCTGTATCTCCTCAGGTCAACAGAGGCTGGGGTCAGTACAGAACAAATAAGGGCATAAGGCAAGCTGTATCTACACTTAGAATGTCCTCACTCGTCTCGTTTCATACATTTTTGGGGTAGATGAAACTCTGTATTTTCCATGCCAGAGGAGGTCTCCAGTTGTGGTGGATGGTCCCACTGTGCATTTTGAGAACCCCCAGATACAGATGCAGCTGAGTCCTGGGTGTATAAATCTGAGTTTACATTGTAGACTAACAAAGAATGAGATTGAGCTGCTTTGAAGCAAAGTAACTTTTCTGGTTTACTACTTGAATTTAGATAGGGAATCTTTTACTGTAATTCTCATTGTTACTTGCAAGGCTCTGTGATGTGAAATCCATACACTGTATGGATCAAGAGTTATCTTAAGTGTTTCCACACTAGACAGAATTTCAACAGCTCTGACATCACTGACAGTTCTAAGAGCAATCCATGTGGGTAAAAAGCTGGCTAGAGAAAGAATCTAGTAAAATATTAACAAACAGAAAGAGCGCTCTGGCTCTGGCTTCATTCGGGCTCCAATCAGATTTAGACTCATGATTTCTTTTCTGCGTTACATAAAACTTCATCTCTGAAGTGTTTCACAAATATTAACTAATCTCCTAGTTACATTTGCTTCATTTAAATGGTCTTCTCCTGAATAGGAACCTGTTTGAGCTGGTGCTCCTTTAGAAGCACTGTTAGCCATAAGCAAATATCTAGTGACAAGTATTTTAAATGAAATTTTCCATCTGGGGAAATTTTACTTTGCTTGTACAAGGTCTCTACCTGTATCCCTGTGGCTCCTGTTGAGGCAAAATTATCTCTGAAGCTGTGTCCAGTACCTTTCAGACACCACTGTCTGAACTGTTCTAAACTGTTGATGTTGTGAAATTCTGCTTTCCTATCTCCCAGATGTGGTAGTGGTCTAGGGTAATGCATTATAATGATTAAAGTCCTTTCTCCCAGGCAGAAAAACACACCCAAAGGTCTTCATGGGCTCAAGCATCCCCTTTCATACCTCCATCTGTAGGTAGCCACTAGGTGGCGAGCTGAGCAACATGATTCGCCATCAATAGCACGACTCCCCTAAGCATTGGCTACCTGCAATAACAAGCGCCATCAAGCTGACTCACTGCAGAGGCTACACACACCTGAGTGAACAGCTATTTCCAGGAAAGCCTGAACGTAAAAACTGCTTTGAAAAGTGTTGTGTTTTGACAGTGCTGTGCTTTGCTTAGAGCATTAAACATAGTAGCTTTGCATAGAGCTATAAACCCTCAATAAGATTAATTAATTCCACAGAATTTTGTCTGGACTTTCTGTCATGTTCTGCTGGCTATGAAGATTTGCCTTATCCTACTAATATCTTTCTCAATTTGTGCACTTTTTATTCTTGCTCTGTGATTGAATAGCTCCTGGGACTGAAGCCTGTCATGGTCAAAGAAATTCAAGTAGTACAGTATGCTGTAGTGTATCCTAAGCAAGTCTGTTATCAACTTCTGCTGTCTGCTTTGTCTCTCCATAGGAAATCTAAAGTTAAAATCTCAGTGCCTTGAAAAATAAGGATTAAGTGGCTGGAGCCAAGCACCTGTAAACATTACCTATAGCTTACAGTAAATATTGTGATTGACCAATTCCACTGATTTTACCTAACAAAACCTGTGATAAGACTAAAGTTCAGTTAGCTGGAGATAGTGGTTTTCAGAGAATTAAGTGAGAGGGTGCAGAATGGACTCCCGATTGGTATTAAGACCAGTCTCCCTGCTTCACAACCAGAAGTGTTACTTTTTGACTTAGTCCTCCGTAGTATACACAGATATTCGAGACAACAAAAATTTAAATTTCCACAGTAAATGCCTCCCTCTGTGAGAGAAGATGAAGAGAGGAGAAAAAAAAAAAAAAAAGAAACCAAAGAGAAAATGATAGTACAACTCTGTCAAGCCACAGAACTGCCTTTGAGCCCTTTGGATCATGCATACCCAAACATGTTTGCCACAGCTTTTATGGCTGCTCCTCATTTCTTGAAACAGATCAAACTATTGCAGCCAGCTACTTTATCGCTATTTCACAATGTGGGAACAGGTAGGTCTAACTTTGTATCATGTTGTCTGGTGTGTTGTTATTGCTTTGGGGGATATAGATATTCTCTCACAACGGAGAGAAGGGTAAACTTGTGAAAATTGTGTGTTTAAAAACATCTCAACACAGAGGTAGTGCTTGACCTGAGTAGTTAGACCAACCTTCCAGCTGTCTTCCCTTCTCCTCTCTTATGCAGTCTGATGCTAAAGGAGAATGAACCCGGTACAGATGAAACAAGGACTGAGCAGGATATCATCAGCATAGCAAGCCCTAATGGACAGTTCTGTGGCCCTGGATGTAGAAATGGGTCTGCTACTCACTCAGTATAAGACTTCGACAGTGTGGCACTATGGCAGCAGTATATTTAGAAAAAAAGAATAAACCAGTACTCTTCAATTTTCCAGTCTCATAAGAACATAACTACAAAGTATTTTTCTTTCTTTTTTTGAGGAGTGGAGCTTGAAGTTACACATTCTGATGAATCTCAGCAAAATATCAAAGCCAAGGATAAACTTGAAATGCCAGCTGCAGATTTGACAATCAGAGGAACCAGGCTGGAAGCTCAGCAGAAGCTAAAATCCAGGAATTTTTCTTATGCTTATCCCATAAAACCAAAAATCTCTTCTAAGGTGGCAAAAATCCGCAACTATAATATTAAAGACTGATTTCTTTGTTGTCAGCAAGTTCTGGATCCACACTTGCTATTAACTTACTTTGAAATCTGTAAATCAAATCTGAATATCAGCTTCAATTCTTTATGTTGAGTTGGGATGTTTGCAGCCAGAAGATAGAACAAATACCATGTTTCGTACTGTGAACAAAAAGGGTTAATCTGTGTATATTACTCGTTAATACAGATTTACTTTAATTATATGTGTTAAATAATGCTTGCATCATGGATTTAGAAATGCCCAGTTAATACATATGTAAAGCCTTGTGCTTCTGAGCAGGGCTTGCAGGTCTTTAGCAAATATTTTGTTGAGAAACTATAGATGTGATTTAAGCTTAGAAGTGGGATGCCTCAACCTACTGGTTTTCTTATAATTAACAATGCAACCGTTAATCCTGTGCAGCTATCTCTCTACTTGAAAGAAGGGGAGGTTGAAAAGATGGCACCTGAATCTATATTTTCTCTCATCTTCTGCAGCTTTTTCCATTTATTTAGATAGCATGAAAGAGTACAAAATTAAACTTCTATTGTTATACCAGTAATTATATTCTCATTTAACCAAGAGATTGTCTAGAGTTTAAAGTAGTGAAAAACATGTTCATTAGCAACACTTAGAATCATATAGAAGCATTGTAAGATGTAAGTCTTACAACAGATGAAACTAAAAGAAAACTTGGATGAGTTGAGGTAATGAGGGTTATCTATATAAACATGCCAGGACATTGAAACAAGTAACTGGTGTATTTTTGTAACATTTACAGTAATATTGAGCTGTCTTGGGTTATTATACTGAACTGTGATATTACACTACACTGTGATATTACACTTGGGATATTACACATGAACTTTACTAAAAGTAAAGGAAATACATGTTAAAAATGCAAGAAAAAACTTATTTACTGTGAAGATGGTCAAGCACTGGAACAGATTGCCCAGAGAGGTTACGGATTCTCCATCTCTTGGTCCATCTGTGGACCAAATAGACACAGTCCTGGACAGCCTATTCCCGCTGACCCTCTTTTGCTGAGGGATTGGACTAGGTGACCTCAAGAGGTCCAACTAAGTGATTTTGTGATTCTGTGAGTGGTATCACTGATGTGAATAATATTTCTCAGTGGCTGCTAAAAACATATAAAATCCAAACAAGATTAATGAAGAGAGCTACTTACCCATAAGCTGGTTGGGGTTTTTTTCCCTGTCACACTTTTCCTTTTAGAAATGCTTTCCTGGTTCTTTTCGTAAACAGCTGCTCTTTTTGGCATCTGGCAAAGTGGTAGTAATTATTTTGAGAATTTTAATAATTATTTTTCTGCTCCCTGCTGAAAATGTTTTGTTTTAGTGCAAAGGTGCTATATGATAATCAGATGCTAAATCTACAGTGAATTTCATTGAGACGTTACCAAGCAAATATGACACCTGAGAGACCTTGTGAGCTTCTTTCTAAATCATTTAATTACTTGAAAATCCTGTCGCTGGATTCAACATTTAACATTGTTCAGAAGCCGGAACAACATGATGCATTCCCTTGAACCAGTCCCTGAATGAGCTCTTTCTGTAGCTCAAAGCATAGTGGTTTCTAACAAGTGCAGGAATTTTGGCCCAGATCACACCAGTTACAGCTCTCTCTGGTTATTCTGGAACACAATGTGTCAATTCCAAAGTTTTGAATAGCTGTAGATAATCCTGATTTTTTTTTTTCAATAATTTCCAATTTATTTTCCAATACCATGTTCAATATTCAAGTGTGGAGATACACAGTATTTCAGTGCTAATAGAGTCTGTGCATTTACAGGTGTTAAAAGCAGTATGCCCTTAGAAAATAAAGCAGTTTGTTCCACAATCTTTGCAACACTGCTTCTGATCCTGGAAAATATTGCTCTTCATTCCTTACATCATGGATACAAGCTCATGGGCTGCAGACTTCAGAATGCCTTTGTGCAGGTTTCTTTGAGGTTTTTAAGGATTTTGTTTGCTTCTTTGAGGGGTTTTGGTTGTGTGACATGCCCTCCCCCCCCCCCCAGCATATAACCTAGCATGCCTGGTCATGCAGACATCTTGCCAGAAATGCAACTTTAATTTATTCAGTTTCTCTGAGAAACAGGTTTCCTTAAGGGAATTGTAGGTAAGGGAAGATGATAGCTCTTGTTTCATTTTGTTTTACTTGTGATAGAAAAAAAGTAGCTCAATCGTTGTACATTTGTTTCAAAGTAACTCTAAGAATACAGTGTATAAGTATGCTGAAAATTAACGAAGCATTCCTAATAACAATAAATAACATGAACTATTGCATGAATCCTCTTTGGGGAGCTGTGCTAAGTGTGTACTAAATACAAGGGGAAAATTTTCATGTATTTGTCTTATGACTGAAATATTTAGCAAATTGGCATTGATTTTTAGCAACCAGATGAGAAAAGAGTGGTGACAAGGGAGTACTGAAGATGGTAGGGAATTGTAGAAAAAAGAGAACCTATAAAAAGGGAATTCTAGCTGATCACAGAGTACTAAAAAGGTAAAACAGAGTAAACTGGTGATTGTTATTATCAAAGGGTTAAAACTCTATGATAGTGCTGAGGAATAGATGGATAAAGGCAAAAGTTCCACCCAGAAAAGGTCAGGGTCAAGCTGTCTTTTGTGGCAGCAGTGTAAAGCACCAATGGCAGTGGGGCCTTACCCAGTGTATTCAACCCCAGATGAGCGATGGCGGGGTGGCTGCATAGAATCACAGAATAGTTAGGGTTGGAAAGGACCTTAAGATCATCTAGTTCAAAACCCGCTGCCATGGGCAGGGACATCTCCCGCTAAACCTCCACCATGGAGTGAGTGCATCCCAGCGTCTGGGTCCACGTTTGCTGACCGAAAGGCGGGATGGCTTTTTTTGGGTTGGAGTTGCAGTCGTAGGTAATACAGAACAAAAGTCGTTTGTTTAGTTTTGCTTTAATTCACTCAGGGTAAGGTATAAAGTGGATGAAAGGAGCCCTCACGCAAAGCCACCGTCCCTTTTTCTGCCCTTTGGAAAGGGGCATACCAGGGGCACGGCGGGAGCGAGCGGCGGCCAGCGCCCCGCCTCCGGGCCTGCTCCGCTGCTGCCAGTCACGGCGCCGCGACGGGCCCGGGCACGGGGCAGCGCATCCCCGGCCGGCGTGCGGGCTGCCCTGTGGTAACCCCGGGACCGTGCTCCGCCAGCCTTCCACGGTACGGGGCGGGGAGCTAGGGCTTGGCCTGGTGCCACGGCACGGGGGCCCGCCTGGGTCCGCCTCGGCCTGTGAAGCCCTCCTCCCGTAGAGCGGTTCTGGGGGGCAGGGGCTGGCTTCACCCCGGGGCCGGCTCGGGGCGGCCCTGCCCCGGCTCTCATTGGACTGCGGCGAGGAGTAAACTGTCAGCCCATGTGGCGTGGCCGCCGGAGGTGGCGACTGCTTAAATAGCGGCAGGAGCTAGAGGGAGACAGTGAGGAGAGCGGAGCATCGGCTGTTTGCGGCCGGGTACCGCGCAGCGTCCGTGTACGTCCGCAGAGCCTGCCCCGTAGCAGCTCGCTCCGGAGCTGACGCCAGCCTTCCCAGCACGAAGCTTTCCGCCGCTGTGCAGGTACCGGCGGGACAGCGGATATAGAGCGGCCGGGAGAGGGGCAGCCCCCGTGGGCCGTCGCTCCCAGCCGTCTTGCTGGGGAGGCTCCATCTTGCCCTCTACACTGTGTGGGGCTGTGGCCGCGCCTCACCGGGCTTGTGGTGGTGGGCCGCGAGCTCGGTCGGGGACCGTGGGCCCGACCCGCACAACCAGAAGGTTCTGCGCCCGGCGCCTTGGTCTCCGCGCCCTGTTGCCGCGGGCCGCTCTCCTACGGCCCAGCGCGGCCGTGCAGAAGAGGGTCCCCGCCAGCTCGGCCGGGGGGTTACCGAGCTTCAGCCTGCCGCTTCGTCCGGCAAGGCAGCGCGGAGGGAGGCTGAACGGCTGCATTGTGGGGCTGGCCCTCGGCCATCTTGGCGGCGGGCGGGACCATGCCGGCGCTGCGACCCCTCACCGCGGGCCGGGTGCGCGCGGGGGGACGCAGGCGGGGCGCCGCTGCCCGCAGCCCTCACTCGCGTCTGGGGGCAGGAGCCTTCCCGTCGCTCCTCCGAGCTCCAGCGTGCCGTGCCCTGGAGCGGCTGCGAAGGGCCGCGCCCGGTGCGGAGCGAGCGCGCGGCTGAATGGGCCTCTCTGTCCTGGCAGCGAGACGACGGCGCTGCGCTCTCCCGCCATCTCTCGGGTTAGAGTAAAACCGTGGCGTGGCAGGCTGAGGAAGCCTGTAAAGGAGGAGACCCGGCGCTCGCTATTGCGAAAGGTGGCTGGTCAGTAGGTGCTAAGAAGCCATCTCTATGAAGGTGCCGCATATGCTGTTGAACTTCTTTTTTCTACTTCTATGTAAACCAAGCGGCCACGTGAGATAACCCATTGATTGAACACCAGCCTGGATTTGATGATACGATGCTTTCAGGAACGTGATTATAATTTCTCTCTAGCTGTTTTTGCTCCTGTTTGGTTTTTATTCCACCTTCGTTTCCTGACATACGACCCTTTCAGATACTGGATGCATATTTTGGTAGCTAAAAGCTGTCTTTGGATGCTTAAATTGAAACAGGCAGTGTTAAAGCTGTGTATGTTAGCTTGCATGCGCCTTCGGAGAGCAGTGTTGGGCACTTTGGAACGTGTCTTGCCTTAAAAAACAAAAGGGAGGAAAAGCCTCAAGTCTTAATGAGCAAATGATTTACCTTTTCTGCAGCCTCTAAGCTTCTTGAAATAAACAGAAAATACTCGTACATTGTGAAAGGCTGCATTTAGTGGATGAATTCAGAGGATGCCCTACACAGAGGGCAGTTACGAACAGATATTTTCCAAACGTGATACAGTGATACTGGAGACTTAAATTTTTGTACAAATACGTTTGGGAATCAGCAGAGCTGTGCTGATTCCATGTGCAAAATCTAACCTGCTTTTCTCAAATACTAGCTTCCTAGTCCGATTGTATTTCCTGCTAAGTAGTATATTCTCAGTATGAAGCTCACTGCTGTTTTTCATTTGTCTGTTTCGGTTAAATCGAACCTATGGCACACACATTGATGTAGCCAAATGCTAAAAAACAAAACAAACCAAAAACCAGAAAAGCAGCTTGTGTTTGCCTCTGTTTTGTAGAGGCTTTAGTTGTTTTTTTTTCTTTTGGAGGCAAGCATTCTAGCACTTTACAGGTGAAGTTACTATTTAATGACAGGTTTAATCACAAAATTTGGAAATGATAGTCAGAGATTAGGAAACCTGGGTAATGATGTGGTCCTACTGAAAAACTAAGAAAGCAATACATTTGTCAATATTTGTGCTGAAGGAAGCTTTGGAAGAGTCACAGATGGTTCATTTTATAGTAATGGGAGCTCAAAAAAAGAGCAAAATTTGGGCTGCCTGCAAACAGTATCTTTGAGGATTCTGCCCCACCTTGATAACAGCCATCAAAATAACAGTGAAATAAGCATTGTTCTCCTGTCTGGGAAAAAGAACTGTGCATCAGGCCAAACTAGATTTGGATTTTATTTGTTGTTATTCTGCAGTTTCTTCTTCCCTCTTCTCCTTTCTTCACTGAACCTTAGGTGGATGTTGGTACAATGGAATAAGAGAAGTATTTTCTTCAGCAATTGGCAAGTCAGCTATAAGTGGGAGAAGAAATCAAATTTTACGATGACTTTTATATTTTCATGTCCTTCTTTTTCTTTTCCCCTCTAAAAGCTTACAAGCTTAATGGACAAAGAGATGTTTTTGTAGGAAAACAGTAGATTAAATTACTGTAAAAAGAAAAAAGTTGTGCAGCTGCCAGGGATGGTGGAGAATGATGACTAATACTTTTCTTCTTAATTAATTTTTGGTGGTGGATTAGTGAGATAGTGAAAAATATTTTAAATGCAATGGAGAACAGTATTTCAACTTCAGAGTAATATTAGTAATAGGATTAAGCTAAACTGATACCAATAGGTATGCAATATGTAGAGAGCAAGGTTAAGAAGGTGTAACATGATTGGAGAAAGGAATTGGTGTCAGTAAACAAAACAACCTTGTCAAATGGCTGATGTGGGAGGTGAGCACAGGTATAAAGTGATGAAAGTTGTTACTAGTCAATAATAAAGGGATTGTTAGTTATTACTGGCCACCAACCGAGTGAGTCAGCAACACAATTATCATTGCCAAAAAATATTGTGTAAATCCACTGAGGTGGTAGTTTATGCTTAACTGAGATGTCTGTTGGACTGATATGTTGGGGTGGGTATTTGCTTCTCCCTGCTCTTAAAAATGCAAGCTATCTGGGAAGAATTCACAGAATTCCATTAAAGCAAAACTGTGGGGTAAATGGCGGAAAAAAGGTGTTAGGTGTCTGGTTGGATCCAGCAAAATATAGCCTTAAGAAAACGGAGAATCCTGGTTTTTTTTTTTTCCCCTCTCTCTTCTTTATCTCTTTTTTTTTTGACCTGTTGCTTTCAATAGCCTTGCTCATCAGTTCAGTAGGAACAGTCTGTTCTGTATATTTGCTGTAGTCCAATCTCCTTTAAAACAGATTAGAAATAATTTTATTGATCCTCTACTTCAAAATCTGCTGGTATGCCATGCATAGTCAAAAAATGCACTCCAGAAAAACGGTCTCTAATACAGTGAAATAGTACAATACACCATTTGTGGATAATGTCAGTCAGCTTTAAAATGGTTTTCTGGCTTATTATCTGTGAAGAAAGATAGAAAGTATTGTTGGTAGCCATAAATTAGACTGGTTTAGGTTGGAAGAGACTGTAAAACTCAGCAGTTCCAATCCCCTGCCATGGGCAGGGACACCTTCCACTAGTTCAGGAGGTCCAAGTCCTGTCCAACCTGGCCTTGGAGCACTGCCAGGGATGGGGCAGTCAAAGCTTCTCTGGACACCCTGTGCCAGTGCCTCAGCACCCTCACAGGCAAGGGCTTCTGCCTAAGAGCTCATCTCAGTCTCCCGTCTTCTAATTTAGAGCCATTCACCCTTTTCCTATCACTAGTTGCTTTTATAAATCTACTAGATTCACTATTTAATCAGTGGAGGACTTAATGATTTTTCCTTTTCCTACTATTATTTTTCATAGCAAATTGTCAGCTGCTGAATCTGTAATTTATACGTTATTTTAGATGTAGGCATTTGGAACTCCTTGTCAAGCCTAAATCTCTCCAGTTCTTGGTGTATAAAAATCCTTAACTTGTGGCTGCTCTTACCCATTCACCCAGCTAAAATTAACTTCTTGGCTCTTCTATACTGTGATGACTGCAGCATTTTTTTTCTGCACCTTTGACACAGTCTTACTCAACTACATCCATGAGATGTTGGCAAAAATTGCTTTGCTGATAAATTCAGTAACTTCACCGTCTCAGAAGAACATTTTCTCAAGATTTGCTGTACCTGAATGAAGTTTTTATGATACTCCAGGGAAAGAGGTGCAGGATGGGAAGGAACAATCCCAGAAGTAATCTAAATCTTTCTCTCTAAATTGGAGAGACATCAATTTGATAGATGGACCATTTGGTGGATAAAGAACTGGCTGGATGGCCGCACGCAGAGTTGTGGTCAATGGCTCAATGTCCAGCTGGAAACAATTAAAGAATGGTGTCCCTCAGGGATCGGTGTTGGGACCGGTCTTGTTCAACATCTTCGTCGCTGACATGGACAGTGGGATTGAGTGTGCCCTCAGCAAGTTTGCAGATGACACCAAGCTCTGTGGTTCGGTTGATACGCTGGAGGGAAGGAATGCCATCCAGAGGGACCTCGACACACTTGTGAGGTGGGCTGATGCCAACCTCATGGAGTTTAACCATGCCAAGTGCAAGGTCCTACACCTGGGTCGGAGCAATCCCAGGCCCAGCTACAGGTTGGGCAGAGAAGAGATTCAGAGCAGCCCGAGAAGGATTTGGGGGTGTTGGTTGAGGAGAAAATGAACATGAGCTGGCTTCAGTGTGTTCTTGCAGCCCAGAAAGCCAACCGTATCCTGGGCTGCATCCAAAGGAGTGTGACCAGCAGGTCGAAGGAGGTGATCCTGCCCTTCTGCTCTGCTCTCATGAGACCTCACCTGGAGCATTGTGTGCAGTTTTGGTGTTCTCAACACAAAAAGGCCATGGAACTGTTGGAACAAGTCCAGAGGAGGCCATGAGGATGATCAGGGGACTGGAGCACCTCCCGTATGAAGACAGGCTGAGAAAGCTGGGGCTGTTCAGCCTGGAGAAGAGAAGGCTGTGTAGTGAGGCACTGGAATGGGTTGCCCAGGGTGGCTGTGAATGTTCCATCCCTGTTGGTGTTCAAGGCCCGGTTGGGCAGAGCCTTGGGTGACATGGTTTAGTGTGAGGTGTCTCTGCCCATGGCAGGGGGTTGGAACTAGATGTTAAGGTCCTTTCCAACCCTAACTATTCTTTGATTCTAATGTTTCAGTCCCCAGAAATACAAATTACATTTCTCTCCCTAGAGCTCATCACCCAAAGAGCAGAGGCATAAAATAGAATCATAATCACATCATCATCTTGCATGTCTCTCTTCTCACACTTAAATTGTAATTTTTGTGCCTGAGATCCATTATTTCCTGCTCCTAGTTCAGAACTGCTGCAAGTATAACAGTTGTGGCCCTTCACTGGGTTTTCCAGGCGCAGTGGTAGTGCCAATAATAAAGCTGACTTACTAGACTTACCTGAGTAGAGAAGCTGAGAGGCTTCTCTTAAGAGCAGAGTGAAGCGGGCTTATTACTTCTAACTTCAGTTTTGGGGATTAGGTTCTCAGCAAGAGCCTTGTGCATTTGGCTAGTGTTTCTCTCTTTAAACGACCAACCAGAGTGGAATGGAACTTCTTTTGTCTGGATTTTTAGCGTAAGACTGAGAAGTCCAAGGTGCCCTTTTGGGAACACTTGCCAATCTGCTCCCAGAAGGGATGGACTGGATGAGGTAATCATCTCTTCTACTTCAGTGTTACATGTTGCATAATTCAAGTTACTCCACAGATGTGAATCAAGATAATTGCTGAAGGAAAGAGGAAGGGTAAAAGAAATCAGGCAACAACTTCTGTGGTGTTGTGTCCTGGCTGAGCTACACCTCGGCTAACCAGAGGACTACTTTCCCTCAGCACACCCCAGCCTCTTCCAGCTACAAGCAGGTTTTATGCCTGAGCAGTGTGTGCATGGAAGAGAGGTCTGTTTCTTGCTCAAAAGCATTGGGAACTCCTGAAGGAGGCTGCAAAACTATGCCTAAATGTCTTGGGTTGGAAAACCAGCAATGCTTATTTTAAGAGTACACATTAGTGCTGTTTTGTGAAGATGATCATTCACCAGCAACACTTAAGCAGAGAGCCTGCATGGGACTGTGGAGCACAGTATGACATGGAAGGCAAATCTTAGGTCTTCCATAGCAAAGTCTTGTCTTCAAAGTTGTTAAGGCAGACTCTTAGCTATTTGAATACCCAGTTTTCTTCTTCTTTTTTACCTGTTAAAATCACAGGCTGGTTTGTGTTGAAAGGGACCTTAAAGGTCCTCCAGCTCCAACCCCTGCCACAAGCAGGGACCCCTTCCATAGAGCAGCTTGCTCCAAGCCCCTGTGTCCAACCTGGCCTTGAGCACTGCCAGGGATGGGGCAGCCACAGCTTCTCTGGGCACCCTGTGCCAGCGCCTCAGCACCCTCCCAGGGAAGAGCTTCTGCCTAAGAGCTCATCTCAGTCTCCCCTCGGGCAGGTTAAAGCCATTCCCCTTGGCCTGTCCCTACAGGCCCTTGTCCAAAGCCCCTCTCCAGGTTTCCTGGAGCCCCTTTAGACACTGGAGCTGCTCTAAGGTCTCTCTGGAGCCTTCTCTTCTGCTGACTGAAAATGTCCAGCTCTCAGCCTGTCTCCATAGGAGAGGTGTTCCAGCCCACACATAAGCTCTAAAGCATAATTTGTGTATACTTACCAGGATTGTTTAAGGAAATACTGTAAATGTTTTCTACTGGTTTTGTTCATGCAACTGCACTTTTATTTATATGTCCATATGTATAATCTCAATAACATATATATATAAAAAGAACCCCTATATATATGGGGCTTCCCCCTCCCCTTAACTTGCCTGCTTAGCATGTACCAACTATAGTTAGTACATGCTTAGCATGTACCAACTGAAACATCAGGTTAACTTGCCTTCTCTCTGCTGAGTTGCTAATATATTTTAAGTGTAATAGAAAAGAAGTGTGTTGACTGTAATATATGAGCTATCATTTGGTGGTGTGATCTGTATAGATGGCCTGCTGTGCTATGTGGCATGATGTTCTCTTGTGGTGTTTGAAATTGGGGTTTTAGAATGCAGTTTTCTTGGGACAACAGCTAAGGTATTTCATCCCATCTGGACTCCATATCTATTCTTATTTTTCCTGGTCCTCTAAATGTATGGCAGCACAGGGTGCAGTTGGAAATTTTTTATATGTAAAACTTACTTCTTGTTTCAGGTATTTAAACTAATGCTAAGTTGTACTGCAATCTTGGTGGTTTTGTGTGGGTTTTCTCCTGTGTGTGGTGGGGTTTTTTTGGTGGCTTTTTTGTTTGTTTGAATTTGGGGGTGGGGGGGTGTGTTTGTTTGGTTTTGTGTTTATGTGGTTTTAGTGTCATGTTGTTTCCTGTCCGTCTGTCCCCCCCAACTTTCTGATTATTGATTCTTAAGTTAGCATTTAACTTTTTAATGAGGGTAGAACTTGTTTTGCTACCTCTTATGTTTGCCTTGTAATTATGTATTTTACTGTATGTATTTCATCATTTCTCCACCCACCTCTGCTCCAGCATGTTAATCTTCCTTCTCTGCTGACTTCACAGTGGCTCTGCATACTGTAGCTTTGTAGTTGTCATGTAGAAACTGGTGGTTCTTGGAGCCCAGCACTCCTTCAGGATCAGTTTTCCTATTCTCATTGACCCCACAGATATTATGGTCTGTTTGATTGTCTTGTTTCTTCTTTCTTGTTTTTGGTTTGGATTTCGAGGGGAAGGGAGAGGGTTGCGGTGCCTTTCTCTTTTCATTAGAGAGTCCATGGGCTGGTCCTGTGTGGGTGTTTCTCCTGTGAATGTGCTTGTTTGTCACAACATGTCAGAAAGGAGAGACACATTTACCCTTCTGCTCTGTGAGAAATCTTACTAGTCTTACTGCTTTGTGGATCTCAGCAACAGGGAGAAGTTAAGAGATGGAGGACGTGGTGATTGCAGGCATAGCAGGAAAACTGCCAGAATCTGAGAACTTGCAAGAGTTTTGGGAAAACCTGCTTAATGGAGTTGATATGGTCACAGAGGATGATCGGAGGTGGAAACCAGGTGAATGCTTATTGTCTCTTCTTTTGGAGCTCTGGGCTCTGACCATTTTAGAGGAATTATCTTATGAAAGGATTTATTGGATGAAAACCCCTCCCAGAGCTGAATTCAATTCTGATTTGTCAAGAAATCCAGGACCAGAACACTTCCATGAATGTTACATCCCATACAGTAGCAGCTTATAAATAATATGTAGCTTACTTCCAAATTAAAGAATACTGACAGAGCAGCTAGGCAGCTTTAATCCTGTACCAGTTGTGATTGCTGTGGCAGCAAGACAGCTCTAATATTTTTGGGGGTTCAGAAGTAGCACAGGCACTCCAGTCCTGTAATTTGTGGCTTTTTACAATGTTCTGTTTTGTCTTGATTGTCTTTCTGAAGCGTTTGGCACATGTCTATCCAATTCAAGCTAGCAATTTGCCAAGTAAAAGGTAGCTTTCGTTTTTCTTCTAACCAGTGACTGACTGGAACCACTGATTTGACTCTGTTCATGTGCTCAGTACAACTTTACAAAGCAAAAATGCTTAAATCAGAAAAATGTCTTTTGCTGCCATATCCAGGAGAGTCTTAAATATTACAGTTGCTTTTGTTAATGGAGCATTCTCATTTTCAAATGAGATTGAGAGGTAGTTAGGTATATATTCATGCAGTGCTCTGGGTACTGCAACAGGGAAGTGAGGTTTCATGAGTAGTCAAGAATCAGCTGTGGTTATTCTGTACTTTGTCTCAGCTGGTAGCTGCTTCAAAACCGATGTATTTGTTTCAAAATGGATGTGTTCTGTGACTGTTGAATATTTCTTCTCAGGAATGTATGGACTGCCCAAGAGAAATGGAAAGCTCAAGGACATAAGCAAATTTGATGCATCCTTTTTTGGGGTTCACCCCAAACAAGCTCATACAATGGATCCTCAACTTCGCTTGCTGTTGGAAGTTTCTTATGAAGCTATTTTGGATGGAGGTAAATAGCTGAGGGATTGAACCGGGAGAATTGTGCTGTACTGTCTGATCAGCAGGTGCAGACATGCACCTCTGTGGTGGGGTCTCTAACAAGAGAAAACTGTCTCATTAGAGATGAGACCAAAGAACTGGTATGGGGATTAGAACAAAGCTGTTTTCTCTGGAACTCTAGCTAGGAAGTCTACGCTGACTGCCAGTGAATCTGTACCTGCATCATATGGTACAACCAGTATGGCAGAAACATATAAGCAGTCAACGGTGCTCGAGCTTTTATATATTCTGGTCTAATCTAATATTCCATAATAGATCTCTTTGTTAAAGACATATTTGTAGTACAAAAGGAAGATGACTTGGTTAGAAATCTCATCCATGGCCTAAGTGAATGGCAGATGGCCTGGTGTATTCCTGCCTATTGGCCAGGTTCATAGAAAATTTGTGGTATTTGATTCTGTTCTATAGAAGTTTTGTTGAGGAATTCTACCTTCAGAAATAGGAGTCTCTTATTTCCATCACTGCTAGTTTCTTGAGCTTCTGAGTTACTTGCCCACAGAGCTGAAAAGGTTATCCTTGATGTTAATCAGTTTCATGTCTGAACATAAGCACATGGGGAAAAAGTTGGAACCACCTCACTAATACTGACATTGAAATTAATACTTGCTCCTCTGCTGCTGACTCTCTCTGGAAGCTTGAATATTCTGCTTGTCTCCAGGACTCCTAAAGTACAGAGAAGAAACAGCAGAGATTGCTGCAAGTTGAGCTTGCTGTGCAGTTTTTTTAGAGCAGAATTGCTTCTTGTTCTGGTTGCTGACTTTTGAGCTTAAGAATTTTCCTTTCTATCTTGTACTCCAGATCTGGGCTTTATATGTTCATAGAGGTGGATACTCATGTGCTCACATGACATTCCAAGTGCTTTAATTTTTTTCCCCTTCGACCTGCTTCTTTTTTCTATACTGTAAGTCAGATGTTAGCCTACCTGATCAGTGTCTGTGTCTCTCATAGCCTGTATGCTTTTTTTGAACAAGGCTCTAGCAATGCCCAGCTAAGCTGAAAAGCTGCTTCTGGTATGGCAAAAAGCCAGCATCAAGCTTCTGGTGGACTCTGCAATGAGACTTGTAAGGTCTGCAGTTGAAACAGGTAAAAGGTAAATATAGGTAAGGGAACAATGCTGCAGAGGACTGTCAGAAAGTTGGATTAAGAAGAAGGTCATGAAGTGGTGCCAGCATACCTGATACCTCCCCAGTTTGCCCCTCATAAGTTTGTCTGCTGTAATTTACCACCTTCTATCCCTGTAGGCGTTAATCCGGCCACCCTGCGTGGCACAGACACAGGTGTATGGATTGGTGCCAGTGGGTCAGAAGCTGGTGAAGCCCTCAGCCAAGATCCAGAAAAGCTTGTGGGGTACAGCATGACTGGCTGCCAGCGTGCTATGTTAGCCAACAGGATTTCCTACTTTTATGACTTTACAGGTAAGTGCCTCAAGCCTTCCATACTGGTCAGCAATTGAGATTTGAGTCTGATTGTACGACAGTTTTTGTAGAGGAGAATGGATATGATGACGAAGATCCCCTTGGGGATGAGAAAGTAGCATTCGGCTATTGAAAGGAGGCATACGAGAAGCAGAAAATGTAACTAACTCATTGTAAGGCTTTTGTAGCTCAGTTGCTGCTGAAGGGTATAGCTAGCATTCATCTAAAAGATGTCAGGAGGCCTTCATAAAAGGCCTAGTTTCTTTCCAGCCTTCAGACTGCTGTTTGGTGTGAAGCTATGTACAAGTCCGCTGGCCCAGAGACATACTGAGTGGAAAAGTTGACTCTTCTTGAGTAAAGTGGAAGAAGTGGGAGAGCCACCAAAATTAAGTGAGTAAAGGCATAGTCATGTGTGGCATTGAAGAGTGGAGGGATTGGAATTGCTTTGGAGAACAGCAGAGAACAGAGATAATGGCAAGGGTAGCACCAGGAAGGGTGAGAGACTTTTCTTGGTGGGAATGGGGAAATGGATGAGACCTCCCTGTGAGTCTACAATATCTCTGTTTGATGGAGACAGAGATGGAAGTTTAAAAAATGCCATTAAAGCCAAATTGTTTACAATTTTTTCCACCTTTCTTATCCCTCGTTACCTGGTAAGCAGGCAGAGGGTGATGATTCTTGTCTCCCATTTTATCAGCATTACGTGTTGCATTCTGAAGCAACAACTTATTTAACATATTTTGAGTGTGTTTCTCTTGTGATCTCATCCTGTAGCGTTTGGAGAGTATGAAATAGTAAACCCCAGGTTTTTTGTTTTCCCTTCCTGTTCCCTAAGGACCAAGCATAACTATTGACACGGCCTGCTCCTCTAGTCTCATTGCTCTGGAAAATGCATATAAGGCAATTCGTCATGGATGGTGCAGTGCAGCCCTAGTAGGAGGGGTCAACCTTTTGCTGAAACCCAACACTTCTGTGCAGTTTATGAAACTGGGTATGCTTAGTCCTGATGGTGCCTGCAAGGCTTTTGATGCTTCAGGTAAGACATTAGTACCAAAGCTTGTCATGCTGTGTGAAAAGAGCTTGCTGTGGAGTCTCTGACCACATACTCTCATAGTACAGCAAAGAGCTGGCCTTGTAGTTTTTCCTAGGTACACTGTTCAGGACATATCCTGGACCTGATCTGGTTGTGTGTTTTTTTGAAGCTGGAAAACTTACCTGTGAGGAAGAAACCCTATGGCTCATTCCTCAGGCACTGGGGAGAGCAAATAACTGTCTCTTGATGGAAAATTCTTATCATTGTTTGTGATGAGCAATGAGCCTTTCTAGGACTTTTTTTTTTTAAAGACATGGATGTCATGCTCTCAAAGTGGTCTGTAAGCAGTAGCTCAGGAATGAGATAACCTTATTGCATGGTGCTTTGCAGTGTTTCTCAGAGCACAACAGAATTAGTGACTTACTGTTCTCTGCTCTCAGGAAATGGATATTGTCGCTCTGAAGCAGTTGTTGCCATTCTCTTGACCAAGAGATCTATGGCTAAACGGATCTATGCCACTATAGTCAATGCTGGAAGCAACACTGATGGCTTTAAGGAGCAAGGTAGGCCTTGAGCCTCTGAAAAGTCAGATACCTACACAACTGTTCAGGCTAGAGTCCTTGTCATGAAAAATGGGTGTTGTGGGGTTTGTTGTCTTAGATGTTGGAAGGGTTTTTGTGTTTTTTGTGGAGGTGTTTTGTTGGTTTTGGTCTGTTTTGGGTTTTTTGTTTTGGTGGTTTTTTTTTTTTTTTTGGTCACGCGAAGTTCAGAACCCTGTTTTGTAAAGAAGGTGAAGGAGACAAGTGGTGATTTCTATGGCAGGAATAACAGGAATGTCCTGTTGCTAGTTTAGCCTTCCCCAAGACACCTCTGCACTGATAGAAGTGTAGATGAGGTGCGACTATAAGGCTCTTTCTCTACTGCTGTCCCACTTATGGAGACACCAAATTTCACATGTTCTGCTTGATGTAGACACTTCCTAGTGTTCTGTTAAGCAGTATCTTTCCACACTAGTCTTAATTCATTGGTTAAGGTCCATTTCTGGTACCTCTGATCCTCTTCCAAAGAGCCTGAGAGCCTTACTGTGTTTGGCACTAAGGACATTGATGTGAATCCTGAAAAAGTTTCTCTTTGGGTATTTTGGACCTGGTAGCAGTTGAAAGGGTGCTAAAATCAGCACAAGACACATCTGATACTAGAGGAATTGACAGCAGTTTTGGTCCTAGGTGTGACATTCCCATCTGGAGAGATGCAGCAGCAGTTGGTCAGCTCTTTATACAGAGAATGCAGTATCAGACTTGAAGAAGTGGAGTATGTTGAAGCGCATGGGACAGGCACCAAGGTCAGCATGGTGCTTTTGGGTTTGGGGTGCTTTCTTCTCTCTTATTTTCTTCCTTTGCATCACTTGCCACACTCTTCCATCAAATTATTATTTGTTTTTCCAAAATGAACATATGTTTCCCTTCTATCAGTTATGAGAATATGTACTGCCTCACCACTTCCGGATCTTAATCTTCCAGATTTCTCTTTTGTGGTGCATATCAGAAGTGCTAGCTAATAGTTGTCCTGATTCTCTTCCTACTAGGTTGGAGATCCACAGGAAGTAAATAGCATTGTAAATATCTTCCATCAATGTGAGAGAAAGCCACTGTTGATTGGATCAACCAAATCAAACATGGGTCATCCAGAGCCTGCCTCTGGGCTTGCTGCATTAGCCAAGGTAATGGGTGGCTTGGGAATTAAAATTTGGGAAGGGAGGGAACACAACATTAAGTGGGGGTTTTAATGTTTGTCTGTTTTGAGGAAAATTTGCACTGATCCAGGATAGGATATTCAGTGGTAATGAGAGGAACTCAGGTGATTCTCCTTAATGATCTGCTTGCTTCACCTTCAAATACTTTTAAAATCTTAGGTGGCTGTTCTGCAAGCTCAACAAAAATGCCTGCGTGGCTCTCTGCTGTGCATCTGCCCCATTCCCCACTTCAGTTCCCCTTTCCTACTGAATTCTACAGGAGCATAATTAAACTCAGAATAAAGGCTTTGGGGTCACTTTATTGATTATCCTTATACTGGTCCTTCCAACAGAACTCTGCTGTAAGTTGTTTGGGTTTGAACAGCGTACAGGTAGAGGGATTTAGATATTTGGAGTAATTGGAGGTGACAGTCAGTGTGGCCTTTTGGTGCCAAAAGAGTAGCTGATTCTTCTGGCCATTTGTCAGGCATGCATCATCTCTTCCTCTTCTCTCTTACACTGGAAAAAAGTCATGTGAGTTCTCTGGGATGTGGCTACCAGCCTACTAACTACTGCTGTAGGCAGACAATAACCTATTTACTCTGGCTGTTAAACTGCTTAGCAGAGAGCTAGCTAATGTTCACACTTGGTTGTAAGCCTATTACCAACAGCCTTAGAACCACACAAATTGAAGTCACGTACATGGTCATTACTAGAATTTTAGTCTCTTTAAAGTGGTTACTGTGATGTGAATACATAAAACGTGCTGTGAATAGACTTCTGTGCAAATCATGGAGACAGCAGTGTCTTGTGTCTCTATAGAGGAAAGTTTAACACCTCTTATCTCTCAGACTGACAACCTTCTTCATAGTCAGAACAACCGAGTTGTAAATAAACCTCTCCATCCGTACTGTTGCATGTCATAAACTGTTTAGTGCAGTTCTGCTGTGATCTGTCAGGACAGGACCATAACTCTGAGGTACTATTTCCCCATCTGTGTTTCTTAGGGGGTGCAGGACTGCAAAGACAAGGCCCACAATTTCTTTTTGAAGACTTCTCTGACACCATGTTTTCTTGCTCTTTTTTCATCAGTTTTCTCACTTAACTTTGTATCAGAACTTAGAGCTACAGGCAAGAGCCCATGTGCCACCCATCATGCCTGCTATATCTTTTACTTATGCTTTCTATGAAGTTATGTTAGGTCTTGTTGCCAGATCTGGGATCTTGAAAGCACCTGTAGCTTTGGAGGGATATTGAAGACTCTGTCTCGTTGATTGACTGAAAGTTGGATGACACTTCCTAGTTTAAGGTTTGACAGTTAATCAGAATGGCAGATCAGGCATCCTTGGGACCAGGCAAGAAACTACACCAAGCCTACTGTCTCTTAGACAGTAACTGTTTCTCAAAGTCTGCAGTTTCTGTAAATGTGCTCATTTGTAATTCTATAAAACGCTCTCATATGTGAGAGGTCAGTTAGGAAAATGGACCTTTAAAGTATCTGATTTCAGACTTGAAGAGAATCCATTAATTACATGGATAGGTAGGAAAGAAACTAGAGTTTGCCAAGGCCACTTAAAATTCTGGTAAGGGAGGCGAAAACCCACCTGCACCTTTGAACTACTCAACCTGTTTAATTACTTGTTGTAAAGTAAAAACAAAGCATCTTGGTTGGGTGTAGTAGGTACTATCACAGTAACATCAGTGCTGCTGTTCTCTGAAACATCCCTTTATCCAAACACAGAGAGTTGCTTTAGTGTATGCTACATGGTCATTTGTACTAAGCCAGTAATAACAAGTAGATGTTTGTATAAGAAAACATGGAGCACAGAACACTGTTTTTTCTTGCAGGTCATTCTTTCTTTGGAACATGGGCTATGGGCTCCAAATCTTCATTTCAATACCCCAAACCCAGATATTCCTGCCTTACAAGATGGCACTTTGGAGGTTGTTTGTAAACCAACGCCAGTGAAAGGTGGCCTCGTCAGTATCAACTCTTTTGGCTTTGGAGGTGCTAATGCTCATGTCATTCTGAGGCCAAATGAGAACAAACGCCAGCCTCTGGAGACTTGCAACATGCCAAGACTGGTTCAGATTTGTGGCAGAACCCAGGAAGCTGTGGAAACATTAATTCAGGAAAGCAGGAAACATGGAGGATGCAGCCCATTTTTAAGCCTTCTCACTGATATCTCTGCGGTTCCTGTGTCCTCCATGCCCTACAGGGGCTACACGCTGGTTGGCAGTGAGAGTGACATAAAAGAGGTTCAACAAGTTCAGGCATCGGGTAGACCACTCTGGTACATCTGCTCAGGTAGGTGTGCTCAGTGATGTACTGCATCCTTCTGTACATCTGGGGCTTGAGCAATGCAATTCTGTGCTCTAATGTTGTCCTCCACTCTAGCATGAGGAAGTATCTTGCAGCCCTGCAGTATGTCTAGAAAACTCACATTTCCTGTATTTTATCTAATCCTTCCAACTCTATCTTCTGCATGATAGCAAAGTCCAGGAAAATAAAAAGCAGTGCCTAATTTAGAGGATGTACTGTGTTTTGCTCTTGGAATTCTTTTGCTGCCAAAGCAAGTGTGTGATGTCTGCTCCTTTTATGGAGCGTTACTACAGCTCATTTTTCTCCTTGCCTGTCCTGCAGGTATGGGATCGCAGTGGAAAGGTATGGGCCTGAGTCTTATGAAGTTGGACTTGTTTCGCCAGTCTATATTGCGCTCAGATGAGGCTTTGAAGAACACAGGCCTGAAGGTCTCAGACCTGCTTCTGCAGGCAGATGAAAACACTTTTGATGAGACCGTCCATGCATTTGTTGGACTAGCTGCTATTCAGGTAAGACTCAAATGACTGGTGGAGGGGCTTATAGACTCAAGCCACATAAGCACACTGTGGTAGTGTGTGTTTGGCCAGTAACACCTTATAGTGGTTAATGGAAGCTTGTTTTGTGATTCCAGTAAATGGTAGCTGTTTGAAGTCTCTGTCTGATAGGAGGGAGTGTCTTGTACCCTTGACAGTTTAGGGCTCTGTCACTTGCAAGATACTCGGACTAATATTGGTCTGGACTGATTTGCATGTGTATTGGGGGGCGGGGGGGGGGCAGTTTCTCCTTTTAAGATACTGGGATGTCTGAGCTTTATGTAAACGTTTATGCCAAGGAACAGGCTTCCATTGAATGCCTTCTGAAGTTTATTCTGCTGATGAACTAATGATACTACATGAAGTCTGTTTTAATTCTGAATGTCAGTGTGGCATTAACTGTTTTTTAAAAAACTAGAGGCAGAGCTTCTGAAGGGATCTGGAAAGCTCCTCTTGCCTCTGTGTACAGATATGCTTTTGGTAGACTCCTGCTGTTGGAAATAGCTCCTTAGTGGAAAGCTACATAATGGAGACACCCAAACAGTATTGGAGCCACACAGCAATTCTTTGGGCTCATTTGAAATGAGGCTGGAGCTGCAGTTACCTAAAATAAATAAATAATAAAGAATGCAGCAAGAACAAGAAGAGTATCATGTACCAAAAAGCCATTTTGTAATGCAATCAACTACTGCTGTGTGCCTCTGAGTCCTGACACCTGCTTACTCCGGCATGGAATCACTAATCCTGCTGTTCTCTGCAGATTGCCCTGATTGATTTGCTGAAGGCTGCAGGTCTGCAACCTGATGGGATTTTGGGCCACTCGGTGGGAGAGCTAGCTTGTGGCTATGCAGATAACTGCTTAAGTCAGGAAGAAGTCATTCTTGCAGCTTATTGGCGGGGACGATGTGTTAAAGAGGCCAAATTGCCCCCAGGAGCAATGGCTGCTGTTGGTAGGTATACCCTTACCAAAAGAGTGATACAGGAAAGTACATCGGTTCTCTGTTGTGTGACATTGGTATAAAATAGGGCTTTGAAATGTATTGGTGGAGACAGTCATGTATGTAAAAGTTTTGCCTCTGTTTCCTCCTCTTTTTCTTCTGATGTAGAACAGGTTATTAAATATTTAAGTTGATGTAATGGTAGTAATCTCTGACCTGGAATACAGCAGCATTTTGGTATTTCATCCAAAACTTAAGTGGAAATGGAGAGATTTATTGATAAGTAACCAATGACAGAAGCTAGATAAATAATCTTGTAAAGAGAGGTGAAAATCTGAGGCACTGGGGGTTTTGGCTTTTATATGCATGTGTGCCTGTATATACACACACTTAATTTATTCTTTTTTAAAGAAAGATACTGTCTGCAAGAGCAATGAGACATGAAACCATTAAGCTACTATTCTGTCATGGCTAGTGGAACTTAATGCTGTTAGAATTTACTTGGCCCTACTAGGACTTGAGAAGAAGCCTTCTCCTGAACAAGCTTTGTGCGGTGTTTCTGCAAGTCGGGTAGTTTTGCCCCACTGTTGGGTGAAATTTTGAGCTTTGGGGCCCAGCAGTTTTATTTTGTGGCATGGATTCATGGTGACTTACATGTTTACATGTACAAATTCTCATTGGTAGCATGTATGTTGTGCTGTTTCTTATTATTGGACACAGTGGTAAATAAAAAACTGAAACACTTAAGAGAAAAGCTGTTGCAGGTCTAATGCTGCAAAGGGCTACCTGCCTAATTTAGCTTTTTTCACCTTGATATCAAATACATGACACTGTTATCACAGAACTTATCTCGGAGTGCTGCATCTAACATATTTTTAATAATATGATGTTGAGTTCAAGTTGCTCTTCCTGTGACTTGTATCAGTGTACTATAGGACCAGGTGCTGCACATCTGGTTATGCTAGTTTAAGCCGCTAGAGTTATCAATTTCTATGGATATTTTGTGTCTCTGTTTCTGTGAGTCAAACTTGCATATTCTTTCTCCTGTTCTAGCTCAGATTGCTAAGGGCAAGACAATCTGTAGCTTCTTCGAAAGTGTGTGGGTTCCCACCCCATCCCTTGATGGCATGGTACAAAGATACAGTCCTCTGTTCTTGTGCTCAATATCAGAGTGATAAATGTCATATTAAAGCTATGTCCATCTTAAGAATCCTTCCCAGTTTTGCAAAATACTCAGTTAAGTGCAGTGATTGTGCAGATAAGATTGCCTCCCCTTATGAGGCTCACTGCTAGAAGCACTTGTATTGTCCTGAGGTCTTCCTTCTGCAGGTCTGACATGGGAGGAATGTAAGCAATGCTGTCCTCCAAATGTGGTACCAGCCTGTCACAACTCAGAAGATACTGTTACTGTTTCTGGGCCTCTGGTGAGCAAGGAACTGATATGGTACACACTATAGAGTTGTGGTTGGGACTTGTGAAGTTCTGGTTTGAAGAAAGGTTGAAGCTGAGTTAAAGCTCAGCTCCTTACAAAGGGGAGCTGGAGTAACACAATGGGAGGGGACATGGTGCTTTGTATAAACTTAAACATGCAAATCTTCTGTGAGACGAAGTAATGATAGTACCTCAGTAAGCTAGTAATAGAAGATCTCTTTACACTGAATAGTCTTATAGCCATGGGCATGATGACATTATTGTAAGGCTGAGAAGGGCAATAATCTCATCCCAGATACGGCTCCCCTTAAGTGGCAAGTGATGAAGGCCATGAGGGGAGTACAGTCACTCATACAGAGCTCAAATACATTGTGAGCTTTTATTTTACTTCACTTATATTTTTCTTCTTAGGAGTCTGTGAATGAGTTTGTAGCTAAACTGAAAAAGAAGGGTGTGTTTGCAAAGGAGGTGCGCAGTGCTGGAGTCGCATATCATTCCTATTACATGGCATCTATTGCACCAGTGCTGCTCAGTGCCCTGAAAAAGGTAATGTTGCCAAACTATGGCTCATGTGGCTTGCGCTCATGCATTTGTATTTGGGTATATGTGATGCTGAGCTTAAGGGGCTCCTTTCTTTGGGAGGAGAACAAAATCTTGAAAAGCTTGTAGACCTCAGCAAGACCCGAGGTTTGAAGTCCTGTGACTTCAAAGTAGAAGAATACTTCGAAGACTTCGAAGTAGAAGACTTCCAAGTAGAAGAATATCCTGAGCAATCAAGCTGGGAAAAATGGCCTGCAAAAAGGAGGGGCTGCTTGATTTTTGCCTTATTGTTAGCTGTGACATGTAAGTGTTCCTCCTCTCCCTCTTCCTTGTCTATCTGTAGGTCATTCCACACCCTAAACCTCGTTCAGCACGATGGATCAGTACGTCTATCCCCGAATGTCAGTGGCAGAGCGATCTGGCTAGGAGCTGCTCTGCAGAGTATCATGTGAACAACCTAGTGAATCCAGTGCTGTTCCACGATGGTCTGAAACATATTCCAGAGAATGCTGTTGTAGTAGAGATTGCTCCACATGCTCTTTTACAGGTATTATATTTGATTGTGTTGGTATGATGTTATATTGATATGCTGCTGCAGGAAGGAGATTGAGGGTCTGAGGACTAGGAGATAAAGCCGCTTTTCCTCTTACCTCCCCCCTCCCCAGTTCTGGGAACACTTTTTCTGTCTAGTACTTTTGAGTGTCTCACAGTTCTAGCATTTTCTTGATAGGGGTATGGGGTGGGACAGTGGTTTATGTTACTATTAACAAAAAAAAATACATTGTTGCTTTATTCATTGCCATGCATTTCAAATAGTTGACGGTTAGCTCTCTGAAATGTGCAGTGAGTAAGAAAAGCACTTCCTTGTTTAGTTCTAATGGAGAATGTGTGCAAAAAGTTGGGGTGGGGGAGAGATTAAAGACTAGCAGGCCACCTCTATTCAAAATTTGTAATCACTGTCTGTACACTGAATTGGTTTGAGATTCTGGTCTTAGAAGTTGGTGACTGGGAGTGGTGTTTTCTCCTATTCTCCAGGCCAGGTAGCCTGAGATTATAGGAGCTTGCTTTCTTCATAAACTGCTTTCCCCTAATCACTAGATCATTATTCCTTTCTCCTCACACTGTAGGAACTGATCTTTGTGGAATTAGCTTCATAGTAAAGGTGCATTAGGATGCATTTGCTCTACAAGATCAGTTCTGTGATCTTGTGCCTATCACTTAAGACTTCGGTCTTTTTTTATTTGACATGTGGCATGCAAGAGGACGAAAGTCTTAAGCAGAATCATAGTTAATTGTGAATCAAGTTTAATAGTTATATAGTGCTTCTGAGTTCCAGTCAGGGTATATTTTTTTTGTCATGTTAGGTATATTTATGTATGCTTTCAAAGTGACTTGAGCAGAAAATCAGAGCAAAGCTTTTAAATTAGGCAGACCTTTTCCTCAATAAAAAGGTTATACACTTCATGTTAAAATGGTTATACAGTCTGGACTCTAATGGAAGCGACTAAAGACTACATCAGCTGGGTTTGAGAGTGATCTGGTTTTCTCTTCCTTCCCTTCTCCTTTAAAGACCATGGTATCAAATTGAAGAGAAGTTGCAAGTTGGGTCAGATGTTCAAGGCTGCATTTTTTTTATTTTAATAGCTGTTACTTAGACAATGCACTAGAATGCTCCAGACTGCAAGGGGCTCCTGGGATTAAGGCCTTAAATTGGGGAGGGGGGGAAGGGTGTGAGTGGGAGGCTTGAGGGGATGATCTTGCAGTTCTCGAAGTGCAGCTTTTGATTCCACTTGACAGTCTGCTTGGGAAAGGGAGATTTGTGTTTTGGCAGAATTTCACTAATGTTGCATAGGTTCCGCTTTACCAGATGTGCTACTTTTTGGGGTGCTGGAGGGGTGTTGTGCTGCCTTCCTCTTCCCTATTAAAATGGTGCACATTCCAGCACCTAGCACACAACTCTTGGCACAGAAACAGAAGTGGTTTGAGAATTAGAGAGAAAAAATCAGAAACAAAATGGTAGTGATGCCTTCCACCAGTGATTATGGACTCTACTTGACCAGGCTATCTTGAGGAGAACTTTGAAACCAACTTGCACCATTCTGCCTTTGATGAAGAAAGAGCACAAAAATAATTTGGAGTTCTTCCTAACACAAACTGGAAAGATTCATTTAACAGGGTAAGGAGACTAAGGGAGGAGGGTGAGAGGGGTATCAGTTGGAGAAGAGACATAAATTCTTTCCTAGCATGCATGTTTTCACAAAGATTGAAATACTCCATCCATAAACCTGGAAAATGGAGTTTACATCTGTGCTTTACATGTTTAATGTTCTCACTTATGAAGTATTGCCTTGGAGTAGAGACTGCTGGGGATGGGAAGATGCCTTTTAAAGAGGAATCCCATCTTACGGGCCTAGGAACCTGAAACTAGCTCTTGGAAATAAGCTTGGTATCTTGTAGATTGCAGCTAACTGTAATTGTAATTCTAACAATAAGTGCTCATGGTGCTCCTAGCAAAATCTCGAATGTGGAGCCTGAGACCAATTGCTGTCTGACCTTTGAAGTACTATGAACAGTTTCCACACACCCCTGTTCCCCCAGGCACACTGTCTTGATCCATTTTGTCTTCCTAGGATAAAGGTTCTTGGAAATAACTTGTTCCCACCTGTGGAATACCCTGTCCCAGTGGGGACACCCCTTATTTCTCCATGCATCAAATGGGACCACAGCCAGGACTGGGATGTTCCAAAAGCTGAAGACTTTCCAGCAGGTTCCAAAGGCTCTGCATCTGCTTCAGTCTACAGTATCGGTGTGTGTGCCTGTCTGTTTTGTTTTTCTGTTTTTCCCACTTTTCATCTGCATTTCTTCTGTAAAACTAGGGAAAAGAAAACTCAAAGCAGCACTTTTGAAGCCATCTTCTTAATATTTTGTTTTAATTGAAAAAGATTGGATGTGCTTCTGAAATGGTATGAAAGAATGTGAATAGAGCAGGAAACAGTTATGATTCAGACTCTTAGTAGTTTTAAGAGCTACGTGTTGCCAGGCAGGATAGTTGGGGGAACAATTGGAACCTCTTATAGACATTGAGGGGAAAATACTTCTTTATTAAGGTGTCTTTATTATTTTCATTCTGCTCTTTATTCTTTGCCAGATGTGAGTCCTGACTCTCCTGACCACTACCTGGTTGGTCACTGCATTGATGGTAGAGTCCTGTACCCAGCAACAGGATACCTAGTACTGGCTTGGAGAACTCTGGCACAGTCTGTTGGCATGGCTATGGAGCAAATGGCTGTTATGTTTGAAGAAGTCACAATTCACCAGGCAACTATCCTTCCCAAAAAGGGTGAGTGAGGAGTGCTGGTACAACTGCCAAACTGTAATGAAGGTGATGACAGGGGGAGGAAAGAAATACAAGGGGAAAGTGAAGACAAACCCAGGAACAAGACTATAGAGAATGAGGCATAACTGACTGAATGAATTCACTTCTTTGTTCAAGTAGCACATGTTAGGGTCATATTTATTACATGTTGTGTGTGTTGAGTCTAGAAATGGTGAAAAAGAAGGCTCTGCTTGAGGGTGGTAGCAATGAATGATCTCATAATCCTGTCTTTTTTTCCATGTTTCTTGAAGGATCAGTACAGCTGGAAGTAAGACTCATGCCTGCTTCCCACCATTTTGAAGTGTCAGGGAATGAGAATTTGACTGTGAGTGGTAAGTCAAAGAACTGTGAGTGCTCTGTCCTATTAAAATCCATTATGTATGAACATTTGGTGATTTTTACTCTTGCCACTGTACCCATCAGGGAAGATTTTCCTCCTAGAAAACACTGCTCTGAAGAACTTCCATAACCAGCTAGTTGACTTTCAGACTCAAGCTGACATGAGCTCAAAGTCTGGCCTCTTGAAAGAAGACATTTATCAAGAGCTGCATCTGCGTGGATATAATTATGGACCAACTTTCCAGGGTGTTCTGGAATGCAATAGTGAAGGTAAATTTACTTTCTGTAGCAGAATGATGAGCATGATTATAGTAATGATGAATATTTGATCTTTTAATTCTGTCAGTAGTCCACCTGACTGTGCTTTGTGTGGTAATTACACTTTGTGCGATAATGGAGAATAACCAAGAGTTCTGGCAGAGCACTGGGAAAGCTGTTATCTCCAATGTACAAGTGACTGTTGGAGGCTACAGGGGAAGCTGGGTACATACTTCAGACTTTGTGTTTGATAAGCAGTGACTTCTGGCATCTGCTGAATGACAGAATCACAGTGACGTTTCCCTTTACTTTTCTTCTGCAGCAAGCACAGGGAAAGTTCTGTGGAATGGGAATTGGGTGACCTTCCTTGACACCCTGCTACACATGATGGTCTTAGCTGAGAGTGAGCGCAGTCTGCGCTTACCCACCAGGATTCGCTCAGTGTGTATTGATCCAGTGCTGCATCAAGAGAAGGTGCGCCAATACCAGGACAATGTAGAAGGTAACTTTTATCATGCTCGGCCTGTTATTAGTTGTTTTGACTGCTGTGTGGATAAGTGTATGACTTTCTAAGAAGCAGGATGTACTTTGAGGGGCACCTCTTGGTTTCCAAGCCATTCTGCAGCTTCTGTAAAGTCTGACATAGCACTGTTGAATAAAATGCTTGTAGTATTTGGTGCAGACTTACATTTCTTTCCTGTCTTTCAGCTCTTGATGTTGTTGTGGACCCCTGTCTTGGCAGCCTTAAAGCAGGAGGTGTTCAAATCAATGGTCTACATGCTTCTGTTGCACCACGGCGACAGCAGGAACGGATCCCTCCCACCCTAGAAAAATACTGCTTTGTGCCCTATATTGAGAGTAACTGTTTGTCTTCCAGCGTCCTTCTTCGTACCTACCTGGAGCACTGCAAAGGTAGTGTGGGATTGTTTTCTTGTCGCACTAGGGGAGACTTCCAGCCTGACAAATGTATGAACAGCTTCTCTCAGACTAATTCACAATATCCAAGAAATAAAGTGTTGGTCTCTGCTGAAGACTTCAACAGGGGTCCTGTGTCTGTACACTTGCTAGAAGCTAAAAACTGCTTCTAGCTGAAGTAGAAGGACAGGGCTTTGAGCAACCTGGTCTAGTGGAAGGTGTCTCTGTCTGAGGCAGGGGGGTTAGAGCTAGATGATCTTCAAGGTCCCTTTCAACCCCAACACAAACCATTCTGTGATCTCCAGAATGTAGGTGAGGAGTAAAACTGTGGGGAGGGGCATCTACCTGTCTATAACAGTCAATGTGGTGTCAAATGGCACAACCCCCTCTGCAAGCAGAGGCACACAAATCATCTTTCAGGAGGAGCCCAGCCTAGTTGCTTCAAACGCTGACAGGAGAGCGGGCTTACTCAAGGCTTTAGCTTGTTTGTTTTGTTTTCCCCTGCAACCTGCTGAGATGCATAAGCTTACATATCCTCATTTGGCTGTGGGCATAAGAGCATATCCAAGGAAGGATAAAGTGGTTTAGTGAGGCATGCAAAAAAAAAACGTTGCGTTTGCTGCAAGAATAGGATGAACTTAGTCTATTGTGAAACTGGTAGCCTAGTACAGTGCTCTTTGGATGAGGAGGCATCCACTCAGCTCATCACTTTAAGTGACTTTTCCTCAAAGGAGGGGAGGGAAGTTACTAATATTTTGGCAGTTTTACTCTAATGATGAATTTTGTTATATCTCGGGACAGCAGTGTTGTCATTCTGTATTGGTAAAGTGTCCTCAAACTCATCCTTTGATTTGGCAATAAATTTTAAAGATTTCTCTTTTTCTTCAGTGTCCAAATACTGCTCCCAAAGTTCTTTATGGATGCTGTGGTGGAATTCTTATTTTCCATATTGCTGTTTCTATCCTGATCTCGGTCAGGATAAGTTCTTTTCCATCTAGTTATAATGCAAAAAAGCATTTTAATATTTCTGCTTCTGTGGAAATTTAACAATGTCATTCCACGACTCCCTAAATCAGAAGTTTTCTGTTAGTTGCCTTCTTTGAGTCGGAGTCTCACCACAGGTAATTTGGTGGTTTATACTGTCTTGCATAAAGCCTCCTGTTTGGGGCTGCAGCTACGGCATGATACATAATAATATGAATGTTCTGGATCATGCACTGTCTTTGTGGTTAGGCTGACGATAGAAGATGCTGTGATTTGTGGTGCTGATCAGCTGGTGTAGCAAATGGAGGCAAAGAGGGAAAGAAATCTTCAGAAAATCTTATTTTTTGTTTTATTTTCCCCTTCTGTTCCACAGATCTTATCCAGAACGTACAGGCTAAGGTGGCCATGCATGGGGTCAAATTAGTCGTCCCTGGACTAGAAACTGCAGTAGCTGCTGCGGAGTCCTCACCCATACAGAAGGGCCTTCAGCATATCCTTGCTGAAATATGTCATCTGGAACTGAATGGAAATCTTTCTTCTGAGCTGGAACAGATTGTGACTCAAGAGAAAATGCATTTCCAGAATGACCCTCTTCTCAATGGGTTGCTAGAGTCTTCAGAGTTGAAGACTTGCCTTGGTGTGGCATTGGAGAACATGACCAGTCACAGAATGAAGATAGTAGAGGTTAGCTGGAAGCCTGGAATGGAATCATAGCTAGTGTTTCCAGGCCTTCCTCTATCGGGATCATGTACTTCTATTGTTCCAGTTGTAATTCTGGATATCATTTATGTTTCAACTTGGTTTCCCCTTTCTCTTTTCTCACAGGCTCTTGCAGGAAGCGGACGTCTCTTCTCTCGCATCAAAAGTATTCTGAATGCTCAGCCCCTGTTGCAAGTGGACTACATTGCCACTGACCGCATCCTGAAAAGTCTTTCAGATAATGAAACAGAGCTACAAAATGCTGGAGTTTCTGTTAGCCAGTGGGATCCATCTTGCCTTCCCTCTGGAAATCTGGCCAATGCTGACCTGGTGGTGTACAATTGCTTAACAACTGTCGTAGGGAACACCACTGAAATTCTCTCTAACTTGGCAGCTGCAGTGAAAGAAGGAGGGTTTCTTTTGCTACACACTCTTCTTAAAGGAGAAACTCTTGGAGAAATTGTCAGTTTCCTTACAAGTCCAGATCTACAGCAGAAACACAGCTTCCTGAGTGAGGTAAGCCTCCTGGAAGGACAGATAATTTCTGTGGATAGTCTGGATTGCAGATGCTTTTGTGATGAAACTTCAGTAGACATTACCTACATGACTTTCCACTGAGGTCCTCTGCAGGAAAATGTAATAAACCCTTCTTCAAAATAGAGTTGTGAATTTCCATGTATCAGGTTGGGAGAGTAAACTCTTGAGTTTAGTCAGGAAAGCTTTTCTTAATGCCTTGAAAATAATTCCTTGTCATTCGTATATCTGTATAATCTGTATGAAAACACTGGCCAGAACAATTCCTTTATAGCTAAAATAATGTGCTGCATTTTTGGGTGAGGTACAGCTTTATCCCTGTAGGATCCTAAAATCCTCAGTGTCAGAATATCTCTCTTCCTTTTGGTATCACTGCTGGGAATGAGATGTTACAAACTGGTAAAAGTTCTAACACTGAAGTGCTTCCACAAAGGAAGGTTTTTTCTCATGTTTGGTTTTCTTTGGGTTTGTTTGGGTTTTTTTTGTGGGTTGTTTTTTTGTTGTTGGCTTTTTGCTGGTTTTTTTTTCTTCTTTTCACTTCCTTCCTTGCCTTTCTCCCCACTTTATCTGGTCCCATAATGAGGTAAAGCAAAATAAGCCCTTGGGTTGTGGGGGGCATCTGCATTTCCACTTTATATCTGTGAACCAGTACATCATGCAGGTGAAGTAATGCCAGTGCTGGCACAAGAGAGGAAGATTGAATGGCTAGGGTAAGGGTAGGAACTGGGACATCACCTTCTCTTAGCAGCTGTTAGACTGAGCAGTAATGGGAAATGGCCCCTCTACAGGACACATGCATTCTTCCCAGTTTGAGAGGCTGTAGCCTCTCATCTCTTAGAATCATAGAATAGTTAGGGTTGGAGAAGACCTTAAGATCATCTAGTTCAAACCCCCATGCCATGGACAGAGACACTTCGCACTAAACCATGTTTCCCAAGGCTCTGTCCAGCCTGGCCTTGAACACTGCCAGGGACGGAGCATTTGCAGCTTCCTTGGGCAGCCCATTCCAGTGCCTCACCACTGTCACAGTAAACAACTTCTTCCTTATATTTAATCTAATCTAATCTAAACTTCCCCTGTTTAAGTTTGAACCCTTCTTTTGAAGTAAGAAGAGAGTAGCACTTCCAATAGTTTTAACTTTTTTTGTCTATAATTCCGGAGTGTGGTAGTTGGATTTTGATTTTGCTATGACCTGGATTTCAGCTGTTCACTATTTGCAAAGGTTTTGAAAAGAAAAGGGTAAGTTTCTCAGCTTTGTATCTTACCCTGTGAGGTGTAAAAAGATAAAAAGAAAATCCTGAGATGCTACTGAACCTGATAACTTAAAACCTAGATCTGTTGTGTCACTAGTCTCATATTAGCAAATCCCTTGGATAAGATACATGCAAGTTGAATGCACCTTCCCTAAGGAAAATGATATGACACAGGGAAGTGAGCAGGACTTAATATAGTTCTTGAAGTTTTCTAAGTAGTGACACTGACCCTAGTCCTTGGTACAAGGGATCATGCTGTAAAAACGTGCTGTTTTGTGTCTGGCATATGAAAAGCAAATGGGTGCTTTTCTAGGAGCCTGCAGTTGTTTGCATTTCATTCAGACAGTGGAGCTTCAGTTTTTCTGGATATTCCATATGTGCATTATAATTGTTTTTCTGAAATACCATTTTATTTAACTTAAGTGTGTAGATGCTTCATGTTTTCTCTGTTACGCTTTAGTTTTTTTTGTTGCAGACAGGGCTTATGTGACATAAACTGGTAACATCTAAGCTCAGTGTTTCCACTTGTATTATTTCCTGTATTGGAATCTGTATATTGTATTTGACTGTGGAGGTGTGCATTACTGCTGGAATTAAATTCTCGGCATGTTCAGTATCCTATGGGATTTGACCGCATGGTCACCGCTTGGTTTTTTGCACACCCTGGTAGTGTAGTAAAACTAGTTCCCTAACCAGGGCTTCAGGATATTTGTACCACTGCATTCTGAGGATCTTTTAGGGAAGGAGTAGTCTAGATATGAGTAAAACACTGTTGTGTTAATCAAATATATATTTGTACTGAGACAATACAGAACAGATGCCAAGATTTCACGCAAAAGCAAGAAAGATGGACGGTGCCTGTTGTTCCTCATGAAGCCTTCTTTGAGGAGACTCAACATGAAGTATAGATGCGACTTGTATTTTTAGTTGGCTTTCCTGTTAATTGTTGGTTTACCTGATTTGACAGGCACAGTGGGAAGGCTTATTCAGCAAAGCCTCACTGAATCTGGTTGCTATGAAGAAATCATTCTTTGGCTCAGTTATTTTCCTGTGTCGTCGGCAAGCCCCTGCCAAAACACCCATTTTTCTGCCAATAGATGAGACCCATTTTATGTGGGTTGAATCCTTAAAGGTGAGAGTTTGTGTCTTGGATATCTGAATTTCTAAATCATTACATTTTCTAAATGAGATATTTAGCAATGTCTGTGTGTGTTCAGTTACTTTTCTTACAATAGAAGTGACTCATCTCTGCCTTAAGATATGAGGGCTATTTCCTTTCTGTGGTTCCTAGTAAAACAGTTTTGGGCTTGTCCTGTAGGAGGTCTTGGCTGACCCATCAGAGCAGCCTGTGTGGTTGACTGCCACCAGTTGTGGGAACTCTGGAATCTTGGGAATGGTGAACTGTCTCCGCCTTGAAGCAGAAGGCCACAGAATCAGGTCTGTAAGCGTGCCTTTGAGTCTTAGTTGGAGGTGAGCTACTTTGTGTTAGCTTCTTTTTAGGCTATAGCAAAACAAGTAAAATGACAACTCTTGGCTTCTAGGTGTGTGTTTGTTTCCAACTTGAACCCTTCATCAGCTGTCCCACCCACCAGTCTCTCTTCTCTGGAGATGCAGAAGATTGTTCAGAGGGACCTTGTGATGAATGTGTACCGTGATGGAAAGTGGGGCTCATTCCGGCATCTCCCATTGCAGCAAGGTAATGCCTTTGAGGTCTGAGGATCACTTGCAGGGCCTTGAGTCTGAATGAACTTAAAATTGAAAATTAGTGGCTACTGTTGCTACAACTATTTTTATTATTATTTTTTAATGGATAATTTGGAATTCTTCTGCTCCAGCTCAGATTGAACAGTAGCGTATTCTGGTGCCAGCAAGAGGGATGAGCCCTTTAGAGTATGGGTAGTATTGCAGGCTAAGAAAGGGCTTTCTGGAGAGCAAATGGAAGAGGAGGTAGCAATTATACAAGGAATTTACTCATTCTGGAAAGCGTGTGCCTGTATGAATGCGTGTAAAGTTCTTATTGTAGAATCATAGAATCAACTAGGTTAGAAAAGACCTTTAAGATCAAGTCCAACCATTACCCCAGGACTGCCAAGACCACCACTAAACCATATTTCTCAGAGTCTCATCTACATGTTTGTGAGCACTTCTAGGGACAGGGTCTCCAGCCCTGCCCTGAACAGCCTGTTCCAATGCCTGAGCACCCTCTTGGGGAAGAAATTTTTCCTAATCTCCATCTAAACCTCCCCTGGTGCAGCTTGAGGCTGTTTCCTCTTGTTCTGTCACTTGTTACCTGGGAGCAGAGACAGACCCCACCTCACTACAACCTCCTTTAAGGTAGTTGTAGAGAGTGATAAGGTCCCCTCAAGCCTTCTCTTCTCTAGACTAACACCCCCCCCCCCCAGTTCCCTCAGCCATTCCTCATGAGAATAAGACTTATTCTCCAGACCCATCACCAGCTTTGTTGCCCTTTTCTGGACCTGAAATTGTTCCTTCTTCTGCAGCACAGCCTCTGGAGCTGACAGAATATGCCTATGTGAATGTATTGACTCGTGGAGACCTCTCATCTCTTCATTGGATTGTCTCCCCGCTTCGACACTTCCACACAACGAATCCCGATGTTCAACTCTGCAAAGTCTATTATGCATCTCTCAACTTCCGGGACATTATGCTGGCCACAGGAAAGCTTTCTCCAGACGCTATTCCTGGTGAGTTAAAAATACACTAGAAGAAAATGGATGTTTTCTGTTACTCTTCTAAAATTTATTCACATAATCTCCTTAATGTTAGTTAGGCACTGTGTAAAATGTGTATCAGGCTTTGTTTAGCAGGAAAGCATACTTTTTGAAAAGGAAGTATAACCCTGCTGCAGTACATCCAAAAACTCCTCTAAGTTCTAATTCCAGTTGCAGTCCCATTTTTTTCATGTAGCAATACTAATAAACCTTACTGTGAGGAAACACTGCTAGCCCCATTGCATATAGATACCAAGTGTGATGTGAAAAATCTTAGTGGAGATTCCAGGGAAGGACAAGGTACATGCCACAGTGAAAACGTTGAAGTTTTGTGGTGCCATGCTACTGGATATAGTTTGGTTTTAGGGGAGAAAAATGCAAAGTGAAATAATCTCCAGTCTGCAAAATGAAGGTGATAATATCTTGCCTTACTGCGAGTTAAGAATTAATGCAATGTCTATTAAATGGTTTTAAAGCTCTGTTTAAAGGAGAGGGGGTTGAATGTGTGCATTTGGAGATTTTTATGGCTGTGACTACTAGGGCCTGGTATCCTTTCATGACTTGAGATTAGTCTCTGCCTAAAAAGTTAGTGTTTGCAAAAGAATAAGGTGTCGCAATATATTTTTGCTGTGATCATGCTGTCTAGTTTATGTATCATTCTTATTTGGAGGAACAAAATTGCCTCTGAAACAGGAAATTTCCATGACATTTCTCAGATGAAAACTGGAAACTGAAGCAATATCATCAAGGATAAAGAGTAAGATTTAATGAGACCACATCCTTTTCTGCTACTTTTGTAGCAAGAAATTAACTCTGGTGGCTTACAAACTGTGTGCGTAGTAGACAAATTCCAGCACTTTTTCTGTCAGAGGTTCTAATTTTTGGGACCCACAGTGGTAGTACATTCTTGACCTAAAAATTCTTGACCAAGGGATTTTTAGAAGAGAAATAGCCTTTGTAAAAGATGATAATGTTCTTTCAGGTAACTGGGCTTTGCAGCAGTGCATGCTGGGCATGGAGTTCTCAGGACGGGACCTGGCTGGAAGAAGGGTGATGGGATTGCTGCCAGCAAAGGGGCTGGCTACAGTGGTAGACTGTGACAAGAGGTTTCTATGGGAGGTGCCTAAAAACTGGTAGGTCCACTTCTGTCTTCTGGGGTGTGGTTTAGATTTGCTTTCCTGCCTGAGGCTGATGACAGCCCTAATCAGACCAGAGTAATGCACAGTGGGTAGATTCCCAACTGGGAAATGATAAGAGTTAGTCTCCTGAGCAGCTGTAGGATTTGGCTTAGATTCACTGCAGGAGTTGAGCATTAGTTTTTGTATAGAGGCTTGCACAGGTTCTCATCTCCTTAGGCCCTTAGATCAAAAAGTGTAAATGTTTTTCAGTCATGCCAGCAGACTGCCACAGCTGCCAAGAGTTTCATCCTTCCACAAATACATTTTGGTAACTAAGCAGTAACATAACCAACACCAAAATCCCAGTGTATGTGTGAGCTATCTTAACAGTTTAACCTTTCCATTGGAGAAAAGCAATTTTCATCAGAGAATCTAGTAGTCTTCTCCAAGGCTAAAGATACGTTCTCTCTTTCACTTTGCTGCTTAGGACGCTGGAAGAAGCAGCTTCAGTGCCTGTGGTTTATGCCACTGCTTATTATGCTTTGGTGGTTCGAGGTGGTATGAAGAAGGGTGAGAGTATCCTTATTCACTCTGGCTCAGGAGGTGTTGGCCAAGCAGCCATTGCCATTGCCCTGAGCATGGGCTGCCGTGTCTTTACTACTGTAGGTGAGTACTGAGGGTCTAGTGTCACAGGGGAAAATAAAATAAAATTTATATATATAAGAAATAATAATACATGAGAGAGGAAATTGTGTGTGTTTATATATAAAAATATGCATTTACATATGTACTTTTTGCTTCAATATGATCTCTATAACTTTGATCTAGTTTCTAGACTAAAAATGGGGTACATGGTAAATACAGCTACTGACTGTGCTTGAAACTTCAACAGACAAATTTATATACCTCTGTACACTATATACCTCTGTACACTATATAATGAAGTGTGGAAAAATATTAAGGCTACTTCATTTTAAATTCAGTAATATGGTAAAAGAGTGTCTATCTGTTGCAAGGCTTGGTCTGTTTCCAGTCCTTGCTCCAGCTCATAAATGAGCAGTAACAACTAGACAGCCTTTGTCCTAAGGTTTGACACCTTGAGAGCATGAGAGCTTTGAAACAAGTGCTTGATGGCTGCTCAGACTTAGTCCTGTGGAAATGACGTGCGGATGAAAATGGGCTGTTTCATCATTTAAAAAACCAAACGCAAAAAAGGAGTACCGGCATCATTCAGCATTTCTTTTACTTTCAGGCTCCACTGAGAAACGTGAGTATCTCCAAGCAAGATTCCCAGAGCTGGATGCCAATAGTTTTGCCAGCTCCCGAAATACTACCTTTGAGCAACATATACTGCGACTTACTAATGGAAAAGGTAAGAGCAAGAAATACTTTTTCCTTCTTTTGTCAGCTATGCCTCATTATGCAGTTGCAGGTTCTAAAGATAAAATGAGTCACTAGAAAGCAGGGTTAGGCTCTCAGCAGAGTTCAGAGTTGAGTTTATTAAATAGTTGCTTCTCTTTTCATTGCAGGTGTGGACCTTGTGTTAAATTCCTTGGCAGAAGAGAAGCTCCAAGCCAGTTTGCGTTGTCTTGCTCAACATGGGCGCTTTTTGGAAATAGGCAAATTTGATCTGTCTAACAACAGTCAGCTTGGTAAGGTGGGGCGTTGGGAAATAGATCTCATTAGGTTTAAGCAAACATGACAGCACAACCTATATATTATCTTAACAGAGACCGATCTTCAAATTTAGAGAAACTTTTAGCTGGGATACTTTTATCACTAGTGATTTATGTAGTTTTTCAGCAAACACCTTTCGGAGGAGCATAAAACATGTAAAATAATTCTCTTCTTCAAAGACTGTTTAAAATCAGCATAGGACATGTTGCCCACAGTGTTTGAATAGGAAAGTAGTATGAAACAGCATTTATTTCACATGGCACTGTTTACCACTGTGTCTGATACATTATAGATTTCCTAGATCTGTTTGACTTGGAAACTTTTTGGGATGTCACATATCCATTTGTGATAGATGAGTGCACTGTAAAACTCAGCAAATGAAGTTCATAGTTCCACAAGCTGCAGTTTTGCCCTCTCTTCTGGATAAATATAATTAGTGAAAGTTAATGGAATTTTTGAGATAACTACAGAGAACCTGATATTGAGAGAACCTTAATTTGTTGTTTCACTAAGTATCTGTGCCATTTTGAAAAGAATGTGATAGTTCCGGTTGGAAGGGACCTGCACATTTGAGTACCTTCCTATTGTTTTTAAATTGCTGGGCCCAGTACTGCACATAGAGCTCCATGTGAGGCTTCACCAACAGTAAACACAGCAGGACAGTCACCTCTTGCCCAGCTGGTTCTGCTGTGTCTGGCAAACCCCAGGATGCGGTTTGCCCTCTCAGCTGCCAGGGCACACTGCTGGCTCCTATTGAGCCTGCTGCTAACCAGTTCTCTGCAGTCCCTTTCTGCAAAGCTGCTCTCCAGCCAATTCCTCTCCTAACTCATAGTCCTCTCCAGTCCTCTCCTAACTTGTACCTGGCATTATTTGGTCTCAAGTACAGAATCTGGCATTTGTTCTTGATAAATTTCCTGTCATTGATGAATGCCCAATGTTCCAGTCTATCCAGGCCCCTCTGCAAGGCCTCTTGTTTCTCAAGAGAGTCAATAGCACCTCCTAGTTTTTGATGGCATATGGGGCAAGATTTAACCTGATTTATCCTGGATGGCAAAACAAATTCAAATATGTTAGTGAAAATTAACAAGTATGTTCTCCTGTTGTAGAATGATTGAATATAGCAAGTGTTGACAGTCTCTTTACATTTCGAGAGATCCTAGCATTTTGGAAAACTTCCTGTGAGAAAGAATTTCCTGTGGAGATGGACAAGGATGTAACATGGAGTTCTCGCTCCTCTATGACTAACTCGGCTGGACACAAAATGTCCTTGTCAGTATCAGACTGACCATGTTGTAGCTTGTCTTCTTCATACACAATTTTTGCGAGTAGCATTTTTGTTAAACTGGTCTGCTTGTAAAAGAACAACCCAATTAATACAGCATTTAGAGTGTATATGCAAGAATGAGTTTGGAAAATGTAGAATGCTAGCAACTAACTGCTTTACTCCCGAGTCTTACTTTACTGACCTATAAAGAAATGTTTCTGAAGCAGATGACAGACTCTGTTTTGAAATGTCAGCCAGCATCAGGTCATAACCAAGTTGCTTTTTCTAGGAATGGCTCTCTTCCTCAAGAATGTGGCATTTCATGGGATCCTACTAGATGCAGTCTTTGAGGAAAATCAACAGTGGGAAGTGGTATCAGAGTTGTTGAAGAAAGGCATAAAAGATGGTGTAGTAAAACCCCTGAGGAGTACAGTCTTTAACAAAGAAGAGGTAGAAGCTGCCTTCAGGTTCATGGCACAGGGAAAACATATTGGCAAAGTTATGATCAAGGTAATGAGATAATGACTCTGATTCTCATCCTCTGTAGGTAACAGTATTGGATATTTTTGATCCAGTTCCAGCTGAAGTTGAATAACTGGGACAGCACAGGATGGTTATTTCTACTGCAGACATTGTAACAGGTGTTCCTGGGGTGGCTGGAGGAGCCAGGCCCGGAGCAGGAGGTTCAGGGGTGACATCTGGGGGCAGCTCATCTGAACTATGTTTTTTCTGCACGGGGGGCAGGTCCAGGAGGAGGAACTGGAATCTCCTCTGAGAAGGTCTGACCCGGTTAAAATCTCTGCCATCTCTCGAACCTCCTGTCCACCTACCAAGTCTTACATCATCACAGGGGGCCTAGGAGGATTTGGGCTTGAGTTGGCACAATGGCTAGTTGAGAGAGGAGCACAGAAGCTCATACTGACATCTCGTTCTGGCATACGAACTGGTAAGCAAAACAGGGAACATGACTGCCTTTCAATAGATCTGAGTTTGTAGTTTCTTTCCATTTTTACAGTGTCCTATCAGTAATTAATAGTGTCTTGATATGTTTTTCTTTTTTCTCATGTATGTATTCTCTCACTTGAAACAAGCCGTTTTAGTTCCAAAGGAGGAAGTATCTTTTAACTTCTTTTTCAACTACTTCTTCCCTCTCCTTGTTTTTTTTTTTTTGTTTATGCTTCCCAATTCTATCAGCCCATTTCTTCCCTTACCCAGGATTTTTTATCCAGCCTTACTTTTACCCCCTCTATGAAATCTGTCTCTTAATACCTCACTGACTTGTTCCGTAGCTGTAGCATAGGAGATCACATGCCACAAGGAAGGACCGCACAAAACTGTCTCAAGTTTTGTGTGGATGCTTACTCTTGCTCCTTCAGATAGCTGATCTGTAAGGATGTGCCCTATTATGTGATAATATCAGTAAGCATTTTTATTCAGTTTTAAGCCATTAGTTTGATTACAGTTGCAGAATTGAGATTTCTTAGTAGCGGTAGCCTTTTCACTCTTTCCTCATACAAATTCAGTCTACATAATTCTGTCTCTACAGATTTCTTTCCATTGATAGGTTTGCAATTGTACCACTTGTTCAAACACATAGACCAGCTGTTTCTACTTCTTAAGTTCCAGTTGTGCTACTATAATCTGTTGCCTTACTCTAGCAGTTTTGTCCCGTTTTCTGCTTGTAGCTGAATTGGGTATTTATCTATTCAGTTCCTATCTAGTCAGAAAAGAGTAAGGGGCAGGTTAACCAAAGCCTTACGGTTTAAATGCTTCATCCCAGGTACTGGTCACCTTTATTTTTATAGGCTATCAGGCTGAACGTGTTAGGCAGTGGAAGGCACTGGGAATCCAGGTATTGGTATCTACCAGTGATATCGCAACGCTAGAAGGAGCACAGCTGTTGATAGAAGAAGCTTTGCAGCTTGGTCCAGTTGGAGGCATCTTTAATTTGGCTGTGGTAAGTGACTTGTAAGGACTTGTAAGAGAGAAAGAGCAGCCATTCAAGTGGCTTTTCTACTGAGGGCAATCAGGCTTCATACAGTTTTAGATTGCATCTCTGTGTTTCAAAGGACACTTTGCTTTGCCCTTACCTGGTGACTAAAGGCTTAAGGGTCTGGCCCCTTGACCTGGGAAGCAACTTGTATGGCCAGTGATTTCAGTTGACAAACGTTGCCTGAGACCCATGGGGACAAGAAAAGTCCCCCACAGAACTTGACAGCTGAAGGCTGCAGTGACAGTACTGAAAAAAGCAGACTTGCCAAAAGCCATGTTGGTCCTAGTCATTTCGGGGCATTCAGGGTATGTCCATACTCTGAAGTTACACTAAAGCATTGTGTAGTGATACCCTCTCGTATCTCAAGCCATGTGGCCAATTTAAATGGAAAAATACACTTTTTTCTCTTTCTCCCCTCCCCCCAGGTCCTGAGAGATGGTATGATTGAAAACCAGACCCCAGAATTATTCTGGGAGGTCAACAAGCCCAAGTATTCAGGCACCCTTCATTTGGATTGGTAAGTGTCTGTAGAAGAGACAAATATGTACTGCTTTCGTGGTCACAGAGCTGATAAAACTTAAAGCAGTTTTAAAAACTGAGTCTTGCCCTAGTCTTCCCCAGTGACAGAGTTATCAGGCTTTTCTGATGAAGTTTCTCTCCCCTGCTCTACTCCAAGGGTGACTCGTAAGAAGTGTCCAGACTTGGACTATTTTGTTGTGTTCTCCTCTGTAAGCTGTGGAAGAGGAAATGCTGGTCAAAGTAATTATGGCTTTGCCAATTCTACCATGGAGCGTATCTGTGAGCAGCGACATCACGATGGACTCCCAGGTAAGATGACTTTACTGATTGCACAGAATCATCTTTCTCTCGAAACATCCAGAGGAGAACCAGCTCACCAGAAATTTTTGCCTTTGTCCGGATATTGAATGTTGAAGGCTGTTTCCTCTCCTAGCTGTTACCCTGAGTCATTCATGTGTGAACAAATACTGACCATTTAACAGAATTTTAAGGAAATGCAGGCCTTCACTTAGCTGGTTTTTAACTCCCTTTTGTTGCTGCCTCCTGCTTTAGTTAGTTGTCCAGTGTGTTCTTTCTTCTGATTTCTTCTCCAGGCCTGGCAATCCAGTGGGGAGCCATTGGTGATGTGGGCATCCTTCTTAAGACAATGGGACACAAAGAGATTGTGGTTGGAGGAACCATTCCACAGCAAATCAGTTCATGCCTGGAGGTGCTTGACATCTTCCTGAATCAGCCTCATCCTGTCATGTCTAGTTTTGTCCTAGCAGAAAAGGTCTCTGTGAAAACTGAAGGAGGCAGTCAGCGGGATCTTGTAACAGCTGTTGCTCACATCCTGGGTAGGTGCTCTCAGACAAGCACTGCTGGGCAGTGTCTACCATCTCAATGCTTTTGGAAATCAGTGATGATGCTGCAGATGCTCTATTCAGCATCTCCTCCTGATTTCCTGTGCTGTGGGGGTGGTGGGGGGCTGTTTGTTTCCTTTACACTGATGCTTCTCTCCAATAATCAGGTCATTTCTTGACCTTACTGTATTTACATACACATGCATACCTCACTGTCTTGGGTTTTCTTTAGAGTGGACTGGCACCTTTCTCCAAATGGAGAATCAACATGAACAGCCCTGAAGAGCAAAATTCTGGGACAGCACATAATAGAGCAAATACATAACTAGCTTTGAGTACTATTGCAGCTTTCAAACATTCACCTTGGGATATCCTTATACTGCCAAAAGTAGCTTTTATGTACTTAGTGTATTCTCTCATCAGCTGTCATTCTGTGTGAACATATAGTAACCATAGCTTTACTATGTGTTACAAGAAATGCCATGTCCTCCTGGCTGTTTTGTACCTCATGAATTTTACCATTGTCCCCTCTTCTTCTGCTGAAAGTGAATAATCTCTGTCAACTCTGTTGTCTCTTTTGTGGACAGAAGCATGTATTGCTTCTTTGTTTTCTACCAAAAGAGATACTGATACATTAAAGGCAGTCTCCTGAGTATTACTGAAGGAACTGTGGGCAGTCGGACAAGTCTGACCTCGCAGAACAGATGTGGCTTTGAGAAGTCATAGGAAAGCATCTGTACCAGCTGTAGGGTTAGTTTGAAAGGAGAGATAGTGTGAAGACAAAAAAGGGGGAAGCTAGTAAGAAGATTAATGGTGGGAGCATGGCAACCAGAAGATGGAGGCAGGGAGAAAGAGCTGTAGATGCAAGTGTTGCTTTGTAAGGAAAGGGTAAGAGACTTTAACAGTGTGAAAACTGAAGAGGAAAAGGGAATGAAGACTATAGGCATTGTCTTCTCCAGTGTGATAGACATCAGGTGTTGCAATCAACCATCGTTGATGGTTTTGTCTCATGCTGTAGCTGAGGGTTAGTTAAGTTTAGAACTGCAGTTTCAGTTGGAGCCTGCAGTAGGTGAAATTCCTCTAGGTGGCTGTTCTGAACTTGGTCTAGAGCTGTAGTGACACAGCTCACACCTGTTTAGCTGAGGCTGATGTATCCCCTGTCATCCCTGTCGTAAAAGCTGCACACATTTAACATGTACTCTAAAGACAAGATCCTATATGAGTAGGCTAGATGTGGATTGTAGAAGAGGTGACTTGTTGAAAGCATTAGATAATCCTAAAATGTAATTCTCTAGCTGCAGTTTATTCAGGTTTCAGGGGAATAGAAGGTGGTTGAGAAGAAAACTGCAAGAGGCCTACAGCTGAAAAGAAATTGGCCTTTTATTGGTGTGCTTTTTTTCTCAGGTGTTCGTGATGTGAGTAGTTTGAATGCTGAGAGTACCTTGGCAGACTTGGGCTTGGATTCCTTGATGGGTGTGGAGGTGCGCCAGACGCTGGAGAGAGACTATGACATTGTTATGACCATGAGAGAAATCCGACTTCTTACAATCAAAAAACTCCATGAACTTTCTTCCAATTCCAGGACAGCAGAGGGTATAGTGCCTGCATTGGGGTTGCTGACAGTCACCTGAATGCAAATAATTAAGCTTCCAGTTTCTTTTGTCTGTAGTGGCATAAGCCTCAAATAATGAAATAAGGTTATAGCTGAAAGGCTTTTAAGTGACAGACATGTCACTGAAGTGCATTGGGCACTGGGGTCAGGCCCATTAGTTCTGGGAGCAGGGTATAAGAAAGAGTGTGAAAGCCACTTTCTTGCCTGGCTCTTATCTGCCTGTATGAGTACTCCTCTACAGCTGTGTGCAGGATGCAATTTGATACCTTTTACCTGTCTAAGGAGTAAACGATGTAATGTCATGCTTACTGTAAGCTAAAAGCATATGCAGTTGCTGAAGATCTCTGTCTGTGCCCTGATGATTTAGTGAGCCAATGGGCTAATCCAGAGCAACCTTAAGATTCTTCTTCAGGACTATGAGTGTGTGACCAAGACTGATCCTGAATGTAGTTGTATTTTGTCTGGTGTGCTTCCCTTCAAAGAGCTAAAGCCATCCCAACTGATGAAGACAGGCCCAGGCAAATCTCCAAAACTGGATTTGAACAACTTGTTGGTGAACCCAGAAGGGCCAACAGTCACCCGCCTCAATGATGTTCAGAGCACAGAGCGCCCTCTTTTCCTTGTTCACCCCATTGAAGGATCTGTTGCAGTTTTCTACACTCTCACCTCCAGACTTCATATGCCCTGTTATGGGCTCCAGTGCACAAAAGGTATCTCAGTTCATCATCTTGAATTTGTAAAATAACATTCTAATTTTTGGTTGCCTTATAGAGATAGCTTTGCTTCTAGACTCTTAAACTCTGAGGTTAAAGTATCAGTACCTATAGCCTGCACCAGGGTCATGTCAGGCTTCCCCAAATAACAAGAGAAGTACTAGGTTAGATTATGTATGGGCAAATGGAACAACTGGATGTTGCACAGTCCCTGCCAGCAGATAAACATGCAGGAGAAAAACAAGGCATGGTGCTCTACCTGGCTTTGGAAAGCAGCAACATTACTATTCTTTGTCCAAAATGTTAAGTTGCTAACCATAATTCAGAAACTGACCTTCAACAAAATAATGTGGATGTTTCCACCTGCCTGGCAGTGTCTTTCACTGGAATCTGTTTCTAACTTGCTTCTGTGTTCTAGCTGCTCCCTTGGACAGCATACAGAGCCTGGCAGCCTATTACATTGACTGTATGAAGCAGATACAACCCGAAGGACCTTACCGCATTGCTGGGTATTCCTTTGGTGCCTGCGTAGCCTTTGAAATGTGCTCCCAACTGCAAGACCAACAAAATGCTTCCCATGCACTCAATAGTCTGTTCCTCTTTGATGGGTCTCATTCCTTTGTGGCAGCATACACTCAGGTAAGAGACGCAAAGAAAATCTATTGTCTGGGGATCATCCTGTGTCAGGGCTCACATTCTAAGATCCTGCTGCTCCAGATATGAATCATCTGAAAAGATGTCTTGACAGGGGAGTTGGCTGATGGCTGTAGGTAGATGCTTAGGAATGGCTGAAGGATGAAAGCATATGGGGGGTGGTCTCCATTAACTGGTGAGGGCTAGGAGACAAATGTTGCTCTTGCTATGATGAATTGTAATATTAGTATGTTTTTGGGAGATCCTGGAGCCTGCAAGACAAGATCCTTGTGTAGGGATGCTAGGAAACCTTGCTTAAGCATTCCCTTACATATCCATTGAACTTTCTGTAGGATACTAGGCTCTTGGTAATTGCCAGCGGTGGATCTGCCCTCACGGGATCTTTATTCCACACCCTAACCTTTTTTCTTTCTTTTTTTCCTCCCTCACCTTTTCCTGGTTCAAAGCCATTTGTTCTGTAATTATTTTTTATCATGTTCACATTTTATTCTTCTCCTACAGAGCTACAGAGCCAAGCTGGCCCAAGGAAACGAGGCTGCATTGGAGACTGAAGCATTGTGTGCCTTTGTTCAGCAGTTTACAGGCATTGAATATAATAAGGTGATGTTGGTTTGTTTGGGGCTTTTTGTATCTTTGTTTCACAAGAGGGCTGTGGTTTTCTGTTTAACAGATGGATTATCAGATATTGAGACTAATGGAAAAAAAAAATATTATTTCCAGCTGCTGGAGGTTCTTCTACCCCTGAAAGATCTGGAGGCTCGTGTGAATGCTGCTGCAGACCTGATAACTCGGATGCATGCAAACATCAATCGTGAAGCACTCAGCTTTGCTGCTGCTTCCTTTTACCATAAACTAAAGGCTGCTGACAAGTATATACCAGAGTCCAAGTATCATGGGAATGTGACATTGATGCGTGCAAAGTCTCACAGTGAATATGAAGAAGGACTGGGTGGAGACTACAGACTCTCAGAGGTCAGTCTGAGGCCTGCTGGTGACTGTTGAGGCTCTCTTGATACTTGAGGGAGCAAAAGAAAAGCATGGAAAATCATCCTTACTGCGGGGGAAAGGATGAAACCAACTGAAAGAAATTACAATTCTGCAGCTATTGTGCTCTAACAGGAACTTAAAGTCCCTAGAAGCAAATGAGTTGACTGTTCCAGGCATTTTCTTGGGGTAGTGAGGGCTAGAAGGAGGTCTACTCTCTCTATTGGATAAGTGTTTCTATAGCTGGTTCTTGCAGCTCTCTGTCTAGACTTCAGATAATAAAGATGTTAAGAGTAACTTAACAGAAGTAACTTTTAGTATCCTTCTGTCTCTGTAAACTCAAGTTTGTCTGCTGCTTGAGGGCAGACTTCTGAAGAGCAACTGTCAGACTTTTGACAACAGAGGTCGCTCTTTAGCTTTTAGCTTTTGGGGACCGCTTTGAAGTTAGTATGTGGGTTTCTTGTGAGCCTGAAAACTACTTTTTCAGCCCATGGTCCAGATAAGGTCGCTGGTCTCTAGCCCTGTTCATGTAAAAGGGTTAAGTGTCTTACATTATTGTACAATACCAGGGAAAAGGGAGAGAGTTTCAGGAGCACCTGCTTCTGGTATCTCTTTTCCCTTCATACTTCTAAGTTACACTCATTATTGATACTAGGTTAACTTGTATGTTATTAAGAGTTACTTAATGACCTTAAAGGAAGATTTGATGGTAGTGGGAGAAAGATTAGGCCAAGAGGAGCATTATTTGATTTTCCTAAGGGCTTGGAAGTAGCCATTTTATCATTCTTTGATATTGTAGGTAATTATTCAGTTAGCATCAGGTTGGCTTCTTGCCCAGCTTATATTTGAGTGGGTCACCTGTCAGGCTGTCAAATTATCATGCTTTAAAACTGATTCCAAGCAATGCCCTGCAGCTGACCTATAGAAATGTGTCAAACTGGTGCTGTTTTCAATTGAGTTTGACCGAGATAGTGTTGTAAACTATGAGTGACTTAGAAGACTGCCAAACCCAAACCAACTACCTGATTGTATATGTGACTGTAAAGCTGTTCTTTTCCGTATCTATGCAGGTATGTGATGGGAAAGTATCTGTCCATATTATTGAAGGGGATCACCGCACCTTGTTGGAGGGAGATGGCGTTGAATCTATTATTGGGATCATCCACAGCTCACTGGCAGAGCCACGTGTCAGTGTCAGAGAGGGTTAATTTCTGCTCGCTTACCACCAATGGTGAAGAAAATGCCAACAACATTCTTTGTTATGACAGACCCCAAGGAACTCTTCTTGTTGTTCAACATCTCATCTGCTCTGCTGCCAGAACTGGGAAGTCCAGCTGAACTTGATTTCTTTCTCTTGCTCATCTTTTCCTTTCCCAACTTCATGGGTTCTCTCTCCTTGTTCTCTTCGTATGCTTTGTTTTCCCCTAGTATCCCTGTCTGTGTTACTCTAGTGCTCCAACTCTGTCACTATGCACTGCTGTGAGGGTTGCCCATCGATGGTTGTTCCTACACCCTTGGCAGTATGAAAAACAAATTTAGGAGTAGATTTCTTGTGCTCTATATTGTTTTTGTCTTAACAGTATTCCAAAGCATGTGTGATAGCACTTGTTGACCAAGCCCGGTGAGCAGGGAGAAGAGCTGCAGCTGATTTCTGAGATACCTTTTTGTCTGTGAAGAATCTGTCTGTGGCTATGTCAGAAAGAGAATTCCATTGAGGCTTTTGTAACTTTTTTTTTGTCATTTGATATATTCTAAGTATTTATTATGTCAAACCAGAGACTTCTTACTTGGTTTTAATTTATCGTGGGTTATAGAAGAAAAGAAACATCCCTTTTTGGAGGGGAAAGCTTATTCTACAAGGGGAAGTTGCCTATATGTTAAACCAAAGTGCATCTTTGGAATAATGTGGTTTCTTTTTCTTCTGTTTTTTTTTCTCTTTCTCCCACTGCCATTCCCAGTTCAGAAAGGAAAAGGTAGTAGTGAGGAAGGCAGGGCTCTTGCCATCATCTGCTTTTTTGGGAGGGGGGCGGGGGGAGTGTAGGATGGATGCCACTGTATGGAACAGTCTTAACACTTGGTCTGATAAAAAGAAGGCAAAGCTATCCGTAGGAAGGTACTTTATATTTGTGCAAGGTTCTGTGCTCTGTTCTATCAGAACCTTAGTAAAGCATTAAGACTATTGCTTTACCTTTTTCCTTCCCACCTCCAGTCTTGCCACCCAACCAGACATTTGGAGTGGGGGTTAGGGGTGGGATAAAGTTCTTCAATTATAACTTAACAAATCCTCTTACCCCTCCCTGCTCTTCCATAACCAAAGTTCAGGCAAACATACAAGTATGTACCCGGAGCCCCTGTATATTTTATTTAGCACAGGGTCTTCCTAAGCCTTGTGTATTCATTTTCCTCTCAGTAATGAGACTGGAGATCCCACAAAAGTTAGCTAAGTAACCAGTTTGATGGCATGATTTTAAGACATAGTACCTTTTTAAAGGAAACTTGCATAAAAGTCAATAAACTTCTTGCCTTTGCTATGCTGAATCTGTCCTTTCCAAAATCAGTAAATCCTTACTACACTTATGATACAGAGGAGATGTGGGTAGCAATGAAGCCCCAACTAGGAGGAGCTATTATGCCTCTCAGAACTGCTATAAATCCCGTTTGCTCCATCTGAATCCCCCAGTGAAGTGTCCTGGTAGTACAGGAGCATTTCAATGACAGGAATAGATGGCTCTTCACTGCATGTTCTGACCTAGTGTCTTGCTTATGCCACCCTCTGTTGATAGTGGCTGGGTTAACTGGTTTTAGTTTTATAAAGTGTTTCTTCTGTGAAATCTGAAATAAAACCAATATAATGTCACCTTAATTTCCAAAATAAGTCTTGTTCTTTTTCTTTTTTTGTTTTGTTTGTTGTTGGTTTTTTGGTGTTTTTTGGTTTTTTTTTTTTTAATATGTTTTGGTCTTAACAGTGTCTTTTTGGCTTTCCTAGTATTAAACAGAATTGATCACTGGTTGGCTTTTTGTCTTATTCTCTACCACCATTTTTTAATCCTGTGTTTCATCTACAATCTCTCATTTCTTGGTAAAAAGCAAAACCTGTTTCTGGCATATCCGAGTTGGAGTCTGTAGAAATAATAACAATAATAAAGAAGACTACTTATTCTGGAGCATGGCTTTTTGTTGCCATGATTTTGCACACACCCACAAGATTGAAGTGGAAACTCCTACATTCTAATCCTGACTCCACTACTGTGGTTTTGAACAAGCCATTAATGCTACTGCCTCAGTTTCCCCATTTGTAAAATGGGACTAATGGCATCTACCTCAAGGTCACTGAGAGTGTTACGTAATGGGTATAAATGCTGTCAAGTTATTAGGTATGACTAGGTGTTAGGAGGTAACAGAAGGAGGGGAAGTGGCTAATGTGTGAGGGTGAGGTGCCTTACAGCCACAAAGAATCTAATACTGAAGAGTGGCTGTGTGAACTGGGCATATGTGCATGCTCTGGGACTTCATTATGTCTACTGCATATTACCCATGCACATCGTGGCATAGGATACTATGTAACAAAACAAATGTGGTTGGTTGGTTCGTTTTTAATTTAACTACTGGCAGTTGTAGTGAGCCTGAACAAAAACAATGTTGAAAGACTTCTACTTGCCTTGGTTCAATTGACAACCTAGGAGGAAAGAGAAAGGAGTGATTAAACTTCAAGCAGACATACTGCAATAGTTCTGTGCTAAAATGTTTCAACAAATCTTGAATGAGAGGGAGCAAGGACTAATGCTGTTCCAGCTATTGGCGTAGGAGGTGGATGAGTGCTCTGTATAAAGATTCATGGTCTCATCTAAGCAAAGCTTGAAGATAACTGGTTTAGTAACAGAAGTTCCTCAAGGACTTAGTCTACATGGTCTCAATGTTGCTTTGGTTGTTACTTGAAAAGCAGAAGGTTGTTTTGGGTTTGATCCCCCCATAATTTTGTAACTATGAGCTGCTGCCCTGTATCCCATTCTGCAACTGGCTGCTGAACACAGTGTGCCAAAAATAAAAACCTTACTAGTGCTGGTACTGCTGCTTGTTTCTCACTAGTCCATCAGATAGGCATAGGCAAATGGTAACATACATTCTGCAAAATTGAAAACTACAGTTGCTTGCCTTGAGAAGATGAGGGCAGAAGTCAAGTCCTTAACAACTACCCTTCTATAAGAAATTGAAGTGGGAGTTTCTGTTGTCAACTCCTACTCACTTTTCAGTCTCCTTTTCAGCTAGCTTCTCATAGGCTTCTCTACACCAGGCTGGTCTTAATCTTGAGACTGAGAAACACAATGCCCTGTTGGCCCTGTAAACTTAATAGGTTCACAAACACATTGCTACCCTGAAATCGTGGGCAGTATACCTTAAATCTGCAATATAGCCTTAATAAGAAAAATAAGAAAGCTATTCTTTTTTCTATCCTACCATTTCCCTGAGGAGAAAGAAATATGCCTCTTGCCAAAGACAATAGCTAAAACATGCAAGAACTGGTGACTAAACAGCACTACCAGACTGCTCAAGTAGAGAAGTTTTCCAGTGCTGAGGGGGAGGTCAAGTAAAACCCAAAACATTTAAGGTAGACCAGTGATAAGGGAAGCAGGCATTTTCCTCCTGCAGCTAGTTACTTTACTGTCACTGAAGATCAGGCCCATTGCCGGCAACTCGGCCCAAAAGAAAAAAAAAAAAAAAAAGCTAAACCCCAAACAAATTCTGGAGCAGCTGCTTAAGAGATGGGGGTGGGTGAAGGAGAATTAGGCTGCGTGTTTAAGATATCAGAATGGGTTGTTTATGCCTCTGGAAGTGAAGGCAATGGAAGATGGTAGCGCGACCTCCCCATCCCACACGCCGGCCCTGCCGTTGCCTGGACTCTTCAGCGGGCGGCCCCTCCTTGCAGCGCCGCGGTTTCCGGAGGGGACGCCGCCGCAGCTGCACCGCGGAGCCGACCGGAGCGAGATGGCGGTGGCACCGTCCGGCCGGCGCCGTGCCCTGACAGGGACCCGCGATCGCTCCCTCCTCCGGGCTCCAGGCGGCGGCTGCGAGCCCCGGTGCGGCGGCGAGGAGGGGGGGCTGCCGCAGCGCCGCTCGGGCGGGGGGCGGGCGAGAAATGCCGAAGCTGCGTGGGGAGGCCTTCTGGAGGGAGACGCTGCGGAGCGCCCACTACGTGGTGGCGCCCATGGTTGACCAGAGCGAGCTGGCCTGGAGGCTGCTGAGCCGCCGCCACGGCGCCCAGCTCTGCTACACGCCGATGCTGCACGCCCAGGTCTTCCTCAGGGACGCTAACTACCGCCGCGAGAACCTTTACGACGAGGCTTGTCCCGAGGACCGTCCGCTTATCGTGCAGGTGAGTGCTGCCACTGGCGTCCGACCCGGCGGCCCGCCGCGCTCCCCGAGCGGCGGCGCCTGCCCGGTCAGCCCCAGCGCCGGAGCGGCGGCAGGCACTGCCGGGAATGGCTCCCCGGGGTTCTTGCGGTGCGCTCTTGGGTAGCGCTACGAAGGCAAGTCGGCATTGCCAAATACACCGTTGTCATCCACCGCGTTTGTGTTCACAAATCCAGACGTTTTCCAAATGCTCATGAGTTCACGCCAGTCACTTGTTACCTGTATGTGTTTATATATATATATATATATATATACCTGGTTCTATGAGATGACAGAAATCTCATTTTCTTCCCCTAAATACTGCTAACAGTACTTAGCTCATGATGGTGTGTTTTTCTGTTTATCCCTTGTGTAGCAAAGGGGATTTGGTATCTTAACCACAGAGGCCTGGAGCACTAGACTTCTCCCAGGGTTTCAGTCCTCTAAATGTCATCTTTACACATACGTTGCAGCTGGTCTTCTAGAGTCAAGGGTTGTTCCAGACGTGATACCATTCAGGGAGGATCACAAATTTTTGAGTAGTACTCTGAAACAATGAGTTCTGTACATAGCTATAGAAAAAAGAAGATAAGACACACTTTAAAGCTTGTGTTGCTTCTGCTTCTTGAGTACCTTGTGAGGTTCAGGTATGTCCCTCCACTCCATCCCAAAGAAGGAGAGGGCTGCAGAGCTGAATGCAGGGAAGGACAGCCAGCATGAGCAGAGGAATGGTGTGGTTTCCACATGTGGAGCAGTTAAATGAATGGGGACTCTTTGCCCTGGAAGAAAAGTGTCTCCCCTGTCTGAGGGGAGAGATAAGAGAAGTCTGTGAAAGTAAGACTGGCTTGAAGATGAATAGGAAACAATTGTTAAATAAAGGTAGTGATAAGCTTTGAAAATTATTACCGCAGGATGTAATGGATGCTGAAAGATTACATGAGTTTAGAAAGCAAATGAAAACTCTCTTGAGGGTCATTAGGTGCAGCAAACACCACTTCTGCTTCCAAAGAAGATGTTTTCTTCCAAAGAACCAGTTTCTGCTGTTTGCTACTCATCTGTTGTTGACCATTATCAGAGCAGGATGAGGTGGACCTTTGTTCTGTCTCAGTAAAGCTTTGTATATTCTCCTTTTTCTAAGAGAGGTACTTTCATTTGCCACAGAAAAATACAGGTGGCAGACTTCTAGTCTTAGAAAGCTCTAAGTCTTTTGAACGCAGATCTTCAGCTCAGTAAACTCTGTTCTGGGAAGCCTACCTGAAGAGTTACTGTGAGCTTGCTACATTATTCGTCCCACTGGCCACTACTGGACATAAGGCACAGAGCTAACTAGATCTTCGCTTGACCCAGTACAGCAATCCTTACCAATTTCTGCAATATTTCTGGGCAGGTTTGGGTTTTGGTCACAGACTCTTGGAACCAGATTAAGCAGATTTGTGTCTGAGCCCTGCCAGCCCTGTGGGTTGTGGGTTTTACTGTGTAAAAATCCTCACTGATGTGGCATAGTTGGAGGCTTTCTACTGTTTTAAACATCTCCGAGAAGGAAATGCCTTTTCTTGTTTTAGTTACGTAATTTACATAATGCTGTAGCACTTAAGTGACATCTTCTGCACATGTGTTTGAGTTTAAATCCATGTTATTTAAAGGTGTGATAGCATTGTTTTTTGTTAATAATGAATTTAAGAAAATCTGTTTAAAAGCAAAAATGAGAATAATAGTCTGTTACTGTCCTGTTCAACAAAGCAGCTTCAAATTCACCTGTTTTTTTCTTAATAAACTGATTTTTGCACTGTTTTACATGCAATATTAATTATATTTAAGACTGAGCATTTGACTATCAGCCCAGTGTGTCTATTTCACATTCCACACAAACGTGAATTCATTTGAGAGGCAGTGGTACTTAGCGGTATCTAAGAATTGTCTGAAGACCCAGAGACACCACAGGTAACTCTTTTCTTCTGCACTACCTTTATGTATCAAATGCTATAGCTGTTTGTTCTACAGGGGATCTTAAGTGTTGTTCCATCTTTTTCGTGGATATTACATGTCAAATATTCTATAAATATTTCTTTGCCTCTCGAATGCTCATCTTTCTCAGTTTTTCATTTGAAGTTTGAGGATCTTTGGCAGGTGAGTGTCACAGTTTTTGTCTGTGGTGGGTTTTCTTTTTTTGGGAAATGGTGTTTGCTATTATTAACTGTGCATATTATGCCTGTTTTCTGTAGCAAGTAGATTGCTTCATAACTATGTCATAATGTGTTGTCAGTACTTCAAGAAAGCTGTTGCCTAATTATTCCACTTCTTTTTGTCTTTCTCAGTTCTGTGCCAATGACCCTGAAGTGTTTGTCCAAGCAGCGCTGTTGGCTCAGGATTATTGCGATGCCATAGACCTAAATTTGGGTTGCCCCCAAATGATTGCAAAGAGAGGTACGTGCAAATCTGAACCCTGCATAAATAGAGAAATGGTACGTTTCAAATGTGACTGTTGCTAGTAAAACACCAAGAGGACCAAATGAAACCAATTTTGCAACACTGCATTTAAAATTGTTACGCAGGAACGTAAAGTCCCCTCTTTCCTTGATACTTGCAGGGAGTTTATTCACATTAGCATATAAAAGGATAACACCTACCGGATCCCTAAGAGGTATTGCAAAGATAGCTGGTTTGAAAACCAGAACCAGTGTTTGAAAATTTTGAAAAAGTTAGGATGCTGAGAAGAGATTTGTTCAGTAACTGCTTATTCCTCTTCTAAAATGTCTTTCAAAGACTAATAGGAAGTGATCAGTGGTGTACAGAGCAAATAGATCTTTCAATCTGATTGGGTATTATCCTGAAGGGAATTTTTATACACCTGATATAAACTCCTGAAAGTTGGACTTCGAGCTGCTGGTGTCAACACAACAGCCTTAAGGAGTAGCAGTGGAAGTAGGTTGTGGGGATTCATTGTTTGTCCTGTAAATCTAGGGTGGCATGGGGGACAGAATGACTCACCTCTTCCAGTTTGGGCAGGACAGAGCAACTCTGTTTCCAGAGGCGTATGAATGTCTGGATCTTTGTATGTGAGTTTATGAATCTTGGTCTTCTCTACAAGTCTGTTATGTTATTTTATCATAGGTCACTACGGAGCATTTCTGCAAGAGGAATGGGATCTTCTTCAGAGAATGAGTAAGTCTTTAAAGAGGCCTCACTTTACAGAGACTTCACTTTGAGAGGGAGTAGGATGAACTCATTACTGAGAGGAGGTTTATGGATTTGGGGGAAAGGAGGTGCAGCATGTTTCTTTGGGGAGGGTTGTGTTTGTGTTTTGTTGGTTTGGTTTGTGTTTTTTTTTCATAGAATCATAGAATAGTCAGGGTTGGAAAGGACCTTAAGATCATCAAGTTCCAACCTCCCTGCCATGGGCAGGGACTCCTCACACTAAACCACATCACTCAAGGCCTCGTCCAACCTGGTCTTGAACACTGCCAGGGATGGAGCATTCACAACTTCCCTGGGCAACCTATTGCAGTGACTCACCACCCTAACAGGAAACAATTTCCTCCTTATATCCAATCTAAACTTCCCCTTTTAAGTTTTAACCCATTACCCCTTGTCCTGTCACTCCAGTCCCTAATGAAGAGTCCCTCCCCAGCATCCCTATAGGCCCCCTTCAGATACTGGAAGGCTGCTATGAGGTCTCCACGCAGCCTTCTCTTCTCCAGGCTGAACAGCCCCAACTTTCTCAGCCTATCTTCATATCTTCTTTCTTTCTTACTGTATTCCAGTGGCACCCTCAGAATTCTTTATAGTATCCCACTACAGACTTATTCTAGATCTGCTAAAAGACTTTAGTACCTGAAACACTTTAGGTGAAAGTTAGTCAATAAATCCCCAGTCTGATGATGGCTTAATGTCTCTCCAGCTCTAGAAACTACAGTTGGAAATTCTTTACAGACTTCTTCTAGAGTCTAGAAATTCTTCCCTGTGAGGGTGCTGAGGCACTGGCACAGGATGCCCAGGGAAGCTGTGGCTGCCCCATCCCTGGCAGTGTTCAAGGCCAGGTTGGACACAGGGGCTTGGAGCAACCTGGTCTAGTGGAAGGGGTCCCTGCCTGTGGCCGGGGGTTGGAAACAGATGATTTTTAAGGTCCCTTCCAACCCAAACCAATCTGGGATTCTGTGAAACAGCAGAACTCCCAGTGTCTTACTTTTTCACTTTGAAGTTCTCAGGAGCCAGGAGTTCTCCTACTTGAAGCCACAGCTGCCCTTTTCTGATCAACTCAGCATACCTTTCTGTCTGCACTATAACAAGTTATGCTTCTCTTCTAATTTGTGTAGGTCGCTTTCAGACTACTGGTAGCAGTTGTGAACAGTATTGGGGTTTTTCTGTTCTCTTTAATACATTCAGAATTGATTTAAAAAGCAAGGTTTTGGTCACTGAGTATAGCTGAGAATGTGCTTTCACTCCACTTCAGAGCAAGTTTATGAGTTCCGTGAAATTAGAATACTTCTGTTTGCGTGGTCCAGGGAATCTTGAATGATGTTTGGCACAGAGACTGCTGAGACCCTGGAAAGCTAGACGGTGATTTTCTGCCCAGCATGTAATGTGCAGTTAGGGCACCTTTCTTAGAAGTAAAAGGTACAAATCAGAACGGCCTCAAGGTGAGAAGAGAACCCAGGTCATCTGGTTGGGTGAAAATCCAGGCTGTGTAGTAAGAGAGTTGTCTTATTAGACTGTTGTATAAAAGGTAGTCAGAGCTTCCTCTTCCTCCTTCTCCCCCATCCTTTTCTAATATGATGGAGTACTCTTTTCTGCTTACGCCTGTATACACCTTAAGTGTTCATTTGAAAGGGTGATAGAAAGTACCTATCAATAGGGCTCCTAGGATTTGAGTTAGAATACAGCAGGTGGCTATATTATACATCCAAGCTCTGGAAGTAAAGAGAATTTCAAGCATGCCATTGCTCAGTGTTTTTTCTGTTGGTTTTGTTAGCAATCTTTTCAGTAGTTTTCCAATTTCATGCACTGTGTAAACACTATGGGAGTTTAAAATGTTCTAGATTTCATCCTGATTGTGTAACCTACATTTACTATTAAACTGGGTCCACAGTTGTCAAATTCAGTTGATAAGCCTCTTTTGGCCATGGACAAGACTCTACTTGTCATGACTGTTTATGTGAAGATTTAGAAAGAAGCAAAGCATCTCTTGTAGAAAAGGTGGACAAGAGAGTATTAATGTTGTTGGCAGAGTAGGAGGAGTACAACAGCCTGTGATTACAGTAAACCTGTACCAATGATGAAGATTTGAGGGGATGGTCCTTGAAAGTGAAGGTTTGATGTGGTGGAAGCATTAGGACTATTAAACGTTGACTATTTTATGCCTTTTTGTTAGAATGCAGATTTTGTGCTTCATGTTTTACTATTACTTGATTAACATGTGCAGTAAGGATTGCAGAGGACACTGCTGATTGTTTAAGCTGTGAGAACTGCCTAGCATTAACTTTTGAGGCTTTTTACATACCACACCTAGTATCTTGAGGATATGCACTTTTCATAGCATTGTGCAGCCCACTTACGTGTCTTTTCAATCTTCCCCAGTTTTACTGGCAAATGAGAAGCTCTCTGTTCCCATCACATGTAAAATCCGCGTTTTCCCAGAAATTGACAAGACAGTGAAGTATGCACAGATGCTGGAGAAGGCTGGATGCCAGGTAAGGTGGCAGCTGCTCCCTGTACTCTTGCATTGGACACACGTCTCTTTGTAAAGCATCTGGTGACCGGATCTTGGATTACAGTGGAGATGAATAGGCTGCATCATTTTACAAAGAGGAAAAATGGGATGCAGAGAGACTTTATATATTCGCAGTTGTAGGCAGCAGGCCAATAGTGTGATGCAGAAGACATCATGATTTCAGAGTCTCTCTTATAATCACTGCACAGGGTGGCATCCTTCACTGTGGCTGAGCATCTCAGTCTGCTGCAGGAGGCAGTGTGAGTGCATGAAGTCCACAGAGCTATAATAAAAACCTAGTATCAAAAATGACTGCCACTAGTGAGAAAATAGGCAGCTTTCTAGGAGTTAACTCAAATAGGAAGAGATGCTGTGGTTAGAGCAAGTACTGACAGTGTTCAGACCTTCTGCTGAGGAGCAAGCCAGATCAATAAACCACAAATTCCAAAGTGAATCACAAATAGGAGCCAGTAGAGGAGGAAATCTGTAGGCCCTCCCAAGATATGATCTTGTCATGCTGTGGAATAGCAATCTGAAAGAAGCCCAAGACCATGCCATGGTAGGTGAGCTGCTGATGCCTTTCTGTGATACCAGAGTCGTTGTGCTGTTGAAAGAGCAGTGGGAATTCAGTGGCATCCGTGAAGTGTATGGCGTGAAAGGAAATTTTTGTCAGTTGGTTTGTCCAGTGGTTCATGCACATGAAAAGTAGATGTAACTTTGTTTTCTAGCTGCTGACTGTGCATGGCCGTACTAAAGAACAGAAGGGACCGCTTGCTGGCGTGGCGTCCTGGGAGCACATTCAGGCTGTCAGGTCAGTGAGCAGTGCTCGTCTCGCTGGAATTCTGCTAACAGATGATGAAGGTAGATTTTAAGTGGATTAAAGAGCAAACAAGTTTATGTGTGACAGCAGTAGAATTTCTGGGTTGACTCTAATTCTCAATTTTATGCATCTGTTTTATTCACTGATATAGAAAAGCTGTAAGCATTCCTGTATTTGCAAATGGAAACATCCAGTGTCTCAGTGATGTTGAAGAATGTATCCGTAAAACAGGAGTGCATGGTGTCATGAGTGCAGGTAAATAAAATGAATTTTTACTCAGGTGAAAATACAAACTATTTCTTACTCTCTTAGCAGCCCCATATACATTCATTAAGAGCTTATGTCAGACTGACTTAGTGAACAGCTTTGATTGAAAGCTGAGTGGCCATTCTCCCTCTTCTTAGAGTGGCCATGTCTTACCAGGACCAGGAATCACTTAAGATTATGTAAGAATTGTTATGTTGGACTTCTAGTACCATTGAGTGGACAGCTCAAATCTAATTACTTGACAAAGGCGTATGGGACTCCTGTTGTCCTGGAATATTTTCATGACATCTGTTAATCAAAGCAACAGTTTTTGAATGGATCTTGATGCAGGGCATGCATCCACTGATTAATATTCCTGTAGATGTTTCATGTTGGGTTGGGACAAGAAAGAACTGGCGTAGCTTCCTACAGGGAGAGCTAGGACAGAAACAGAGAAAGCTTCCAATCACTTGCACAGTTAGATCAATGAAATATTTTCTGGGAGGTTGTAGAATCTTATTCTTAGAAAATACAAAAGCTTTTGAAGCTAACAGAGAAAAGCATAGTGAGAAGCAGTATCTGTAAACTTAGGCCAAATGAATGTTAAGACAGACATAAGACAGGACATCCACTGTCCAAGTATTTAACAACTGGGCAACAAAAACAGTGATTTTTCTATTTGTCAATTTTTTTTACTGTCTTTATGTTAAGATTGGATGCCTTTCTGTAAAATGTACTTTAGTTAGATATGAGCTATTTGGCTCAGTTAAGAACTGTATAGTCAAATGTAGTATCCTGAGGTCAGACTAGAGTTTTATGTACCCTGTGTTCCTCTGTGAGTACATGGGTGATGTGTCTCTGTCTGGCTGGTGGAATCACAACAGAGCTGATCAAGCTCCAGAGCCTGGTTTTTATTTTCTGTTTCAATCCTGAAATGGAAGTTTGAGTATTTCTTTTCATTCCGTAGAAGGTAATCTCCATAACCCAGCTTTGTTTGAGGGCCGAAACCCATTGGTGTGGGAGATGGCTGAGGAGTATCTGGAGATAGTGCAGAAGTACCCTTGTCCATTGTCTTATGTTAGGGCTCATCTCTTCAAGCTCTGGCATCACACGTGAGTATCTCCAGAGAACTCTTCATGTTTTCAGGGCTTATCTTGCTTAGCAAGTGTCTGGGTTTTGTAGACAAGATTTTGTTTGGCCAGAATGAGTATGCTGCAAGGTTTTGTTTCCTGGACCTGGCTGGACGGAATGTGGGCTGAGGCCTTTACTCTTCACTGCATATCTGGAAAACAGGGCATGGGGAATGAACAAGTTACCACAAGATAACTAGGGTGTGAGCTCACAGTATTTCAACTGCCATGTGGTAATTGCCCAGATACACATATGCACTTTGTGGCGAACACGAGTTAACTAACTCCTTGTTCAGTGTGAGGCAAGTTGTCTTGCATTTGTTGTGGAGTAAGAGCATGGCCATGGGTAGTTACTGAGGAGTGGCTGATGCACTGTGTATTCATGTTAGCTTATCTCAAAGTACCTTGGTTGTGTGCCAAGTATTTATTTGAAAAAAAGTGGGTAGGTGTGGTTTTCTGTGGACTTACAAGAAAGAAGATAAGCTTCTACCAAAGGCAAGTGCAGCAAGAGAAATCTGTGAAAAGCTTTTATAAATATATTTTCAGTTGATCTCAGTGTAGAAATAATGAATAAAATGACTTGATGTTTGGGATTTGCCTCAGGCTTCAAGTTTACCAGCAACTGCGTGAAGAATTAGCAAAAGTGAAGACTCTAGAGGGCATTGTAGATGTCAACAGGGAGCTGAAACTACGATGCCAGGTACTAAGATGGGTCCTAATCTCCCAGAACAACACTGTCTGCACTTGGTGGGAACTTACCATGTATGACTAACAGACATCAACTGTATGACACTTCATTGAAACTTTGTGGCTTACCAACCTTGATGTTGGTAGTTTACTACAGTAGCAGCCCCCGAAGTCTGAACAGTTTTACACAGGATTTAAGAGTTACAAATCTGCTCCAATTAATCTCTCTTAGTAGAAGTTTTTTGCCTATATTTGACTGTCAGTAACTGTCACTTGAAATTCCAATTTGTGGTTTCCTGAAGTTTGAAGTATTATTTAAGAGTGTTGCCTGAGAACTTCAGGAAGACTGACTGTAACTCTATACTGCAGGAAGAAATAGCTAATCAGAAAGAAGGAGAAAAGCCAAAAGAAGGGTTGCCTTTCTTCCACTGGATCTGTCAGCCATACATCAGGCCTGGGTAAGTTAGTTATTTTAACATGGACAGAGACCAATAGGCCTTTCCCACCTATCCTATCAGTACAGGGCCACCCAAATCTGTTCTAGGAGCTTATATTAATTTGAAAATAAATGAAGACTTTGGATTGGTTTTGTTCTCATTTCTTTTTTTCTGGATTATTGCTTTGTTCATGGGGATATTGCTCATTGCATTCATCTTCTCCTTTAGAGCCTTCTCAGATTTCTCTCTCTCTGAAAAGTGAAAACCAGTAATTCCTCTGCAGAACAGAAAGAGAACCTGATGAACAACAAATACGCTACCTGACAGTACTTTATCATTATATGTAACATGGATGTTGCTGATAACTGCCAGGGTAGCAAAGATGAGAACTAAATTGTATTCTATAAAGGATGCTTGTGTTGTATGGACAGACTTTTCAGATAACTTATTCCCTTTCTGTTGTGAAAACTGGTCTGAAGACAGTGTGTCTGTTACTAATAGCCAATGATAACAAAAAAGTTCACTTTTTCTATTCCACTTCTATGGGCAGTGACACTTCCCTGTAATTTCACTGTAATCATAGAATCATGGAATAGCTAGGGTTGGAAAGGACCTTAAGATCATCTAGTTCAAAACCCCCCTGCCATGGGCAGGGACACCTCACACTAAACCATGTCACGGAAGGCTCTGTCCAACCTGGCCTTGAACACTGCCATGGATGGAGCATTCACTACTTCCCTGGACAACCCATTCCAGTGCCTCACCACCCTAACAGGAAAGAATTTCTTCCTTATATCCAATCTAAACTTCCCCTTTTAAGTTTGAACCTGTTACCCCTTGTCCTATCACTACAGTCCCTAACGAAGAGTCCCTGCTGCTATGAGGTCTCCACACAGCCTTCTCTTCTCTAGGCTGAGCAGCCCCAACTTTCTCAGCCTAATAGAAAAGTTTAGAGTTTACCCAGATTTCAGTAAACCAGAACAGTATCTGGGGATCACCTGCTTGTTCACTACAGCCAATTTACGATGATATTCACTGTTTCAGGCCAAAGGAGAGATGCAAGGAGAATGGAGCCAGTGAAAAAGGTGTGCGAGGAAAACGTGCTTTGGAAGAGGAGGAAGATGGAAATGCTGAGCTTCTGTCAAAGAATAAACAAAAAAAGAAGTTGAGAAATCCAAATAAAAGCTTTGATCCATCTTTAAAACGTAAGTTCCATTTATTGGATTAATGCTTGGAAAGGTGCTGATATCCCATTTGACATAAACAGCCACTGTTTATTTTCTTTGTTCATGTAGGTAGAAATTTCTTAAAACAGGGAGGATTACTGGGAAATTTCAGTAGTAGGCAATGTGATTCAGTTTATGTTCATTACTAAAGAAAACTAGGATTAAAGAAGTAGGTCACTGATCCACTATAATCATCTTTTTAAGATCAGAATGCTTTTACAAACTGAATTTTAGCTGTCATTAATATTTGAAATTGCCTGTGCATTTCAAGCAGTTGTCCTCCTTTCTTACACTTGAGAATTAGAATTTTCCATGTTTGGATTTAGTTTAGAGGCACTTAAAAAGTCCTTGACCTTTGCACTGTTCTTTGAGGTACTGTATTTTAATTTTAAAAAGTCTCTCTCGCTAGAGAAGTGCCAAGCTGATGCTGCTTTGTTTGGGTTGGTTTACTTTCTTCCACATAAAAATACCATTGCTGAAATCCTCTCTCTTTTTCTAGCCAAATATGCAAAATGTGATCAATGTGGAAACCCTAAGGTAAGTCAATGCCAGTGGTCCATTAGAGCGTTTCTGTTAAATGGAAATTAAATGACCATGAAGTGGTCAATGGCTCAATGTCCAAATGAAGAACAGTGATGAGCGGCATCCCGCAGGAGTCCACACTGGGACCAGTACTGTCTAATGTCTTCAACAGTGACTAAGACTGTGGGATAGAGGGCGCCCTCAGCAAGTTTGCAGATGACATGAAGCTGAGTGGTACGGTTGACACTCGTGAGGGAAGGGATGCCCTCCAGAGGGACCTGGACAAACTCGAGAACTGGGCCTATGTGAACGTCGTGAAGTTCAACACGGCCAAATGCAAGTTCCTGCACCTGGGCTGGGGCTGAGGGGATTAGGAGCAGCCCTGAGGAGAAGGACTTGGGGGTGCTGGTGGATGAAAAGCTGAACATGAGCAGGCACTCATAAGCACTTGCAGCCCAGAAGGCAAATCGTATCTTGGGCTGCATCCAGAGGCACATGGCCAGCAGGTCAAGGGAGGTGATTCTGCCCCTCTGCTCTGCTCTAGCAAGGCTTCACCTGAAGTACTGCATCCAGATCTGGAGTCCTCAGCACAGGAAAGACATGGACTTGTTGCAGCAAGCCTAGAGGGGGCCTACAAAAGTGGTCAGAGGATTGGAGCACCTCTCTATGCAGAAAGCCTGAGAGAGTTGGGGTTGTTCAGCCTGGAGAAGAGGAGACTTTGGGGAGACCTTATTGTAACCTTTCAGTACTGAAAGGAGACTTATAAGAAAGGTGGTGACAGGCTTTTTAGTAGGGCCTGTTACAATAGAACAAGAGTTCATGGTTTTACACTAAAAGAGGGCAGACTCACACTAGATATATGAAAGTAACTTTTTACCATGAGGGTGGAGAAACACTGGCACAAGTTGCCCATAGAGGTGGTGTATGGCCCATTCCAGGAAGGGTCAGGTTGGATGGGGCTCTGAGCAACCTGATCTAGAGAAAGATGTCCCTGCTCACTGCAGGGTGGTTGGAACAGATGACTTTTAAAGGTGCCTTCCAACCCAAACTATTCTGGGATTCTGAGTCCTGAGGTAGGTGCATGACAGTGTTGAGTAGCACACACGTACCAAGTCCTGCTGATACATAGGGGAAAAAAGTCAGTTCATACTTGGGCAAAAGTCTCTTAACTATTAACCATAAGCAGAGGTAAAGGTGCTGCACAAAAACCACTACCATACGTAGGGTCTTTGAGATCATTTGTCTTCCTTTCCAAAAATGTGTTGTCTTCCTTTCCAAAAAGTAGCATTACAGCATGTGGTGTTGTTCCCTTTTGTAACAGCTGTAGTACCTTAAAACCAGCAGCTAGGGCTCAGTTTGGAGCTGCAACTACAGGAGACAGTGTATTTTGTGCTGTGTTCATTGTTGGGAGAACACTGAGCACTCATCTGGCCTGCTTTCATAAGCCACCCTATTTCATTGCTAATCCAGGTGACACTGCTTGGTGCGTCAACAGACCTCTCTGAAGCTGGGCTTAATCTCACTTTTGTTTTGCTCTTGCATCACTGTAGTGATGCCGACAGACCTTGAAATCTTGTGACTGGGCCTGTTTTATTTCCCTCCCCAAGATCATGTGTTTCTAAGCTGTGTCATGGAACTGGGGGAGAACAAAATAAAGTGTGAACCAAAGCATTGTAGCCTCCCAGATAGATTGCTAAATGCAAGTGTCAGCTTCCCAAGACTCAACTGCTGCTATCCCCTAAGGGTCATACATTCCATTTTAATATATACTCAGGTACATTTTTAAGCTGCAAGTAGGGAAATAATTCCTGTGGTAACATTTACTTTAGGCATAGCTATAGATGGTAGCAAGCATGTCGGGCACCATGCTTCACATCTACTTTGGAATGAACTACAACAAGCTCACATGCAACAAATGTCACAGTGCTTTTCCAAAGCACTGACAGCACTTACCTGCTTGTGTTGTGCAGCTCAGGCTGCCCAGCATGTTACAGACGCTGCAGAAGTTGAATCTGAATTTTTTTCTGTTTGTCTTGGTTTGGGGTATTTTTTTTTTGTTTTGGTTTTTGTTCTCTATGTACAGTTGATAGCTGGGGCTCCCCCCCCCATATAACATCAGCTCTGTCATCTTCATTAGACTGAGGTGTGGCTGCCTAATACACAAGTTCATGATATTTTTCCAAGGTCTGAATGAGCAGAGCTGTATTGTTGTTGCTTATTGTAGTAAACACTAATAATTTTATTTTGACTGATGCTAGCTTCTTTATTCCCCACCCCAGGGCAATAAATGTGTGTTTAACATGTGCCGAGGCTGCTGTAAGAAAAGTGCATTCAAAGCAACAGCAGACTGCCCAGGTAAGTGCAGCCTCCTTCAAGTCACTGAGCAGACGTCCCATCTCCCACGTATGTTCATTGCTTTAAACTTGTTTTTTTTTCGGGGGGGGGATGAGGAGGGGAGGAGCTGTTAGTGTTAAAATCTACAGCCTTGGGATGCATAGTGTCCACTGTGAGAACCCATTTGGTGCAGCTGTAAGGAATGAGCTGTTCTGTTTGCCAGTGCAGTCATCTCATTTCAGATTTGTTTTTCCCCATTCTTGCTTCTTCAGGTCATGGATTACTTTTTAAGACCAAATATGAAAAATCCCTTTCATGGCAGAGTAGTCAAAGAGTAATTCAAAACCCAGAGGTCAGTCGGAGAGGAGATGTAGGTGTGGGGGAGACTGCTGTACTGAACGAGGCTGGTGACAGTGCAGTGTTGAAGCTTTGACAATGCCCACTTAAAGAACTCTGCCAGACCTCTGCTTCCCTGGGCCAAGGAACATGCCGTCTCCAGCTCACCGTCAGCTGTGCGAACTTGTTCCTCAGATTTATTTTAAGTAAGTTCTTGAAAAGTTTTAAGTAAAATGCTGCTTACTCAGGGAATTATCCTGCATTTGAAATAAAAAGGGTACAATTAAATTTCTCATGCTGTGTTTTAAAGAATGAAAATGCTGCATTTTTTGGGTGGGGACAACCTATATAAGCTGCCATCACAATCTGCCTCTTGTATGTTCATTAATCCTTCATCTCCTGTTTTTAATATTGGGGAATAAATTTCTTGTATTAGACCAGTCTTCTGGTGTGCTAAAAACAGTAACGTCAGTGACTTCTTCACTAGCAGAAAATGTGTCACATTTGTCTGAGCTTCCACACGCCACGTTTTCAAGTGCAAAAAAGAATCTAGCTGTACTTTGAAAATGTGAATGTAAAAGTACAAGATGCTGCTGTAATGACATTGTGTATTAACAATTATTAGTTTTCTACAGTACAAAGCTTAACTGTCTCCCATGAGCCGAAGGTTGGGGAAAAATCAAATCTCTATAATAGAAAGGGTTGTCAGAAACTAAGAACCAAGTTCATGAACCTTTCCCTGCTCAAGGTCTCAAACTTAACTACATGATCATTCTTTCCCCTTCCCACCTGATAAATTCTGTGAGAAGTGTGTCAAAACCAGACACAGATCTATACATGCAAGACTCCTATCTGGCTTTTACCCTTTTGTCCCCATGGGCTCTGTGTTTCTCCCTAGGCATTTGGCCTGTTTAGCCTTACAGTGTTTGGGATGCAATAAAGAATGTCAGCAGCCAAAAAAAACCAAACCAGCCCAAAAAACCCACAGCAGTGGTACAAGCTCTTTAATAGACTGAAAAAAAATGGAAGTCAGGCCATCCCCTCCTTAAGCTAGAATAAATAACTAAAGCTTAGCTCAACTTTGAAAATTTATCTCCTTGTGGCCTGTTTGCTGAATGCTGTTTCCGTCGCTGCATGCTCCAGCATATGCTGCAGTGTGAGCAGCTTTTCTTCAGAGGTGCTGGCACTGTCTCAGTGCACAAAAAGCAGCAGATCTGTTAATGCTTTCTTGTCACCTGTAGCCTACTGAAGGGGACAAAGCAATGATGCATTGTGAAGCCGGTTAACTGTGCAGTCTAGCCTTGCCTGGTCTGGCAAAGCTGGCATGTTATGAACAAAACCATTGTAGCAGTAGTGCCCACAACTCTAAAATCAGTAAGTCTTAAACTACTGTTCCTCCAAGGGAAGTGGTGAAGAGAAGGAGGGAAGTGGAAAGGGAAGGAGAAAGAAACAGGCATGGGGCAGGGGGTACAATGACAGTTACATGCCTGGCCTGGTCCTGAGCAGCTGTTCCTGCCCATCCCAAAAGGCTTGTCTGCAACTGAGAGCATCAGGCCCTGAGGGGACGGTAGTTGCCCACAACCCAAACCTCTGTGTCACATGGCCAGACCACCAAGAGGTGTGGTGTATGGCATGGTGTGCTAGGCTAAGTGTGCCTGGTTTAAGCCACTCACTTCGCCTCCATGGGGGCAGGTTTTAGTCATAATTGGTCTTACTCTTTTTTTAATTTATTCTAGGTTGGTGTGTAACAATTCCCCAACAGCTCCTGCAGCTTTTACTGGCCAGTGACAAGAAATTATCCTGTGGTTGAGTTCTCAGTCTTGCAAGCACATATAGCAAGCAAAAGGCCAACACAGTGGACCACTGTACAGTATGTAGTAATGCATTGAGTGCATACTCTGTATTACCACTTTCTGGTCTACAGTTTGAGGGTTTGGCTGGGTGAGGGGGCCATTTGTGTTCTTATATTCTTGTGTTCAGCCTGTGCCACAGGTTGGAGCTGACTTAGGTGGGTACCTTCCACAAATTCAAAATAGGTAATTTAGCAAAGGTAGAGCTGTTTTGAACACAGGTGGAAGGACAGAAACCAGGAGGGAAACTTTTATGGTTTCCTTCCTTGATGCTTCATCTGCCTGGCACTTGTTTTTCTAAAATCTCAACTGCGGAGATTTTCCCTCTGCCTGTCAGAATCTGTCAGATATTCCCCTTTGGAAGTTATGTTGGATCTGAAAGGAAATGCACTGGAAACCCAGTGCCCAGAATACCAGGTCTGCATTACTGAACAGTAATAGTCCAAAAACCCAAAGTGCCTCTAAGGTCAGGAGCCAAAGGCAGCACCAGGCCTCTGTGACCCCAAGGCGAGCCCTTCCCTGCCTCTGCAACACAGGAGGCAAGCCTGGTATTTTTTTAATGCCAGAAACACTCGGAGGCCTCAGGAGCTGAAACGAGGCCCTGTCTGGGCTAAAACCCATTCTGAACACGGGGTTTTTTTAACTTTGCAATGACCCTTCACTGCTTATGCACACATGCGCCTGTACGTGTTCATGCATGCACGTGTACATCCCCCCTCGAGCCCTGCAAGCTCAGTTTCTATTTCCTAACCTGCATTACAAACTATGTTAGTTTACAGTCATAAGTTGACACATGGACAGTGTGCTGAAAATTGAACTAGCAGTTCAGTACTACCCTGAACTCTAGTATCTGTAAACTTAGTCCATGGAGAAACATTCTCATTCAAAACATTAACAAGAGAGCCCATAAGCAAGATTAACAGATCCCTAAATAGAGACCACATGTGAAGCAGAGGCCTTGGCCTACCCTTGTGTCAACCACCCTTACGTTCACTTGCATCTATGCTGTGTTCATACATGAAACATACTATTTCTTAAGGCACCTTCCCTATCACACAAGCATGTGCATCTTGATCTCTAGACATTTGCCTACATCTAGCTTGCTTTTATCTAGCTGATCCCATGCACCAAGTCCTCTAGAGGGACCACAAGAGCTAAGAACTTCAAACCCATTTTGGAGGACTTAAATGCTGGCTAACCTTTAGTTGTGGCTTTCTACAGATTATGACAATAAAAGTAGTTCAAACTCTCCTGTTGAGTCTTCCCATTTCATTTGCTTGTTCAAGTATGTTATTGGAATAGCATCCTCCAACTCTAATCAGCTCATCAACCACTACTTTCAGCAGCTTTCATCATTTCTGACTACCCTTGTATTCAAATCAAGTTTAGCTACTAAGCTGGCAGGTGTTACTTAGCTTGCCTTGTGAATTGGAACTAGCACAGAAAGCAAGGGGGAGGGAAGCTTGTGGCAGGCACCCAAGAGCCCAGCCAGTAGTGTGGGAGAACCGTGTGCCTTATTTAAACATGGGAACTTGGAACCACATCTCCCACCTCTTGTGGAAATGTTCACTTTTTCCCTCGCACAAGCACACACTTAAGTATTCCGAGTTCCCTGGTCTGTTTGAAAAATCCCTCTTATAATAAAAAGCTAAATGTTATTATGGAATTTCAAACTGCTTATCTGAACCCTTACCATTTACAGCTTCCCCAAACCCATCAGAAAGCTCACTCACCGCTCACTGTGCCAGAGAAGAGAGTCAGAAAAGAAATGAGAAACATCTGCTGTGCTGACACACCAGTGGACTGGTGCTATGTGAGACATTCAAGTCACATTCTTAACCACACAGTGGGATTTCAGAACACATCTCTCACAAGCAGCCTCATCACAGAATCACCAGTGTGAAGAAAGGATCAAGCTGGCATTAGGCTCCTAAATTAAGGAAGGTCCTTATTCTTGGGAATCCCAATTTGGACATCTCTATACAGAATTAGTGTTTAAGGCATATGCGTCCCTACCTGCTCTTCCAAGGCCTTTCTGAATAGGCAATGCAGACAGATGCACACTTGTCTTGTGGGCTCCTGTCCCATGCTGTGGCAGAAGACTGCAGTGCTCCTCCCACAGGGCTGGAAACTGCTCAGGCAGGCACGGCAACACAGAACGCGCTTTTCCACACGAGTGGAAAAAGTTTCAACCTGAACTTCCAAGACATTCTAGAAGCTGATACACTGCGATTGAGGAGGTGGAGATGACCACTGTCATTCCTTAATTAAAAAAGCTGGTGAATTAGGAGGCAGTATTACAACATAAATAAAGCTGAGCCATTTACCATTCAGGCTGGACACATCTGCACCCACACTAACTAGGGATTGCTTTCAGGCAATATACTCATTACCCTGTATAATAAAAAAAAATTCAGCCTGCCAAGTGAGCAAGGTCATGTCCTATTTTGTTACTGTTTCACAGGCCTTCAAGAAGATACACAGTAGTTAAGTTGAATTGAAATAGGGGGAGGAAAAGGCAAAGCTCTGCATGCAGAATGATGGTGAAAATGACCCTGTCTTTGGGTTTGAGGGAGATTGGATTCTTGTGTCTAAATCTATTTTCAGAGGCACTCAAAAAAGTAGTAGTCATTCACCTGACAAAAAGGAAGGCAAATGCCTGTGTTGGCAAAGAGCTCGTGAGAAGAGACAGGCAGGATTAAAAGAAAAAAAAAAAAAGGTCTAAAAGCAGCACATCAGCCCCTGTACTGGGCACTGGGAGACAAACCCCTGGATCTCAGCATGGATTTACAGGCTACAAACTTTATATACACATAGACTTCAAAGGCACATGGAGTATAAGAGTCAAAGCGAAAGCTACAGCTGTAGAAGCACTAAAGAACTGAAACAGTGGTGTCTGTGAGATCAGGGACAAGAAGATTACCTGGCCTGGTCTACAGATTTTCAGAGCTTTCCACTCGAATTCTTGTTTGAATTAGACCATTTTTTGCTAATGCAGCTACCCTTCGATCTGTAGCTTTTCGTACGTGTACTGAATTATTTCTTTCCTGACAAGAAAGTCATTAGGCATTATGAAATACGAATTTACTCATTATGCATTATGAATTTACCAAACTTCTAACTACTCAATCTCATACATTTCTCTCAGAGAGAGTTTTCCCATGACAAATGGAAGACTTTTAACCAAAGAACTTACAGGAACTACTGCACCTAAGTCATGAAAAGCACAGAAAGCCAGAGGGAGAGAGCACTGCTGCAATTGAGCCTCTGTGCAAATGCAGTCCAGGAGTTTTGCAACCAGAACATTCTCTCAAGTTGTCCTTTCTTCACAGTTCATCCAAACTACATCTTGAATCACATTGGAAATGACAATACAATAGCCTACAAAACACCATCAAGCTTAGCAAAAAATCAATGGCTTGAGACCAAACCCCAACTTTAATACAAAACTCCAAATACTCACAAGCTTTTTAATCCTGTTCTTTAATGCACGAGATAGAACAACTCATTAAAAAAAAAAAAAAAAAAAAAAAAAAGGAAAAAGAGGAAAAGCATGAACACAGTAACAGGAACATCTGGAGTCAGCTGAGGCAGTTGCCAGACCAGTCAGGGCTGGATCAAAATTCTTAGCTTGCCTTATGCATCAGCTGAATGCAAAGCTGCAGTGACTTCAGAAAATTCAGTGCATATCTCCTTTTGTTAACACAGAACACACACACCTGGGCTGCCACCTTTAATCCCTTTATAAAAGGAAAAGCAGAATAAATGCACCTGGAGAGCAGGCACCTAAATTGGCTGTTTTCAGCTCTTCCCCAGGACTTGAGTGGTATTTTATGGCATTTATCCATGCTACCAGAAGCAAGTGTTGCACATGTTGGGAAACCATCACACACTATGGCAGTAAGACTGGACAAGCAGCAGTATTTGCATGAAGTAAGAAATTTACTGCTATGATAACACTAGACCCCAAAGGCAGGTCACACACAAGTGGGAAAAACATTAGCAAACAGGTCTTTGAAAACAGAGTCCAAAGAGAAAAAACCTGTATCCAGGTAAACATAACACCCTAAAATAAAGGCCTGTGACTGAATGCATGGAAGCGGTGCCGTGTTTTCTAGTGTAAGTGAAAAAGTCATTAAGGGTTTCTCAGAGGAAGTCTCCTCTCCCACCAGAACTCTACCTCCATAACTGCAAGCAATGGAAGTTTATCTGGAATAAACTGAAAGCTCAGCACTGCTAAAAATCAAGGCAAAACTTCCAGGCTAGTGAAATTCATCTTAGATCACACATGTCCATTCAACTTAACACTATTTTTGCAGCTTTGAAACATGAAAACTAATAGCAGCTGAAAAACTCTTAAATCAGCATCTGTGTGAATAACCTGACAGCTCTTTATGGAGTGGTGGAGAAGGAAAATGGAGGAAGATGTTCTACCAAAATTGAAATGATGACCCATTGCAGGGATGCTGTTTTTAGAAAGAATTTCTTTTCAAGGAGAATTGAAGTTATAGGAATATTCATTATTATCCACCGTCAGCCCTGACCCTCTCAATCTGACCAAGAAGTGAGGGAGACAGGGACAGTTTGTGAAGCTCAGCAGTTAGTGGGTGAGACAATGGGTACAGTCCTGGAGGGACCATTTCTTTTGGTAGTACACGAAGTTTTTCACATGTTGGTGCTCATCCTGGACTGGCTGTTTGCTGGAGTAAGTTCCCCTTGGCTACCTTCTCTTGGAGGAGACTGCAACAAGACCAAAACACATCCTCGTTAGTGACATGTAAATATCCTGCAGGGTGCTTCCTGAGAGACCAAATGAAGCATAGGTGAAGAACAGCAGGATTAACAACAGTGGGAGAGCACACCCCCAACTCATAAATAACGATGGCTTTCAAAAGCTTTGTCTTTACAACTTCTACAGTTACAGTTCACAACAACTGTTACTAAAAAAGTCAAATCAGAACTTTTAAGCCACTCTTATTTACTATGTACAAGTTGCTGTTGGCCCTAGAAGTTGAATCCTATCTGCTATTTAGTCATCATAGAGATTAATATACTATAGAATTTTACATGTTCTGTGGCAGACGGCCTATCTTCCCTGAGGGCGTTCTTTTGGAACTGCATCCTGGAAGGAATACTCCAAGCAATTCATGCATTTTTTACTTCCTCTGCCAAAAAAAATTACTAAAACCAATATTTGTTTTGATAAAAGATATGTAACGAATGAGTAAGTTAGAATCAACCCAAGCATGTGACCTTCAAAGGACATTCTGCATTGTATAAGCAGGTGAATGTGTTGGCCAGAAACTTCTGTTCCTTATGTATTTATATTTACTACTGTGAGAATCTGTCCAATCATAAGCACAAAAAATCCATTTCCCCCCAGAATCTTCAATTCACCAATTTTGATAGTTTTGGTTACAAAAAAAAGAAAAAAATTTAACATCTTTACATTGTCTCAAAGTCCACATTTAACACGCCCATACCTTCACATGTATTTGGTTGCGCAAGACCGCAGCACGCAGGATCATGGCTTTGGCACGGCGCTGAAACTCTTTGCCCATTAGTAAAGACTTCTCAAAAGTTGTGCTACGCTGATCTACATCTCGAGCGTAAAGAATCTGTAACCAATACAGAGAACTGTACACAAGAGCTGTGACAGGGTTCCACAGCAGGAAGTCCTTTCTGCACAAGGGTACAAACCCAAGGTATCATGGACTCTGAGTTCACACACAGCTCAGCCCTACTGAACATACCAGTCACAACAGGTGAATTCAAAGTGTTCCAGAATGGAGAGTTTCTAGTCTTAGTACAGCTGTTCAGTGGCTCTGATGCACTCACCTTACTGTGCGAGTCTATTCTGGCATTGATCAGTCCCTCCAGGATCAGCTGTGTAAGTTCATCTTCCAGAGCAGCCACTGTAGTATTAAAAGCAGTGGCCATCTTGCGCATATCTGCTGACACATAGGGGCTGAAGTACTAGGAAGAAGAAAACACTCAGTTGCCAACTGTACCCCCTGCCCTCTGGAAAACCATGGGAAAAGCAATTACAAAGATACGGCCTTTCTTACTGTTCATCCAACTCTGAGGATTACAGGAACAATTACCTGAATAAGGGCACGATTTCGAATCTGGGTGTAAAGTGTCCTGACATGAGGTGCAAGGTACATGTCCAGCAGCAGGTTGTCCTGTGCAAACAAACACAAACACAAACAGACATCCAAATATTATTCTTATATTCTGAAACAAATACGTGTATATAATTGCACATTAAGAGTATTACACTACAGCAAGACAATGCCATAAAACAAGAAGGAATAAATATAGCAATCTATTTTAAAAAACTTGCTAAACTACTCCCAATTTCCATTTGCCTTATCACGAGACAGAAGACACAGAACAGCTGAACACTCTTAGTAGCTACTTTTAACAGTCTCTGCTTCTCAGTGAAGGCAGGTGAAGGGTCTGGTTCTGCACTCTTATCCTGCAACTCACCTTCATCTCATCCAGCATCTTCAGGCATGAAGCATATTTAGATTCATAAAACTTGAAGATGATGTCACGAACCTGTGGCTCCAGCTCCAAAAACAATTTGAAGGAGCTACAGGTAAAGATGACAGTGATAAGACATTGGAACCCACCACTTAAATAGCCCACAACCCCATCACTCCAAGTTGCAAGGTTACAAACGCTCACTAAGATTTGAAAATGCCAAGATTTTACTCTCTAACAGACCACACAAACCATTTTCAACAGGGCTGGGAGCCTGGAACACAAAGAAAGGCAGCACAGCATCAGAGCTATGGTGAAGGAAGGCAAGAGACTTTTGACAAACCAAGCAGTAGAAGTGTCTGTCCACACAAAACAAAAAAAATGTTAGTAGGAATAGGTCAAAATGAGGACACACTACCAGAAAAAACAGGCCATGTTTGTGCATGCACTGTGGTCTGCGCTAGCCAGCTTTACAGCCTTCACTAAGGACAGCATGGCATAGGCAAGTTGAGCATGCAACTGTCTTAGGAAAATAACCTATCGTAAGTGTGGGAAACCTTTGGGGTGCACACACTTTCTCAGCGCTCTCCCAATTCTCCATCACAGATTTGCAAACCCTGGGATCTCAACCTATGAATCAGCCAATAAAATAGCACTATAACAACCCTTTTCTCACATCAGTTTAAAATTATTGCTTCCATACACTTGGCTGACCATCTTATCCTTGGTGCCATCTTAAGGCATGTCAAGGATAAGAGGGTTATGAGGGGCAGTCAACATGGCTTCACCAAGGGGAAATCATGCTTGACCAATCTCTTAGCCTTTTATGAGGATATAACACGGTGGATGGATGATGGCAGAGCAGTGGATGTGGTCTACCTTGACTTCAGCAAAGCATTTGACACAGTCTCCCACAGCATCCTCGCAGCTAAATTGAGGAAGTGTGGTCTGGATGATCAGGTAGTGAGGTGGACTGCGAACTGGCTGAAGGAGAGAAGCCAGAGAGTTGTAGTCTATGGGGCAGAGTCTAGTTGGAGGCCTGTAACTAGTGGAGTGCCTCAAGGGTCAGTACTGGGACCCGTATTATTTAATATATTCATCAATGATTTAGATGAGGGAATTGAGTGTACTATCAGCAAGTTTGCTGATGACACTAAGCTGGGAGGAGTGGCTGACATGCCAGAAGGCTGTGCTGCCATCCAGCGAGACTTTGACAGGCTGGAGAGTTGGGCAGGGAATAACTTGATGAAATATAACAAGGGAAAGTGCAGAGTCCTGCATCTGGGCAGGAACAACCCCAGGTTCCAGTATAGGTTGGGGAACGACCTGTTAGAGAGCAGTGTAGGGGAGAGGGACCTGGGGGTCCTATTGGACAACAGGATGACCATGAGCCAACACTGTGCCCTTGTGGCCAAGAAGGCCAATGGCATCCTGGGGTGTATTAGAAGGGCGGTGGTTAGTAGGTCGAGAGAGGTCCTCCTTCCCCTCTACTCTGCCCTGGTGAGACCGCATCTGGAGTATTGTGTCCAGTTCTGGGCCCCTCAGTTCAAGAAGGACAGGGAGCTGCTGGAGAGAGTCCAGCGCAGGGCAACGAAGATGATTAAGGGAGTGGAACATCTCCCTTATGAGGAAAGACTGAGGGAGCTGGGTCTCTATAGTTTAGAGAAGAGGAGACTGAGGGGTGACCTTATAAGTGTCTATAAATATATAAAGGGGGAGTGTCACGAGGACGGAGCCAGGCTCTACTCAGTGGCAATGATAGGACAAGGGGTAATGGGTACAAACTGGAACACAAGAGGTTCCACTTAAACTTGAGAAGAAACTTCTTCTCAGTGAGGGTGACGGAACACTGGAACAGGCTGCCCAGGGAGGTTGTGGAGTCTCCTTCCCTGGAGACATTCAAAACCCGCCTGGACGCATTCCTGTGTAACATTATCTAGGTGTTCCTGCTCCGGCAGGGGGATTGGACTAGATGATCTTTCGAGGTCCCTTTCAATCTCTAACATACTGTGATACTGTGATACTGTGTGTGTGAAAGACTGAGGGAGCTGGGTCTCTCTAGTTTGGAGAAGAGGAGACTGAGGGGTGACCTTATTAGTGTATATAAATATATAAAGGGGGAGTGTCAAGAGGATGGAGCCAGGCTCTACTCAGTGGCAAACAATGATAGGACAAGGGGTAATGGGTACAAACTGGAACACAAGAGGTTCCACTTAAACTTGAGAAGAAACTTCTTCTTGGTGAGGGTGACGGAACACTGGAACAGGCTGCCCAGGGAGGTTGTGGAGTCTCCTTCCCTGGAGACATTCAAAACCCGCCTGGACACATTCCTGTGTAACATTATCTAGGTGTTCCTGCTCCGGCAGGGGGATTGGACTAGATGATCTTTTGAGGTCCCTTCCAATCTCTAACATACTGTGATACTGTGAATTCAGTATCACTGCAATTCAATCTATGACACACAAATATCCATTTTCTTCCCAAGGCTGTAATTCTCTTAACCTCGTATACATCACAGTTAGATTACGCCACAAGTTGCATTAAGAATTATTAAATTGTATTAATACAACTAATGTACACCAGAACAAGTGATAACATGATGGCAAATTGTCTTACAGCTGCCTCTGTAGGGCTCTACACCTTTGAATTAATATCTGATATGCACCAGTAAGGGAGAGAGAAAACTGGGCTATGCATATGCTGGATTTGACCTGGGCTGGAAACTGCCATTGTAATACAAAAATTAACCACTGCGGTTTAGACAGTGAAATGTCACTTAATGCTATAGCCAAACTGAAGCTCTGTGATTCTTTTTCTCCTATATAGGAAAGCTATTACTTCTGACAGAATCCACTCTCAACTCCCATGTCCCAAAAGATGTCCAGGACATACAAACTCCTCTCAAGGCATCACTTACCTGCTGGAGATAACATTTCGTTGCAGTTCCTGACGGTCAAAGGTAGCAAGGGCACAGAGACCACCATACACAGCCACATTACTGGGAGATAACAGCTGGAAAGAGGGCAGGGAGAGAGACAGGAAGCTGTCACTGACTACTAAAATGGCAGAAGGATGGAATTAAGTATTCTACCCCAGTCCTCCCCTTCACACAGTGACAAGATTAGGCCCTGTCAAATGCAGTGGAACTACTCAGCATGCTCTCAGGCATTCACCCAGAGCCTGAGTGACTGTCCACTGTTAGGACAGGAGAAGCCAATTCCAACAGACAGATTGAGCTACGAATACATAGATCTGAGATGTGAGATATACAAATCTCACAGATAGTTCCCATGTGATCTAGAGTATATCATTTAGAGAACCCAAGAACTGAGACTAAAAAAGAAAAATGAAACTCAAAACTGAAAGCCCAAAAAACCAACACAATTCACAGCACCAAACTATGCAGGAGTGCTGTGAATATAACTGCAACATCTGAATTTTACAGCCTAATACTTCGATGAATTACAACCCCTTCAAGACATGCACACACCTCTCTCTTAGTCCTCACCTCAGGGAAATCACAGTGATCAAATGATGCCAATAAGAAGCACTTTGCTGCCTGTTTGTACTTCCGAGCAGCTAGTTCAGCCAAGCCTAGGAACCAAGAAAAGTTAGTTTATGACAGCATACAAATGAGGAGAAACTGCAAAATCCGGAGAGTCCAACAGGCCCCTGGCATGGCTGCTAGTGCCTTCAATACTGAAATGAAATGAGACTCTCAGGCAGTATCTAGTGTCCTTTGAACTACGCTGACTCACACTGGCATCCTCTCTGAAGAAATTTACGGAGAAGAAAGACATAGCAAAAACAAGTCAGCAGTTACATCTCATCAGCTCTGTAAAATTTTGCATTTCTGGTGAGAAAATAAAGTCTGACAAATCTGAGAGAAAAAATAAACGAAGTGCACACTGCCATCAGAGAACCCTGTGGATAGTTAACAGGCAGAATGATGAGGAGACAATACAGGAAGCTGAAGGATTCACTCACCTGCTGCACATTTCAGTTTGGTGAGAATTGCTTGTGTCTGGCTGTCTCTTTCTCCTCTTTGCTAAAGGTTAAGAAAAGCAGTAGTGAGCAAACAGTATGAAAACCATTTTGATCACAACTGTCCTTGAGATAATTCATCCTAATAATTAACTTTCAAATCTCAACAGCAAGATAACTTCATCTCATTTGTCTTGGGAAATATAGCAGGAACGAGGAAGTCTGGTTTTACCATGAGTCAGATTTCCTACAAACAAATCATGGTATAAAAGCAACAACAGAAAAGAAATAGTACAGCAGCCAAGGAGACTGAATTAGAGAATGAACAGGCTGTAAGATGAAAGGAGTCTTATAGAGAGCAAGTAATGAAAGCGGAAAGGAATAAATAGTTGTACAAATTTTGCAGACAGAAAACAAAGGGAATACTCATGCAAGTTAAAAAGCAGGACCTTACTTCTGCAATTTCTGGTGTAGACTCAGCCTTGCTTACATAGCTCAGAACATGAGACCAATTCTGGAGGTAGACACTGACCTGTAGAGAGCCAGAAACAGTGCAGAACAGGCATGGATAAATGGTGTTACTTTAGATAAGCAGTATCATTACAGACATAAGAAGTGTAACCAGAACAAAGTATAGGTGGCCTTCATAGCAGATATCAGAAAGACACCAAGTACCACTTCCTGCAAACCCTCCTACCTTGATGACATTGAGGCACATGTTGATAACATGTTTAGCACTGGTGCAGTAATCACGGGCTCGTGAGTAACACTTGAGAGCGTTGCTGAGGTCCCCACAGTCAAGGTAATGATCCCCTAAGTCATCATGGCCTCTCCTGGAACACAGGAATTAAAATACCAATGAACTGTGTGCTCAGAAAGGGACACAGTCAGTTTGTTCCAAACAAGTAACTCAACACACTGACCTAAGGCACTGAATGCAGTTGACATCCTGTGTTAGGTGCCTGGAGGAGCAAAATGCTCTTCCTTGCTCCAGCAGAGCCTTCTGCATCTCACCTGATACTCTCCTTGATGGAGTTCCCTTTGTAATTTTTCAGATCTGTGTCGAGTTTCTCCAGTTTAAGAAGAGCTTTTTTGCGTGTAGCTTCAACCCAAGCTGAGTCAAGAGGAGGGGGTTCAATTCCACTATCAGGGACAGCATCGGGTGTATTCTGCAGTTCTCTAAAAGGAAAGAGTTAGAGTGGGGCTATTATGTTGCAAACTTTTCAAAACAGAGGTCTGCTCAGTGGCCCTGCTATCCTAACAAACAGCTCTGCACACATAAACCAGACCAAAGAGAAAACAAGAATGGGGGGCGGATGGGGGGAAAGATGCCAAGATCTCCAGTGAAAACAGTAACATCGATCAGAAAGCACCACAGATGTTTACAAATTCTTCTCAATGTTATCCTACTGATCTTTTGCAGTTATTTTATTGACAAGCAAGTCATTGCTAATTTTTCAGGAACAACCTGCTCTATAAAACAACTGAAAGCAAGTTAATAACAGAGCTACAATGGAAATATTTAATGACTCTAAAGAGTCACTGAATCCAATCAAACATCTCTATACAGGACACAGGGTGCAAGTGTTTATGAGCTCTCCCCCCAGTGATATTGCAATGGCTTGGTTGCAAACCTACACTGTACAGATACTATCCAACTTCTTTTTCCATCCAGCTCAGATCAACAATACTAGCACTGAACTCACATGCCAGTATTTTAAACATTCTGAGTTTTTTGGGTGGGGTTCTTTGGGTGTTTTTGCCAACAGTCCTTTTCACAGCCTGCAATGAACATACTGTCACACATACGTGGTAAAGACTCCCAGGGCAAAACAGAAAAGAAATCAGTATGCATAGGAACAAAAATAACGGAAAGACAGGGAGTGTGGATGGCCAAGTGATGTATCAAAGGCTACCCTCAACCAGCAAACTTGTTGTGGGAGGGGGACAAACCAAAAGAAGACAAACAGACATGGTTTTAATTTCTGAACACCAGAGCATCTAGAAGAGGCTTCATCTGCAGAATCTACTAAGAAAAGACAACTATGCTAATTCCTATTTGAAGTAGTTGCAAGGACTAAACTCCCCTCAATATCTGCCTGTAGCCTTTTAAAATACTAAGACTTCAGAATGAGATTATGTCTTTAGTGTTAATCTTTTTAAAAAGCGTGAGACCTTAGGCCTGAACACAGATATTTCACTGCTATCAAATTCTAAGGGTAAAGACAATTTGCATATGGAACATCCTGTTATTATATGCAAAGTCCCAGACTGTGGCACACTGCTCTTAAATAAAAAAGCTCCCCAGGTTCCCATGATCTTTTAGTACCTGGTGGCCTCAGACAACTTTCTGTGTATTTCTTCGTACACATCAACATTGAAAGTTCTCTGGACAAATGAAAGAGCCATCTTGAGAGCTTCCACCCGCAGCTGGGGGCAGTGATCAGCAATGAACTGCAGTCGCTCGATTCGCATCAGCCCACTGTAGCTCGAGGCGTACTGCTCCAAATCCTGCAAACAAGATCTGCTCTTAAAAGGTGAAGATGCAAAACAAAATCAGGCTACTACTTTGTGACCTGCACAGGTTTGCCTGCAGCCCTGACCCCTCTATGGAGAGCAACACGACTCAGACAAATGAAATATCAGGTAAGCTTATTCCATTTTCATTTTCTTCAAAGGTTAGCAATTTCCTCAGAAACATGCAGTACATCACAATTTTCCTTTCTTTATTTCAGGTGTGATGCTGTCCATAAGGCATCAGATCATCCATTGTAAGCATCAGCTGAATCACCTGCTAGTAACTTTATCAAGTTTCCATCATTGGAGCTGAAGTTTCCTAAACCAGAAAGCCATTCCAAATGTGGTTCTTCCTTGAAAAATAATTAAAACCGGTTTCTATATGACAGTTTGCATTCTTTTTTTCCCACTAATTTCTTAAAATATCTCCTCTGAGAACATATAGGATCTTTTACTCTTGAGGAAGGATTTGAGTTTTAAATTCTGAACACTTAACAGATTTTAAGCCTTGGGGTGGAAGGGAGAAGAGAAGCACAAAATGACTAGTAAAGATATGATACAGCATGGCAGGGAGCTTGCCTGAAGTCAGAAGTCCACATGCAAGCAACTATAGCAGAGTGTTCAGGGCAAAGTCAAGCATTTAGTCAGTAGGAGAGACCCAATGCAGGTTGCCTGCCTACATCTAATACACATCCTGTGTCATGTCTGACCCCCTCACCCCTGCATGTCTAAATTAAGATACCGTTACAGATGTCACGGTAACATTTTCTAACATGAATGACCTTGCTCTGAGATTTAAACACCATCGTGTGCACTGAAAATTTGTGTTTAGGATTCCTGCTTTATTTGCCTCATAACTTCAAACATATAACATGAGTATTCTTTCTTCCACAATTTCATGCCTGATGGCGTGCAATACTCCTGAAATACCCAACTAATTTCACTTCACTCTTCAGCTCTTTGAATGTCAAAGGGTAATTATGGTCCCTCACATAAGTTACAGTGAAAAGAAAATTGCTAAGTTTTGCGGCACACTAGATCTATAGCAATAGCAAAGACAAAGGTCACAACATAACTGCTTCATCACTCTAGCTTCAGAACAGAATTGAAATGCAATGAAATCAAACAAAGTATCAGGTCATAGCTAAAAACCAAACCAAACAACAAACAAAAAAGACCAAACTAACAAATCAAACAAAAAACACTAAAAAAGAGAGTTGTGCAGTACAGAGTGAGTAACCATGTGACAATTGCTAATTACACACAGGGAGAAGAGGAACCATTTAAAGCTCCAGAAGTTATGTGAGATCCAAAGCTTCCTAACTAAATGCTTTATTTTGCAATTTTAATGTTGCTTTAACTTTTTCAATCAATATTTTTGTTCTCTTCTGCAACAACCATCTCTCAGTGTTACAGAGCTAATACATAAAAATTGCTCTAAGTATCAAACAGTCAAAAACAAACTAAAAATTGAAGAAACTGATACGAGCAAATACAGCCTTTTATAACTCTACAGTTCTGTGGGCTTTAGTCAGTCTCCAGAGGATCAAACAATGAAAGAATTAAATCCTGATTTATATACTTAAAGCACCTGAGCCTTGCTCCTCAAAGACCAAGCCTCAAAATACAGGAATTACGCATCTCTAAGTAATCAGAGATGGACTAAACTATCTCAGAACGGAAACTGTCTCAAACAGGCAGCAAGCAGGAAGTCACAAAGCAGCGATTCCTCCTTCATCTCAGAAAGTTCAGTAAAGGTCAGTACGCGACTAGGAGCTACAGAGGAGATAATGGCTATTCTTACCCCACCTTGCTTTGAAGAGAATCTGTTAATCTCTACATAACAATTTGATAAGGAGTAAAATGAGGGTTTTTCTAAAACCTCAAAGGAAGAGTCCATGCCCAAGAAATGTAATCCACTAGCCCTCAACCAGCACATACCAGAGTGGGGTTCTCCACCACATAGTTGATATCAGGTGCATTTTGCTGATCTTCTTGTGGATCTACGTCAATCTGCATGGGTTCTACTGCACCCTAGAAATGCAAAATGAAGTGAAAAGTAGTTTATTACATTTGGGCAAAAAAACCCTATGTGATTCAATCTATTAAGAACTTGCTTAAATACACATTCATTTTTTAAATGAAAAAACACTCCTCAGTCTTTGGACATGTTTAGCATTTTTCTCTAGCAATACCACTACTCAGCACCATGCTTTGTCTCAAACAAGCAGCACTAAGGCTCAGCATTCCCACAGAACATCTTATTTTGTTTGGTAGATTATTAGGCAAGACAGTGAAGGGGTCAATAAATCTGGTTCTACAAAGTATCTCAGGCATGCACCCTAAATGCCATATATTGTTGCATTTCTCTTCCTTGAGCAAGTGCAGGCATTAACATTCAGCTCAAGGAGCTCCAGAAATACCCCAAAAATCACAAGAACCTTTCAAAGGGGCTTTACTCAATGCTTAAAAGTAGTTGTTGGGTATTTTTCGGGGGGGGGGGGGGGTGGGGGGTGGGGGTGCAGAGACAAAAAAAAGATGACAACTGTTACACTTTTAAGAGTATTAAAAAAATGTAAAGAACAGAATGCAGAATGATAATTCCAGAGATCCTAACAAATACTGGGGAAAAAATAATTATCAGTTGAACTATCCCACTATCTGAGTCCAACTGGTCACACAGACTGTCCTTTGCAGAACAGCAGAATTTTTTTCTCCCAGTATATCTTGCACTGCTTTGAACCAGTTCAGTGACATCAGTACAGCTATATCAAGACAATGCCTGCAGGTCTTCTCATTTAAGAAGTAACCTGGTTAGCACTTGGATGGGAGACCGCCTGGGAATACTGGCTGGGGTTAAACCATGACAAAGACCAATTTACTATACAGTCCCACAAACAAAACCGGCATGCTAGCATGAAATTCTTTTCCTTCTCCTAGTCAAAAGTGTGCTGAACATTCATTCCATATATTATTTTCCTGATTTGATCTCAGGAAAAACATGCTGAATTTGTGCAGATATTGCCATAAGCAACACCTGATTCGAAGCAAATTGTACAAGTGGGCCTTAGAAAAGACAAAACCACCTTGTCCCCACCAACACCAAATTATTTCCATGGTTTAATCGATTTTGTTGTCTGTTAAGAAATAAATTATTAGAGGGATTTGGGGGTTGGGTTGGGGTGTGTGTGAAGAGAAACAGGGCAGCTCTAAAATTTGATCCATCTTGTATTCCCCCACAGCCTGCTTATTCTTTCACAGACTGGTATGTACCAAATATGTACATATCTCAACACTGATGTGGGTCTCCCAAAATCTAAAGTAAAGCATATAAATGTCTGTTTTCTAGCTTGGTATAGTAAAGAATACGATTCTCTGCATGAAGGAAAGAGAGGAGGATGCAAAGGAGAGTTTGACTGTTCAGATCACTACCCAGGAAAACCGTGCATATAAACATTTAAGACATCGTACATTGAGACCATTACTTTTTCCATTTTTATCTACCTTATCTCTTTTCTTATATCAGAAACACTAAGTGTCAGGGTTGGTTTTTTTTTAGGCTGTGTTTGCCTACCATAGGAAAAACCTGATATGGGCTCCTTAGAAGAAATCAGCATTACAGAAATTAAGAGTAACTCCAGCTGGTGGAACAGAATGATTTGTGTCCTGCTGCGCTGGTAGGCTGTACTCTGCCTTTCTCTCTTAACTCCCAGATAAGGAAAACCACAAGTGGGCTGGAAGCCCCACTAGGACAGGCAAACTCAGGCATTTTCAAGCTAAGTCTTTATTTTGGAAGATGCAAAGTTCAATTAAGAACTACTCCAGCCAATAAAATAATGCTCCTTCCCCAAGATTTCCTGAGCCCAGCAAGGCACCCAGTTGGAAAGTTCCTCACAAGGCCTCATACAGGCCGATTCTCCGGCGTTCCCCTGAAGTCTCCGACTGTACTCACGAAAAGGTGCGACCTACTGCGGGGGTGCAGTCCAGACCTGCCACTGATGAAGAAGCTGAGCTGGATTCTGAACTATCCCTCATTCTGTCCCGACTTCCTGCAACCCTGTGCCCTGACAGAGAACTTGCTAGCTGCTAAAGGAAAGAGAGACCGTTAACTCGCAAAGGGATCACCTGTGCTGTTACTGAAGGTCCAGGCTCTGTACACCGACCCTCTCTGGGTTCCTGCGGCTTTCCCCCTGCACTGCCGACTCTCAGTTCCTCTTCATCGCCACCTCGGTATACCCTGCGCCACTACCCAGGCCCTACCTATGGCACATACAACGCGGAAATCAAGCAAGGGGGCCGCTGCGGCGGCGAGGAACGCCGTGGGCGCCGGCAGACTCTAGGCTGGGCGCTGTTCACTGCGATCGCCAGCGGAAGCGACACAACAGACCCGGCGGAAGGGCGAACGAGGGCCTAGGGCCGGCCGAGAGCGGCTCCCCTGCCCGCCAGGCAGCCACGGGCGCGCACCCGAGGGGGAAGGCCGCACCGCGCCACCCAGGGGGGCGCGGCAGGGCCAGGCCGCGCCGCGCCATCGAGCACCGCGCGGGAGCAGCGCGGGAGCGGGAACGGCGGCGGGGGGAGGCGGCGGCTGCCCCGTACCTGCAAGTTAAAGACCTGGACGGGCAGCGGCATCCTTCCCCTCGCGGCTACCACTTCCGGTTGACCTCCCCGCCTCTCCCCCCGCTTCTGCTTCCACTTCCGGCCCGCGCGGCGCCGCCGAACCGCGTCCGACAGGTGAAGCCCTTAAAGGGGCCGCGGCCCGTCTCGCCTCTGCCGCCGGAGCCCCGGGCGGCGGCGTGGGGGGCTCCCGTCGCTGTGGGGCCCGGCCGCGCTCGCCGGCCCACGGCGCCCGGGGCGGACCTCTGCCGCCGGTCAGAGTGGCTCGGGGTGCCCGGGCGCTGCCCTCTGTCGGCCGCGGCGACCGCCTGGCCGGGACCGAGCGCTGCTGGGGAGAGCGGGAGGCGCGGCCGGGCTCCCGGCGCCGGCCCGCCCGGACCCGACGCCTGCCTGCGGGGCCATGAGGCGGCCGCGCAGCGCGGCGCGGGCCCGCGGGGCTGCAGCATGAGCCCCTGCCTGGGGCTCCGCAAGGCCTGCTTCCTGCTGTCCGTTAGCGCTGCCGCCCTGCTCCTGCTCCTGTTGCCGCGGGGGCAGCCCCCCGGCGCGCCCCGCCGCCGCCCTCCGCCCGCCGCCGGGTCGAGCAGGCCCCCGCCGCAGCGGCCGGTCTCCGGAAGCAGCGCTGTGTCCGGCACGTGGACGAGCTCTCGCGGGGAGCCGGGGCACGGGGCTGGCGGCCTCGCCGGCAGCTCGCAGCTCGTGCGGAAGAGCCGCCCTGGGACCGCCGGGGGCTCGGGCAGAGAAAGCCTGGAGCTGAAGGACATCTTCATTGCCGTGAAGACCACGAGGAAGTACCACAAGAGTCGGCTGGACTTGCTGCTTCAGACCTGGATCTCCCAGGCCAGGGGACAGGTGAGCCGGGGCGAGCGGCCGGGGCCTCGCCCCGGGGCTTTCCCGGGCGGCAGCTGCGTTTTCTCCTTGTGCTTGTTGAAATCCTCTTTCCTAGGGAGACTGGGGAAGGTCTCAGCCTACCTCCAAAAGAGTTCATCGTTGTTTGAGGTAGTTACGTGCAAGCTGGGATCAGTGGTCCAAGCAGAAGCAGTTTGCTGACTTTTGTATGACTGGAAAATGCTACAGGATAGTGAAAGATCCTGAGTGCTGGCACATCTAAGTGGAAGTTTTGTCTAAGTAGTTCAGCGACTTAGGATTTCCATAGAATAATGTGGAATTTGTTCCCTTGTTTGGGAATTTCAGTCCATTCAAGCATGTTAATGTTTTGCCCAGCAGTTGGAACAAGACTGTTACCACCAGGACCTTTCCACCCTTTCTTTCCTTTCTTTTAGCTTGCTTAACACCTGAGGATGACTCTTAGCCAAAGAGAGGGCATGGAGTTGCAGAGGGAGGGAGGTATTACAAAAAAAATCAGTCATTCCTATATGGAAATGAGCTGTCTGTAGCCCTAGCTGAGGGAAGTAAAATCTTGGATGCTGAAATGAATTATTATTTTACTGAGACTCTTCTGTTTGCAGTGTAAAAGCTTATCAAATAAGGCAGGGGGTAGAGTTGCTGGGGTTCTCCCCACCCCATTTCCGATGGCTACTGTTAACTAACGAGAGAGAAACCTTCTGACTTCTTACTGCAGATGACCAAAGCTGGAACTAGTTTCTGAAATTCTTGAATACGGACAAACCATTTTTGTCTTCCACAGACATTTATATTCACAGACTGGGAGGATCGGGAGCTACGTCTGAAAGCAGGTAAGCTGTGTAGTGTAGGTGCATGCTGTCTGCTAGAGCTGAGTGTTGTCTCTGTCATACTTGCCCTAGAAGTTGTTCTTTCATGCTGTACAAGCAATTAGGGAAGTTAAGATAGAGAAAACTTCTCCTTTCACAGGAGAATATGCTGCTCCTTCTTACCACCTGGACAAGATGCCTGGAACTTCCTGAATACTGGGTTCCCCTTTGCACCCACTTCCTTCTTGTTAGTAATGTTAAGTCTATCTGTTTCAAAGTTATATTAGGTATTTCCTTTGCATACAGTCTCATGGCACTATTCACATACCCTGTACTCACATTTTTATGTTCTGTACAGCCCACATGCCATATGCATAACCCATAAGACCTGTCCTGCAGTTTACTCTCCATTTGTGCACCATATGCGCTTCAGATGTACTGTATTTGTGCCAAATGTGCCCTTCTTTTGTAGTCTTTTCTGGACTATGCATGCTTCTCAAACCTGAAAGAGCTGGTCTCTGATTTTCTAGGGGATCATATGATCAACACCAACTGTTCCGCTGTCCACACCCGGCAAGCTCTCTGCTGCAAGATGTCTGTGGAATATGATAAGTTCCTGGAATCTGGGCAAAAGTAGGTGAAACACATTGTTCTGATTGACTTTGTTTCTTCCAGTTCTGTATTCACAGGAAACTTTGAATAACCACCTCTGGTCCAGTAAGGAGTGCAGCATTAGCTAGAATGTAGTAATGAGCAGAGGGAAGAAGCACAGTATGAAGCCGTGTTTGTAAACCATCATTATCTGAAACATGGAAAAGACGATAATCTAAAGAGGGTTATTCATTTCAGCCTCTTTCCAGAATTAGAATCTGTGGGTGCTTTCATCTTGCAAAGTTTGTCATTCAAGACAATGGGAAATACTTTTCTGCTCCAAGCATGGAAGACTAAGACTCAGCTGTTAAACCTGTAACTCGTTTCTTTGCTCTGCGTAACTTTCTTATTTTGTTTTATTTGAAGATGGTTTTGCCATGTAGATGATGACAACTACGTGAACCCTCGGACTCTCCTGCGTCTCTTATCTGCCTTCTCACACAGCCAGGATGTCTACGTGGGACGACCAAGCCTGGACCATCCCATTGAAGCAGCTGATCATGTCCAAAGTGATGGATCAGTAAGCAAACTTTGCAGTTAGTCTGAAAGACATCCTGACCTTCTAAGCTTTTAAAACCTTGAGAGTTTGTAGGATTCCCTGATAAAAACAAGTTATATAATCTGTAAGCAACAAACCTGGTGGTTTTTCAGAGGTAGGGTCCTGGGTTAAATGAATCTTCAGTCTGACCTCCTGTGCGTATGTATAATAGGTTTGTTTCCTGGGTGGATGTCTGTTTCTCTTCCTTTACTCAGGTATGTTGATGAACTCCAACAGTATGTGATATCCAGTTGAACCTCAGGTTTCCTTCCCTGTTCAGCCAAATGGGAAAATCTGATCATCAGTAACTACTGTGTGTTTTTCTTATTGTTCTTCAGAAGACAACCGTGAAATTCTGGTTTGCCACAGGTGGAGCAGGATTCTGTATCAGCAGAGGTCTTGCTCTGAAGATGAGTCCCTGGGCCAGGTAAACACTGCTCCTAGCTGACCTCCATCAACATGTGTGTGTTAGGTTTTAAAGCATATTTCATCTCCTGTGCTCCTTCTCACAGCTTGGGTAATTTCATCAGTACTGCAGAAAGAGTGCGTCTTCCTGACGACTGCACTATTGGCTACATCATTGAAGGGCTGCTGGAGGTAAAGCTGCTGCATAGCCCATTGTTCCATTCCCATCTGGAAAATCTGCAAAGACTACAAGGCGAGTCTGTGCTGCAGCAGGTAGGGAAGCCTCATGTTTTGTTCTTATAATTACATCTCAATCTGATCACAAAGAGTACTCTCCATAAACTTAGCACTCTTCAGCAAAGAAGGATGTCTGCAGACTTGGTCTGTGCCCTGGGAGCTGTGTCCCATCCAGTTTGTTCAGTTAGGTAAAAAGCACACTTTCAGCTTAGCCAGTTAGGTCATACAGCAGTGCCCTCCTTTGGGGATATGTTCTGCTACATTGAGCCCTGATATGATGCTTCCATCTCATTCTAAACTCTGACTTTCCATGAGTCACAATAGGAGCAAGTGTAGAAGGGGGCAGTACTTAGTTTACTTACTATGAAAGAAAGTATTTGTGTCTTTGCCTAACAAAATCTCAGTCTTAATTCATGCTATTCAAAAAGACTAGTGTAGCAGCTGTATCAAGTACCTCTTCAACAGCTAAGACGTAGTTAAATGTCTGATCATTTTTAAGAATAATTTGTCTGAATCTCAAGAAACAGAATCAATGTTTCTAGGAAAAAAAACAAGTATTTTTAATTGCTTGGATACCTTTTTACTCATGGGCAGTAGATGGAGCTGTAAGGCTATTCAGAGGTTTTGCCTTTTGCTGTTTGGCACCATAAACAAAAGGGAGTGTGGTTTTGCCCCTGCAAACTGCTTGGCTACATTTTCCTGGCAATTGTATTAGGCAGCAGAAGCGTACACCTAGGGCCAAATTCCAGCAGCATGTAATCTCCTTCACACTAGTGAATTTAACTGTAGGCTGAATACAGCGTTGCATTGATGATCATTGTTTCCCTGAAGCTGTAACAGCTGACCCAAAATCCAGAAAATTTGCAATCAGAAAGAAACTGTGAGTCATCGTGTACCTGGCACCTGAAGATTTCTTAATGCAGGGCTTCTGTGGTAGAATAGCACCAAATTGGAGTTTGAGTTATAAATGTTGCTGCCAGGTTTGTCACATGGGAGTCCTTTGCATGCCATTTAACAGCCAAACGTTTCTATTTTCCCTCTGTGCTAAGACACTACTATTGCAGATTTCAGGCAATGGCCAGTGAGGATGAACATATATTATTTGGTGAAGATACAGGTATTAGTGGAATTAATGCCCTTAGAAAGCTGCTTATAACTCATCCTTCAGAGCAATGCAACTTTCAGCTCCTTCGTTTATTCTTCCACGTTGCCTTTAAGTGAGCTGTGGTCCATTTGATAGCTACTGTTCAGTGCCAGTATTGCTTATATTAAAACTAAACACTGTTTTTCAGATGTAATCCACAGTTCAGATTAGACAGGATCCTTGTCTTTCCTTATACCTCATGAATAATCCTACTGTCCCCACTGTTCTCTGCATTAGTGTTAAAATCTTGAAATTTTATTTACTTTTACAGGTAACCCTAAGTTACGGAGACCCTGAGAACAAACACAATGTTGTGAGTGTGGGAGGAGTGTTTGGCCTTCAGCAAGATCCAACACGGTGAGTGTCCACTTCCAAAACAAATTCTCCCTACCTTGTTCATGTTTATCAACTGTAAGATGTTCAGACCCACTTCTGGGGTTATTTTCTCAGGTCAGCTCTCATTACTGTGCCAAAGGCAGATAGACCCACTCTCTCTGCTCAGACTGCTACACATTCAATACTAGTATGCTCCCTGTATGGAGAATTCCAATCTAATTTTTTTCCCCTCTCTTCATAGATTCAAATCTGTCCATTGTCTGCTCTATCCTGACACTATTTGGTGCCCTGCTAAGAAGATGTCGTAATTCTTGTCCAGTCATTGACACCTGTATCTTACCTAGTTTGCATAAGATGGGAGTTGTGGTGGACTTTCTGTGGTGGTTTTTCTTCTTCTGGAAGACAACCAGAGGTATCTACAAAGGAGGTAGACAGACTGTTTACAAAAGCAGCTGTTCAGCTGCAGCCTGGGACATTCCAAGAAGAATCCTTGTTCTTCTGTGTAGCGGCTCTTTGCATATGTGTTCGAGTCACTTCACACTTTCATCTGATGCCATGTGAATCTGTGCTTGGACACACGCTAGGCAAATGCAGTACTTGCAGTGTTAGCATTCTTACTGCTGCTAGGGGCTTTTAGAGGCCACTGTCTTGAAGCTGGAGTGCTATAGCAGACTGTAGTCCCCATGGTGACAAGAGGGGAAGTTTTCACTCATCTTTCTTGGGAACAGAATTATTTAAGAGCTTCTATGGCCTGACATATTAAAACTGCAACTGTGGGCCAGAACAGGGTCTGTAAACACCAGAAATCCTGGAATCACTAGGGTAAAAAAGGCTGAAAGCTTTAGTCATGGGAAAACTCATGTAAGAGTAAGCTTACTCAGGACTGGATAAGAGTTGCTTGCATGCATGTTCTCCCCTGTAGTCCATGTGTACCTCCCATGGAGGTGATTGTCAGACTTGTCTCTCTTACCAGCTGAATTGCAGTGGTTGTTGATTATGATGGTGGTCTGTCAGATCCAAGCCTATTCCCTTGATGTTTGATCCTGAAGAAGTATTTGCCAGACTACATGGTAATCATCTCTCCTGTGTTGCCCACAGCAGGTGGTATGAGCTAGAGCATGATCGCTGGCTGAGGAAACACCTTGTTTCTGATGCTGTGCAGTGTCTTTTGCTGTCTGTGAGGGAGGGGGGATGCTCAATAGCAGTTAATGCCCTAAGGAAGTTTTTGATGGTATCATTTGAGGACCTTTAATTGTATGACTGTGATTACTCCAGTTTGTTCAGATAATCTGTTGATTACCCTAAGGTCTAGATCAGTGTTTATTAAATGTTTCAATAAACAGTTCATGCTGTCCCTAACAGGAGACTGTACAAGCACAAAGGCGGAAGTTCAGTGCTGCTGCTTTTTAAATTAAGTAACCTTTGTTTAGAAAGTGGAAGAAATGGAGCTACATTTGTTCCTTTGCTGTTAGCCCAAACTTTGGCCATGTCAATCATACCTGACATGAAGAACGATATAAAAAATGATTCTGCAAAACCTCTGTTTATTCTCACAAACTCCTCAGAAAATACTTGCTAGATTAGTGCTAGAGTCCGGGGCTGAGTTAACGGGTGAATAATAGAATGGCATTGTGCAAACTGGAATTGTGGTTCTGGGCTAGAATGTGGACCTAGCAACAGTTCCAGATTTCTGAACAGCTGAAAAGTGGTGTCATGCAGGCAGAGGCCTGCAGGGGATCCAAGTATGAAACTGAGCAGTGGTGGCAGTGCCCTGCCACACACTGCTCCCCACACTCTTGTTTTTAACAGAAACTTGTCAGTGCCTGCCTGGGTACAGTGTCCTCTCTGCATGATTTTAGTTAATTCCACTGAGGAGCAAACAAGATGATGCTACTTGCTCCAGTCCTGCAGCTCATGCTTAAATTTCTCCTTCATGTCGACTAAGGTGACCATGAGGTATTGGAGTAAGAATGCTGCAGGGAATTGGCTCCAAGTCCAGCTTAGCACAGTGGCTGTTCCAGAACAGTTACACCTGTAACTCTAACAGCCTGTTCAGAGGAGGACTTGTGGAATTCCAGGCTGTGGAATGTTCTACCTCTTTATTAGGTCTTCTGCTCACTAGAACTGAGGTGTCCTGTGGTTTTAATGATTTGTCGTTAATGGCTCTGGAGATTCCTGGTATCTGCAGAAACTTTTTTTTTTTTCTTTTCCTAAGCCTTGTTTTCAACAATGTTTCAATAATGTTTTCAACAATTCTTGTTTTCAGTCTCCTGTAGCAGAAAGCCATGAAACTTCATGAGTTCTTGATAAGGTTTTGCCTTCAAACACTGATTCTGCACTCTTCTGTTGGAGCCTTTCTTTCTCTTCCCCTGACAACAGCTCTTGTAAGGTATCACAGCCAGCATGGACTGAGTCATGATTGTGGCAAACTTGAGTTCAAAAATAACTATATGTGGATGGCAGCAAAACTGAGTAGTACAAGTTGAAAACTGTAGTCACTGGTCACCCTGACATACCTAGTTTAAAGAGCTGCCATACTCTAAGCTGGTAGGGTGTTTCTTAAACAGAGAAATGACCACATTCTCCTGCATGGCAATACAGAACTGTTCAATCTGTCAGACTTCTAAGGTTTCTTGTGTTGACAATGCCTTAGGCTGTGTGGATACATTTGGATGCAGCTTTTTAATCAAACTACTGTCTCATACATAAAGTGATTCTGCAAAATAAATATTTAAATATGTCAAAGCCTGGTTTGTAATATTTCTTTACATATTCTCTATTCCAAAAGAGGACCATAAGCCTGCAATCCAGAAAGCGACATCCTCCTACCAGGCTCTTGTAATGCCAAATGGCTAAAAATCGTGTGAGTTACATGACTTGGATGTGCACAGGAACAGACACGGATGAGAAGAATCCTGGCACAATCTAATGATTAACAGAGTAAAGTAAAAGAATTTAAAGAAGAACTAAGTTAATTGTTGTAAACTTGTCTCTTGCACTTTCCTATTCTGTTTCTGCACTTACTAAATATGCTGCAGGAGCTCTTAAATTTAAGAGTCCTCAGCAATGATTGGATTGGGTAGTATTACTGCTTCTCTGCAGTTACACAATGCCAGCTCTGTACATCAGGCAGTGCAACTGCCATGCTATCACTGGAAATAAACCGTGGTGTAGTAGCTTATCTGTGACCTCTTGGCTAGTTCTAGCCTGTTTGTCTGTTGTACCTTCTAGTACGTTGCTGTTGTCACACAGGTGCTGCATGCAAAGTGCTGCATGCCCAGATCCTCGGGCCCACAGAGCCAGAGTACTTGGAGCTGATTTTCTAGGCAGTGACTATTAGGTGAGGGCTGCAGCTCGAAGTGGGCAGAGTAGTCCTGGGTCTTTTCATCCTCTGGTGAAACAGCCCGTTTTCCTGCGGTATCTCGGTGACACTTCAATGGGAACCAGAGCCTAGAGGACCGACCTCTGCACCCCCATCTCCTGCTGGGCGGGCCCAGGAACGGCTTCTTCCTGCGTCCTCCGGGAGCTGCCGCAGGGCGGGTCCGCGCTCTGCCCCTCCCAGGACGCGGAGCAGAGCCCGGCGCTCCCGCTCCTCCCCGTCCGGGCAAGCCTGGCCCGTGCGGGGCAGGCCCCGCTGCCGCCCGGCCCTATCAGGCTCCTTCGCTCTCGGGCCCCGCCCGGCCTCGGCACCGCCTCGGGCTGGCGGGCCCGCCCCGGCCGCAGTCCGCTCTCGTTCCGCAGCATGGAGGCGCCGCTCGGCTTCCGCGGGCGCCGGGCGCTGGTGACTGGAGCTGGGAAAGGTGATGGGGGGCCGGGGCTGGGGCCGGGGCCGGGGCCGGCGGAAGCTCGGGCTGACGCCGTCTCCCCGCAGGGATCGGGCGCGCCGTGGCCGTGGCGCTGAGCAAAGCCGGGGCCCGCGTGACCGCGCTGAGCCGCACAGCGGCGGACCTGGAGAGCCTCGGCCAGGAGGTACCGACCGCCCCCCCGCCTCGGGACCTCCCGGGACCCCTCCAGGGCCGCGCCTTCCCCGCCCGCTGTAACCTGGCTGGGCCCCGCCGCGCCTCCCGCTCCCCTGGGGCCGCCCGACTCACGGGGGCCGCCCTCGCCGCAGTGCCCGGGCATCGAGCCCCTGTGCCTGGACCTCGCCGACTGGGACGCCACGGAGGCGGCGGTGGGCGCGGCAGGGCCCTTCGAGCTGCTGGTGAACAACGCGGCCGTGGCGGTGCTGCAGCCCTTCCTGGAGGTGACGCGGGAGGCCCTGCAGCGGTGAGTGCCACGGGGTCAAGCTGCCCGGCGGCCGCTGCCCCCGCCTGTGCTGAGGGGACGCTGCCGGCCGAGCCTCAGCCGAGCCCGGGCGCCAGAATATGGCAACACTGTCCAGAAACGGGTGTCTCCTAGAAAGGAAGCAGCTGTGCAATGGCACCAGACACGCACGCGTTTAAAAATGCTAGCGTTCCCCTACTTGATGAAGCTGTCTGGTTGCTACTGCTTGTGTCTGTTTACTGTATTTCGCACTTCTCAAAATCACCTTGCTCCCCATAAGCATTAAAAGGAAACCAAGTAAAGCACTGCCTAGTCCAGCTACTGAATAGCCAGAGCCTGTACTTTGACCTCATAGAAGGTGGTGTGCGCACACCAGCCAGCCTGTGCGGGACACAGGAGCACCTTTTGCTGTTAATCGAGCTCAGAGCTTCCAGTCTAGCTGCAACCCAACCTCTGCTAAATCGAAAGGCACTTGTTTTTAATTCAGATATAGAGAAGACAGAGCCAGGTAACGGAGTATAGAATTGCTATGGTGGGAAATTAAATTTGCTTGCTGCAATAACATGATACCTGTTTCTCAAAAGATCCATAGTTCCAATCAGGGGGCTAAGCTTTAGGATACAGGATGTGGCGAGTCTGCTTCCTTCTAAGAAGATGGGTCGTGCTTTGTCCCTGTGTTAAGAATTGCTTTTGCAGGTCTATAATCAAGGATCCATTTGTGACTAGACTATAAAACGTATGAATTCCACTGACTGTTCTGCAGAACTAGCAGGTAAAAACCTGACCAAGGAAGGCCTGTGTGACCCATCCTACAGATTTGCTGTTTTACTGCCATATGAAGGGTTTGATTGACCTAGGAAGAATCACTGGCTGAGGACCAGGGCTCACAGTTTAAACTTCAATAGAGGACCTACATCAGGCTGCTCAAGACCAGAGTCCTGCTGGACTAGTTCACCTCCTGCTGCATCCGGTGAACGCTTTGCTGCTGGGAGCGCACCCTTTCTTGCTGGCCACTCAGCTGCCATTCTTGCCCCTGTTCTAGAGTACCACCAGCATTTCCAGGACAGCAGCAGCAGCGCTTAGTCTCTGCTGCCTCCCAAAACAACTCCTCTCTGACCTGCAACCACTCTGCAACTTTTCAATTTGATTTATTTGTAGGTCTTTTGATGTGAATCTTCAGGCTGTGCTTCATGTTTCCCAGGTGAGAAAGAATTGTCACCACAGGTGTTTCCATGAATAGCAGTGACTAAGCTGTTCTACATAGTGGGGATAAGTGTCCTCTGTGGGGACTAAAGGGACTCTAACCCAAAGTTAACCCGACAATTTGCCCTTTGTTCTCACTTAGACTCTCTTTTGTAAGTGGAAGGCAGGGAGGACTTACTTCCTCTAGATGTTTTTGCTCTTTTGGCTACCATAATAGCCAGCAAGATTCCTCCTGAATGAAATAATGATTTCTCCTGTTATGATTCTGGCATCTCTCTTTGTTTTCTCCTCCTGCTTCCAGATTGTGGCTCGGCAGATGATTGCACAGGGGGTGGCAGGTGCTATTGTGAACGTCTCGAGCCAGGCGTCTCGGCGTGCTCTGCAGGATCATGCTGTGTACTGTACGTACGTGTGGTTTAGCAGCACCCCTCATATTTCTGACTGAGCTGGAGCCCCACAGCCACCAAGCTGCTGGCTGCCAGCTCTGGGTGGTGAAATAGTTATGTGTGTTTCAGACCAAGCGCTATGCGCTTAAATGCCTTGTGTTCTTCCCTTCTCTTGAAGGTTCCACAAAAAGTGCTTTGGATATGCTGAGCAAGGTAATGGCAATGGAACTAGGACCCCACAAGGTAGGATTCTTTCTGAGACAAAGAAAAGTGTGAAAGCTGAACCTGAGCACTTCAGAGCAGCCTGGTTAGATTGTTGCTCTTGCTTGATCCCAGATTCGAGTTAACACCGTGAACCCCACAGTGGTTATGACTGACATGGGGAGAATTAATTGGAGCGACCCTCAGAAATCTGCTGCCATGATTAATCGAATTCCACTGGGAAAGTTTGCAGGTCAGTGGTATAATTTGTTGTATCCAAGCCTTCCCTTTAACTGACATCACAGCCATAAGCAACTTGCTGCTTCTGTGGGAAAAGCTGCAGGTTTGCTGAATGGCTGCAGCTGAATTCCTGAAGCATTTGATGAGGACAGGATGAGAATCAAACTTATCTCCTCTCCTCTACAGCCCTCTTACGTTAGGAGAAGTGAAATGCACACTATGACTGGGAGGGGAGCATAAGTACTTGCTTTGAACTATGTATCACTTGATCACAACAAGGACTTTTTGATGTCCAGCTCTCAGCCACACTGCCCTGCATGCTGTGTCAAGCACAGGTTGGAGGTGGAGATATTTGCCTGCTCCCATTACAGCTAGAGGCCAAAGCATACTTTTTGGGATGTTTGTTTCTCTAGTACAATTTGAGGGGTGCATCAGATGTTCTCTCTCTTTGATTCCAGAGGTGGATGATGTAGTAAACAGCATTCTCTTCCTGCTGAGTGACAAGAGCGCTATGACAACTGGCAGCTCACTGATGGTTGATGGGGGATTTCTTGTCTCCTAAGATGACACCTGCATTTCACACCCGGCCTTAATTTCCATACTAGTACTTCATAGATGTAAACTGCATAGGAAACAATGACACAGACCCAGTCTTGCTGGAGAAGGCTGGAAGCTTTATGAGAAGTGTGGCAGAAAGCTACCTTTAGAAGATGGCTATATAATAAAGCTCACGTACACCGTCATGGAGAATGTTTATTGCACCAAATAAGGTTTTATCTTGTCACTCTACATGATGATTAGAAATTGGACCTTTCTTCCAACCCTATTCCCCCAAAACACCCCTTGAGAAGCTCTCCCTATTCCATCCAACTCCATAGAGCTGGCCTGCACTTTCAATGGGAAGGGAAAGAAGAAGCTAGCAGACTCCTCATTGCTTCCTTTGTTGTCTTTAGTAGAAAAAAAACAAAACAGAGGCAACAACCACAGCCCTGCTCTGCAGAGACTGGATTAAGAGGGGGGGAGGCCCTGCTAAAGCCTGATGGGGGAGGGAGCAGCACCATGCTCTCCTAGTGTGTGCACACACAAAAAGGCAAGTACATCGATTGCACAGAGCTTTCATTCAGTGAGTTTAGCTAGTACCCAATAAAGCACCTAATGGTTAGTTCTTCATATCTCATTTACTTCGACTCCCTCCTAGGCTGGTTGTGATTTCTTTAACAGTCTCAGGCACATATCTGCTAGAGCACCTATTTGTTACCTGCTAGATACAGCAGGCTGGGCTAAGAGAGACCTTACCCCTCTCCCAGCTGCTCTTATCACACAGCACCATCATATCAGCTTCCTCCCCGCTCCCACAAGGATCTTCACCACCTGTTTCACCTGCAGGTTGTAGCCAGGCGTTTCCAAGACAGGATGGATGTCTCAGCCCTTTTAGCTTGGGGGTTCAGGAGAGCCAAAACAGCCTATTGCCCCAAGAAGCTACTTTGCCTTCCCCACTGTTCCTCCCCTGGGGGCTGTACAGCCCCAGCGAGTCTCCGGCCCCCGCTGCCCCTTCACATCAACACTGACGTTAAATCAAAGAGACATTTAAAAAACACTGACTTCGTACATGATGAAGGGCCCTACACATCCCAGCCCCCTCCAGAAACACCCAGCTAATATGCAATCTGTCAGAGGACAGCAACATGCTGAGCCAGTGCCTCTGCCACAGCCCTCAGAACACAGTACACTTTTTGCCAGGCTTCTTCACAGGCGGTGGGCAGAGCACAGCCCGGATGGCTTCATCGAACACTGTCTTCAAGCCCCGCTGTGTCAGGGCAGAGCATTCCAGGTACTTTACTGACCCTAGGGGGAAGAACAAGAGCTGCAGCTCAGCCACTCCAGTCCAACCAGGACATACTGTCCCTCAGACACTCCAAAGGAAAAGCTCAATGCCACAAAGATCTGCCAGCGTGTAAGACTCACCAATCTCCCGAGCCATGGCCAAACCTTGGGGGTAGGTGATGGGGGCCAGTTTCTTATCACGTAACCTTTCAATGGTGTCTTTATCATCCCTCAAGTCCAGCTTGGTGCCCACCAGGATGATAGGTGTATTTGGGCAATGGTGTCGCACCTCAGGGTACCACTGAAACAAGAGAGGCATGGTAAGAAAAGTAGCTGTAGTGGTAGCTGCAACAATGTGGATGCATTTATGATTAGGAATGAGGTTTTTACTACTATCTGACACAGTGGCAACACCTGAACAGGATACTTGGATACTTCTGCCTACAGTTCTGAGCTCTACAGGAAGAGACTGGTGTAGATGTAATTATGAAGGCACTGAGACATGGCACCATGACAGACACTGCCAGTCAACTCTGCACAGAGTTCTTCCCCTAACTGTATTTTAGCTTCCAGGACATCCTGCATCTTCTTTAAGACGCAGATTCAAAAAGGCTAAAAATTAGCCAAAGAAGTAATGAAGAAGAGGTAGACCTCTCTTAAAGCCTGCAGACTCTGACCTTTCTTTATCAAAACACAACTGCTAGAAATTTTGGGCTGGTATGTGTGGAGGGGCAGGGGATTCCACTGATCCTTCCCTTCCCCTGTTTCACCCAGAAGTGCAATACTTTACCTTGGCTCTGACATTCTCAAAGGAGGCTGGACTCACAAGGGAGAAGCAGATCAAGAAAACATCCTGTGTGGAAACAAGACGGTCAGCCATGTAGAAAGAAACAGCTAAAGATTATGGAGGGAGAATGGACAGAAAGCCCAATAGATGACAACCTCCTCCCGTAAGCAAGGATTGTGGCTATAAGAAATTCTTCCCCATTAAGGGTGATAAACTATTGAGAGAGGAAGAGAATGGACTTTTGAGTGTATGATTTCATCTTCTTTCACAATATTGGGCCTTGCATGTTAAGCACCCATGGCCACAAATACCTTAACACTGCTACAGGCCTCACCCCTGGCAGGGGAGCCAGGGAAACACAAGTGACCTGTGGCCCAACAGTTACCTGTGCCACTGAGAAAATAGGAGTATGGCTTGATGCACAGCAGCCCCACACCATTCCTTTCACATGAGCCTCCCTATGGCATGCATAACTTCAAATACCATCACGAAGCAAGGACTAGAATATGACAATCTCTTAGGAGAAATTCAGCTATGATACTCCTTAAACAACCAGAATGATGGCTGCAGCTGCAGGAATGTAGACTTTCCTCAAAGGAAAAAAGCCTGGCTGTTCTTGGGAACCTCCCTGACTCCAAGAGGGAGCAGTTAAAAGCCAGTCCAAGCTCAGCACTCACCGTCTGTGGATAGGAAAGAGGCCTCAGTCGGTCATAATCCTCTTGCCCTGCTGTATCCCAGAGGCCCAGATTCACTGGTTTTCCATCTACCATGACATTGGCAGAATAGTTATCAAACCTGCCAAGGAAGAGTCCCCATCAGTGACAGTCTGGTTGTCACTCACACATCTCCTTATGTAAAATCCAAGGGGGCAGTGAATCAGGAGAGGACACTGCAGCACAGTTGCAGTGGGGCTTGTCTGCCTTCCTCACATACACAGCCATCCCACCAGCACCCTCCTTGTGCTAGAAGTTCACAATCTGATTTGGGACAGCCTCCTCCCACCTACAAAACCAACTTCTACACACCCCTGCATGCAGAGCAGAAACCAACTGAAGCCCAAGGCCATTACTCACACAGTAGGGATGTATTCCCCAGGAAAGGCATTTGTGGTGTAACTGATCAGTAAGCAGGTCTTCCCTACAGCTCTGCAGGGGGCAAGAGTGACAAGCATTAAGAAGGGCACAGCAGGAAGCCCTATGGCAGCAAAACTCATCTTCCCCCACCCAAAAAGAGGTTAAGTACGTAAAAAGTTACTGAGAAAATAAAGTTACCATGTAAGAAAGCAAAGCTCTAACAGTCTGGAGCTGTCAGGGACTAGGCCTAAACTTGAACTGTGCACCTTGCCTGGGCCTGGCGCTCTCTCCCTCTTTTTCCCACCAGCCTCAGAACACCAAGCAAAAGTTGCTCCAAGAAGCAAAAGAGAGGGAATAAATTAGGGTTCTGTGCTAAGCTCAACACATGCATAATAATCTATCAAAATGAGCAAACAGTGAGGTGAAAAAACATGTGCCACCACAATTATTCAAGCTCCTCAGATATAGGAATTCTATGACAATAAATACAAGGGGAAAAATAAGTATCCGTAAACAAAACAGGCTTTAAAATTGACCACTGTCAGTTTGGAAAGAGATCAGTGTAGATCATTGCAAATACTAGCACAGGGCTTTGCTGAAGGCTGGTGGGATTGATAAACACATGAGCTTTCCTTAGCCCTGTAGCATCAGGGAAAAGCTTAGTTACAGGAACAGAGGAGTCCCATGAGCATAAACAACCTTCTTATAACTGTGAAAGCTGTGAAGTGAGGACAACCTTCCAGAGAAACAGATCATAGTGCCAGTGACAGGGAATGCTGTCTCTTCAGTGGCCAAGTGAAGCTGAACAGCCAGCAGAGGTGGGTATCCTCTACCCAGCTCTGTAACTGGAGTGGCATAAGGAAAGAATCCAGGAGTAAGCGAGACCCCAGGGAACCCCACAGTCCCACACCAGGATGACACAAAGCACAGCGAGAACCATCACAGCAATCCACCCAGCCTTTCCCTGGGACCAGGTCCCATCTCTTTGAGAACAGGGAGGTTGCATAAGGAGACACTGCACTGACTTCCCTCCTGAACCCTGACCTCTCTCCCAGCAGTCAGGAAAGGCACACGACTCATAAACCCCACATATACCCGTGACTGAAGAGTTTTGCTGAGTTAATTTAGTGTCTGCCCTGTCAACGTGCCCTTAAAGCAAAACTCTGGACTGCAAGCTTTCAGCTGAAGTCCACTTCCACCACGCTGTGCTGCTGCTCTCCCCTCCACAAGGCTGTGCTGTTTTGCCCGGTGGCTCTTTCTCCTGACCCCCTCCTTTTGCCCTGCAGACTAGAACCCGACAGGATCAGCTCAAGGTGAGGGGGTGACATGCATGGTAAGGTAGAAAGACCAGTCCCTGCCTAAGACCAGTTCCCATTTAGCTCTCCATATCTCAGCTCTGTGCTTGGCGTGGTGATCATAAAAGCAAACAGGAATTATGAGGAAAAATAGGCAGGACAAAGTAAGAAAAGTTACGGAGCAGCATAAATCTATTGTGCGCCTGCAGCTTGCATATAGGTGTGTTCTCAAAAAAAGGCATATAAGAAAAGCCTGAAGAGCAAGAAGGATGATGTGAGGCACATGGTGAAATCAGAAACAGCGTCGTATTTCACCTTAAAACACAAGCAACAAAAGGAGGTAAGAGAGAAACCTCCGAACATCAACATTTTTAGTGAGGACTTTGCGATGAATCAAGTTTGCCCGACGAAAAAGGCGAAATGACGGCTGCAAGCAGATTTAAGCCCCACGGAAAGGTGTCTGTGCTCCAGGCCAACCGCGAGCCCTGAGGCTCAGCAGCGCCTGGGGACGAAGGCCCATGTTTATGAACTGAGCAGGGAGCGGGACGCGCGGGGAAGGACAGCAGCGGCCGCCGCGGCAGCAAGGCCCCAGTCTCCCTTCCGCTCGGCCTCGGCTCACCGCTCCGACACCCGCGGCTGCCGGTGGGCGAGCGCGGCGCAGGGCCGCAGGAACCGCCTGCAGCGCTGCTCCCCAGGTGAGGAGCTACGGCGGGGCCAGGCGGCCGCGGACTGGCTGGTGCAGCCCCGCCGGGCAGCGGGCCGGGCCTCGCCGCCGAGCACCGCGCCGCGCCTCGCCGCCGCGCCTCCCGCTGGCGGAGCCGGCTCCCCCGTGCCGCGGGGCGGAGCCGCGCCGGGTCCTCCCTCCCTCTCTCCCTCCCTCTCGGGCCGCCAGGCCCGGGCCCGCTTTGTGCGGGGCTGCGGAGGGTCGAGGCGCGGCCGCCGCGCACTCACCCGTCGCCCACCACCACACACTTGATCGCCTGCATCTGCCCGCGATGGCGGCGCCGCCGCGACTCCGCCGCAGTGACAGCCCGCGCGTGCGGGGCGGGGCCGAGCGAACCGAGCCCAGCCGAGCCTGCCCGAGCCCGCCCGAGCCCTGCGCCGGGGGCGGCGCCTCCCGCGGGCGGAAGGCGGAGCTCAGGCGGCGCTCGGGGCCCGCCGTGGGCGGAGCAGCCGCAGGAGCGAACGCGCGTGACCCGGGCTGCCCGCGCTCGTCCCGCCGGCGCGCCCTGTGCTGCCCGTCACCTGCGGGCCTGCAGCGCTGCCCGGGCCCCGCAGACCTCCCCGCGCCGGCTCCCTCCCTCCTTGGGAGCCGCTTCCGGGCTCCTACCTCGGGTCAGGGTCAGAACCAGAACCTGAAGCCACACGTGGCCTATCCCCCTGCAACAGCCCTTCAGCCCCCCGCCGGGCTAGCAGGTTCATCACGGTGACACAGCAGAAGGGTCCTCCCCCGTCAGCCAAACATCAGCTCGCCCCTGTCCGGCGTTACAGCAAAATGCAAAAGCTCTTTATTAAAAACAAAACAAAACAAAAAAAGCCCACCAAAAAACCACAAAACCCAGTAAGAAAAATCATACAAACGAACCGGTCCACACAGAGCTTCACCCTCCCACTGCCTCTCAAAACACAGACGGCAAGTTCATTTCTCCCACCACTGACTCACTAGAGAAACAAAGAGAAGACTCTCACACTGCTACTTTGAGAGAGGTCTCCACTTCGTCTGATTCAGGTCCTCGCCCCCCTCCCCTTTCTCCACACCACATGAGGACACATTGACAGGAAAAGGAAGCACCTTCTCCCAGTTGAGCTCTGAGACAAGCAACGCCCCAGTGAATTGGAAGCATCTGCAGGGCAAGGCAGAGAGAACAGGTCTCAGTTCTGGGATCCCAGGAAGCCAGCAGGACAGTTTTGGTATTTGCCATAGTGGAATGAAATCCCTGATGCATTTTGGCTGTGAGGCCTCCAGCTCACAGCAAGGAAGCACAGATGCTGGCCCTGACCGGCCCACCAGGACAGGCCAAAGCCCAGCTGCCCAGTAAGGATATGGCCAGCCACTGCACAGTAGCCCCCCTCTGCACAGCTGGTTGCGTACAGTGAATACCTTCTGTGCTCCACTACCACCAGAGCCATGAGGGGTGGGGTAAAAGGGCCAACATGAACCCTGCCAGCCACTACGCATGTGGGCAAGAACTGGTGCGTCAGCAGCTTTGGGACCCCATGAGCATTTACAGTTCCACTTTCAGGGAACTGTAAATGCTGCTCGCTGCCTGTCATTTACCAGGTTTCATTGTAAACAGCACTGGCATCCACACAAATGCTTCAGAAGGATCACTGCCCAGGGAACACAGCCCCTGGTAACCACAGAGTGTGCCAACAGACTGGTGCTGTACAAAAGGACACAAACTACTTCAAATGGTGCAGCAGTGCAGAGGAAGGGCTCCACATCAACAACTCGGACCCATGAGCCTCCACCCCAGCCCCAGACAGTTGTTTCCTCCTCTCCTTTATGTGGTCAGGAGCAAGATTTCTGAAGAGCAAGAGAAATTTTCTGTTTGCAGGCCTTTGTGTCACCCCCCTCTGCCAAAACTGTTTCACTGAGAAAGAAGAGGCTGTACCTGAGTTGCTCACCTTCTTCCTGACAGCAGGTATCTGGATGTTTTAAGCAATGCTCTCATTTCCTAGAACTGTGGGTTCCCAAGGGGGAGCCCTGCACATATGCCATGATAGCATTCTGCAAGAAACTTGCTCTTTGGGCCTCTTCTTCCCTCATCCTGGAGATGTCAGCCTCTTTCATTCTCAGCTTCTCCAGCAGCACAGAGATTTCACCTTCTTTGTCCAGCATTGACTCACGGTGACTACTTGATAGGGCTGCAAAAGAGCAGCAGTATTAGTAAAGAAAATTAGGGTGTCCCTAGAAATAACAGGAATAACACGTTACAGCCACAGCCAAAGGCAATGGAAACAGGATGATCAACAGGCAAATGAGAGAAGCTGCATGGGACACTGTGAGAGGGTTTGCACAGACAAGATGTTACAATTCACTGTGCAGGAAATCCAAATATTTTGCTTGATGCATTGCTTTCGGTAGTTATGTGAGTCTTGGTCTCCATAAAATGAAGACAAGAATCCCTGCAAATATGTCAGGATGGAGGGTAAAATTCCTGGTTGTGTACACAGGCAGGAAGCACCATTGTCACTACCTGTAAGTGTAGCTAAGTTCTAGGCCCACTGTAGGGTAATTCAGCATTACCACTTGAGAAGCATGAAAGGATTCATCACCTTTCAGCTGTCTCTCCAGGGCTGCAATCTTCTCTCTCAGCCCGTCCTGTGCTGTGCGTTCAGCCTGCAGGTGTCCAATCTGCTCCTGTAATTCCACTTTCACTTTATTCACCTCTGTCACTTTCTCTTCTTCCTTTCTGTTCAGGTCCTGACACAGAAAGACAAATACATTACTAACCGAACAACTTCGGCAACATGCTGTGCCCCTGTGGTGAGAATCTCTCTACTCCAGTCCAAATTACCTGCTGAAGCTCTTCTAGCCGCCTTCTGAGCCCATCAGCATGCAGGCTCAACTGACTGGCTTTGGCTTGGGCCTCAGCAACCATCTGTTTTTGCTTAAGGCAGCAGTTCTGAGCTTCATCCCGTGACTCAGTCATCAGCCGCAGCTTCTCTTCCAGGTGTTCTAGTCGTTGCTGCTGTAAGACACAACCAAAATGAAAATACATCAGTCCCATTCCATTCCTGCAAAGGGATTCTCCCCTTTTTGTTCCCAACATAGTGAACCTGCTGCTTTCTCTTGCCCTGGAAAACATTCTGATGGCAATGCTGCAACACCCAACTCGCCCCTGAGAGACAGCAGCATGTCCTTGGCAAAAGCACCAACACCAGTGCCAGCGTTCACAACTAATGCTTTAGCATCATTTCCTCCATATCCTAAATGGCTCGAAACCTCTGTAGGCAGCTAAGCAAGTTCTGTGCCCCACCACAGACACACATAGCAGCTTTTGTTTGTAAACACAGTAAAGCCTTTTCTTTTGTGATGTTACACCAAGTAAATATTCTAATAGCTTTGGTGTATTTTCCTTATCCCTTGTTCTCTTTCATGGGGTGTTGACTTCATTGCCATTTTCACAAAGTTCAATTGTACAGTGACTTTTTCTATCCAGCGGCAGTAGCCACCTGCAGAAATTTCTCTGAGTCCAGAGAAACAGGAGCAGCCCATGAATGCTGCTGTAAAACAGAAGGATTGACATCTGGCTGTTAGCTTCAAACGTCAAATGAAATCTGCTATGACAATATCCACATCAATTCTGTTACTACTGAAAAGCACAGAGCACGTGGGGATAGTGGTTACATTCTGCAGACAATTCAAAGCAGATTTTTCATTACTCCTTCCTCAGAAATCACACTATTCGCAGGTCAGTGAAACCCAGGGCAGGGAGTTACTCAGCAGTTCCCCAAGACAAAAACACAGACTAGGCAGCCAAATGCACTCCCTCCCACAGACAGGTCTTATCTTTACCTCCTCCAACCGTGCCCAGTTCCGGACTTTTATTAACTCCTCCTCTGCCTGGCCTCGCTCAGTGAGTGCAGCTGCTTTGGTTTGGCTCAGCTCCTAGCACAGAAACATGACAGACAAAGAAGCTGCATCACTGCAACACTCACCAGAAAACACGAGCAGCTTCCCATTGCAGGCTACACACAACACAGCCGTCTCCCTCACTCAGGGGCAAGACAAACAAATCCAGATTACACATACAATTTCACATCCCACGATTGCCATCTAAATTCAATGAGAATTTCAGTCACATGAAGCTATGTAATGGGTGAAACTTTCTGAAGACAGTGGAATAGGAGAGGGCAGCACTGGATCTAGCTGGAGGAACAGGTAAGGAAAAATATGCTACCCTACTTGGATCTAGATGGGAAACCTGAGAAGTCAAATCCTGGTAAGAAACTAATAATCTTCAACAAAATCTTTGTTTTATCAGAATCTAAAGGTTTCCCCTTAGAACCTTCTCCTTCCTTAGTCCAAAGCAGTAAAAATACTGAAGTAAAATTTTAGCTGGTAAACTGCCACTTTCTGTTCCTCCCTAAAGCACATGACAATTTTTACATAGGTTAGCAACAGAAGACTCCACAGAGCTCCCCTCGCAGCCTTCTCCTGCCACCACTACATAAGCATTCCATTGCACCTGGAATATCCATTCTCACCTCCTCCAGAGCTATCCTGATGGCTTCCAGCTTCTGGATCCTCTCCTGCATGGAATGTTCACTGGCCTCCATGTGCTGTGTCAAATGATTCACCTGTAAAGCAGAAGAAACCATTTAAGTAAGTGCCAGAAAACCACTCCTATCTCCAAGCATAGCAGCCTGGCTATTTGGCACGAGAAAGAGTATCCTCTCATTGACTCAACTACCACGGAAGAAAAATTTATCTCCAGAGCTCCACTAGGACAGTGCAATATAGACAGAATCTGCCCTCTGGAAACTGGGAATATTAGACAGAGATCCCTTCCAGGCCAAGATGAAAGATGGAGTCTGAACTCTCATCTTCAAGAGGTACAAAAGGCCAAATATTCATTTTCCACTTGTAACATGGCTGAAATCTTCCTGTCCTGAGCCTTTTCTTGCAAGGCTTCAAAATCTTCAATCTGTTAGTATAATTTTATTTTTGAGACATTTCACACCTCAGTAACACTCCAAAGAGAACCTGTCACAGCCTCTTGTCCTGTCCACTCAGACAGAATCCCCATGAAACATAACTGAGAAGGATCTAGTAAGCTGACCCCCCTTCAAGGCATCTTTATTTCAGCAAGCATGATGAAACTGCTTATTCATAACTACCTCTGTGCAAGACTGACACAAGACCCAGTCTCCAAGGCTCTAGTAGAATCACATACCACTCTGGCCCATACTCTTGCAAGCCACAAAATCTTACTCGCTGGTAGAATGTGCTGTGATCTCTTCAGCCAGGCTTTGCTTGCAGAAATGGCCTGTTACTCCCAAGGAAGCCTGAGGCCACCGATTTTTAAACTTGTTTAAGAGCAGCTGACAGCAAACAATGACCTCCAGCGGCACCTGTATGTCAGGAGCAAAGTGAGACTAACCTCAGGATGCTGCAGAAACCCCATTCTTACCTCTTTCACCCGAAGGGATTCCACGTCTTCAAGGCTTTGTTTAAATCTTCTTTTCTCTGTCTCCAGGCGTTCTGCAGATCAAAACCAGGCATATCACAATTCTGGCATTATTTATACTCTATCACAAACTCTTCCACCCTTCCTCCTTAGTTGCCTTACCCATTAACTCATGGGCAGTAATCCCAACCCATAGGTGTCCATGAGCTCTTCCTGCTCCTCCACCTACCCTCAGCCTGCATGGCCCGCAGCTTCAGCTCTGCTGTTGTGTTGGTCAAGTCTTGTTTCACCTGGAATAGCTGATCCTGTTGAATTTTGCACTTCTTTTCCAACTCATCCACCTAAAAGGAAATTACCACCACAAGGGATTTTCTTCTCCTGTTAGCAGAGAAATTTGGCTGTACAGAACAATCAGCAGAGACACAAACAAGGATCCAAGTAGAAGCATATATACACAGCAGAACTGAACAATGTCCAAATCCTGCTCCTCGGCCTTGTACTTGCTCTCGTACCTGGTTTCTTAGAAGCAGATTTTTCTCTCCGGCTGCAGACAAGTCACGGAAAAGCTTCGCTTCCCGATCAGCACCTTCCTGCAAACAGAATCCTAATTATAGAATAGAATCAGAACAGTTAGGGTTGGAAAGGACCTTAAGATCATCCAGTTCCAACCCCCCTGCCATGGGCAGGGACACCTCCCACTAAACCATGCCACCCAAGGCTCTGTCCATTATGAACCTGTTCTCACCATAGTTCTTGCACTGATCTACACCTGACAAATCCAACCTACCCCCTGAACACTACAGCTCCTCTCTGCACCCACCACTCACCTCTCTAACTTACTTGACAATTTTTGTCACGGCAGCTGTCGTTAACCCACTAGTGTCAAAACATCACACTCACCTACCCCATCCACGCTCCCCCAAATCTACACAAACCACATGTGACCTGGAACCCTGCTCTCAAGCCTAACTATGAAACTAGGACTTATCCAGCTCACCTGTTTTTGCTGCTGGAGCTCCTTCAAGTGGCACTCAGCCATGCTGGTTTGTTCCTGCCTCATGGCATTCAGTAGCTCTCCCAAGTTGTGCACCTTCTGCTCAGACAGAGCCAGCGCAGCTTCAGTCATCTGCAGTCTACACAGAGAAACACTTTCCAGAGTCCTTTCTACAGCAGACACTTCCAGTGACCTCTCTACACCACATGGTACAAGATGTTAACACATCTTTGGCAGCAGATGAAATCTAGCTAGCTAAATCTGTACAAGGGACATGTCCACACTGACACAAAGCAAAATGAAATTACCTTTATCTAAGAGGAATTGAACAAGCCAGGCTTATCAGTCTGAAGTCTAACCACTGTCATGTGGATACAGCTCTACACAATGTAACACTGCTTTCAGGCAGCTCCACCTCATTGTTACTGAGCACACAATCTTGCTGGCCAGCTCCCTTTCTATCTGCAGCAGTTCTCAGAGAACACTACCAAATGCCAGGGAAACAGGTACAGGCTCTTGCCACGCTGTAAACTGTGCAAGCAACATGCCCCCATCCCAACCACACAATCCTTTTCTTCTTTTTACCCTCTGTAATTCACTTGCTCTTACACAAATGCACTGTAATTTTACTTAAAAGCAGGCTAAATATCTAGCATGGCAAACACAATGGTCTGGGTAATTTCTGGATACTCCTGCAGAACTAAGTGACACTGTAAGCCAGCCGCTCTGAAAGATTATCCCCCTTCTTAGCAGCTCTGCCCAGGATGGCCCAGACAGCACAGAACAGTGGGAAGGCAAAGGTTCTCCTACTCCATACTTGGCTTTCAGTGAATTCATAATAGAGTGCTGCTCATTCAATGCTTCCTGCAGCTGGCTGACTCGTGCTGCAGACATCCTGCATGTGGGGGGGAAGGCAAAGAAAAGGAAAAGAAAAAAGGTTGGTGATTTCTGCCAGGAAATGGAGAGGGCCCAATTCTGGTATCAAAGTGGAGAAAGCATTCAAAAATACAACTCACCTGTCACTTCTGGCTATTTCTTCTCTCTGCTTATCTATAGTGTCCATCAAATCCAAGAACTGTGAACAAGGCAAACATCAGCGAGGAAATGGAACTGCATCAGTTTCATTTCCATTTCTCATCTTTCTCGTCCTAGTGACAGTTGAAGACAGGTCAAGTCACTCTACTGAAAGCAAGCAAACTGGAGGTTTGATGGGTTCATTAACACATCAGACTGAGGTCACCAAGTGTAGGGACTCTGCACCACTGGGTGTCAGAAGGAAGTGACTCATATTTCTAGGGTTTTGCCACTTGGAAAATATCAAACCAGTTGCAAAAGAACCATCAAAAGCGTAAGTATGAGTGAAAAGAACATCAAAACTCCTCCAAAATCCAGAATGAATATGTTCAGAAGGGCATGGGGCATGTGTCCACACCCATACTGCCCTGGATCTGATCCCTGGGTATCCTAGCTCAGAAAAAGGACCCAATTTGCTAAACCATGCTGTGTGCTTGCCCATAAAGATGCACATGCAACTTCAGATGCACAATAATCCTGTCACTGAGTGTTTCATAAAGACACTAAGGGAAAGCATAGGATTCTAGCTGCCCCATTGGAACTGCCAACATGTAAGACTGCTGACCTGCTTGGTCTTCTCATCCTTCAGACTCAAAACCTCCTTGCTGAGTACGGATGCTCGGTTCTGTGTCTCACTCAGGATAGTCTGACGGTCTTGGTTGTGATTCATGGCTTGTTCTGATGCAGAGAGAGCAGATCATGCACATGTTTCCAAAGCAACAGCATAGCAAGCACTGCTGGCAGAGAAGCACTCAAGTGACCCCCCTGGCTATGAGAAGCACCAGGATAGTAGCACTTCTCATGCTGGCCCACAGGTTGGGGTGGCATCAAAGACAGCAACCTATATGGGGTAATTAACAGCCCAGCCACAGGAAGCCATTCAACTCCAGTGATGACAAAGGATGTCCTGTGCTGGCTACATCAAAACTTGGCTACTCAGAGGTGAAGAGAGTCTCAAGTTCTCCCGTGTTCACACACAACAATAATCATCAATTCAACCATAATTCCTTTTTTTTCCTCTTGCTGGTAAGTGACACCTCCATCTTGGCCAGCCCTCCCCAGAGGACATGAGGAAGCGATGTAGGGCACTGTGTAAGTGCTGTTGAGAAAGGGAGGGGAGTCAGGATAGCTCTCTTCTTTAGCAGCAACTGCTCTATATCCCTCAAGTGTTGAAATGGGAAAGGACTTACTAATTTTTTTCCAGTGCAACAAGTAATACTTACCCACAGCTTTTAGGATATCACTAGGAACGTTGTTCCCAGCCAGTTCCAACCTCTTCAGGGTCTTATTGCTGTGCAGGCAGTTCAGCAAAGCTCGGCCACCCAGAAGCCCAATATTATTCCAACGCAAATCTATACAGAAAGTAAATTTTCAGCCCAGTAGACACAAATCTGCTGAAAAACACAGGCCTCAAGAGAAACCATGCTCCTTACACATCTACAAGCATGGCCAATAATCCCAGATGGTCCCAGCACAAACACAGGTGAATACTGTCTTGCTTCTCAAGACAAACAAGAGGAAGGGAAAATGACAGCCAAAGCAGGCAAGGCAAGAATGAATCTTCAGTGCAGTGAAGTACAAGAAACCGTTACAATTCAAGAGGGATACAAATGTGCCTCTCACATTTTCATCTCATGAGCCTTCCTTTCACAACCAGAATCTGTGGATGAGGAAGAACTGGCACTAATAGCCACAAGTTCCTGAAGGAAATTCTGGCAAAATTCCTTACTTAGGGCAAAGCAAGTGTGAAGTAAGTCTCAGAGTCTGACATGAGCCATGCCATCAGCATCCACAAATGGGAAGGCACCCACTCCCCCCTTCACTAAGGACTATTCTGCTCCAAGCACACAATTCTTCATCTCCAGATTTGGTTCCAGAGATTCCAGTTACAGCTCCCACTCTCCAAAGGCCACGGCACCATGAGCTCTACTCCCTGCACAAAGCCTGCAAAGCACTCCAGACTGATGCAGATTAGGAATGACGCTTAACCAGCTGGCAGAGATCAGGGCAGGCTGCAACAAACCTGAAAATATATGTGTGTGCATTTGTATATACAAAGGCAAACACAGAACCATCGCTCTTACCCAGCTCCTGAAGGCTGGTGTTTTGTTTCAGTGCCATGGCCAGTTCTCCAGCACCTTGATGGTTGATCTGGTTACTGCGCAGATCCAGCCGCTGGAGAAAGCTGTTTGCTCCCAGTCCCTGGCAGAAAGACGAGAAGCCCTCCTCCCCCATGCCAAGGCTGTTCCACTCCAAAATTAGGCTAGGAAAAATCAGGCAGGATTGGAGTTCATGAAATAAAAGGAGAGTTGCAAGAGCTTGAATTATACCAGAAACAAGCTACTCATTCAAACACCCATCTCTGCTCACAGACTCAAGTTTCAGAAAGCAGGATGCTGCTAGGATCCTGCATCCTCCAGAAAGGTTCCTCCAGTTCTCACTCCTTCACCTGTCCCATCCCCCATAAGAAACTGCACTTGACATTCCTCCTAGCTCAACCAAACGCACTCCCATCCCTTTTCTTATGCTGTGTGCCATCTAGCAGGACTGAAAGAGAGGTAGACACAGGTTTTTACCTCCTGATGGATTTGTTCTGCCTAAGAAGTTTTCCCAAAGCCTCGGCTCCCATGCTTCGCAGGTTATTTCCCTGAAACAGAAGCCCCAGGTGATCAGCAGGCTATGACCCAGCTACCCCATAAACACCACCAGACACACACGCTGTAATGGGGATGTCAGTCTGTCAAAGATGGTCTGAGTAACATTTGTCTCACATATCAGTCAGCTTTCCAGAAGAGGAAAGACCCTGGGAGGAGTGGAGGACACACGCACTGCTGGGATCACACAGGACCAGTGGGGCAGGAAACGCTGGTTTGAGATAAGCAAAACATTTTAACATACTTCATTCAAAAGGGCTCAACTGGCACCAGCACAGGGGAGAAGAAAGGTATGATGTAGTCTAGGATTGTGGATTCAAGGGAATAGCTGTGCCAAAGGACTACAGACAGAAAGTCAGTCTCACAGGAGAGTGATAATCACATCTGAAGTTCCAAGCCCAGGACAGCTGAAAGACACGCGCAAATTGGATAAACTCTGCAGAAGCACAAGTCAAACAACTAGTAACTCACTGATTAATACAGCAGCCCAAAGAAAAGCCTACATATGCCTCATCTGATCAAGCAGCAACCCACAAGAGATACACAGCAGTAACTTCCTATTAAAACTGAATAAAAAAAGACAAAGATGAGCTACAAAGTAACTTGGGAGAGTTGCGGCATTGCGTTAAGAAGGCAAGGACTGAGTCACTTGAGAACAAGGACTTTATGGAAATATGTATCTTGTAGAACAACCCTGCACCAGGACTGTCTATTTCTAATTCTGATTAAGCTTATACTCCTGTTTCCTTCCCCACCTTTTGATCTTAATTTTATTTGAACAAACTCACCTTCAAATCCAACAGTTTGACCGTGGTGTTGGAGCAAAGACCATGCAACAGAAGCGTTACACCTGAGTAGAAAAATACAACATTTATTTCAGAGGCACAACCCTCCGCCTAAGCCGAAGGGGAACCATCCATCCTTCCTAACAGCCGGCTCAGGAGCCACAGCTCTGATTCAACACGGGCCTGGTGAACGGCCACTGCTGCAGGAAAGTGCGAGTCTGAACTTCCAGGGCAGGTTTTTTGTGTATTCTCAAAAAAAGAAATGATCAAGTGAAGAGCTGCCGGTCCCGCTGCGCACCCCCCACCGCAGCTCTGAACGGAGCCCACGTCCAGATGGACCGTTCAGACAAGACATTCGCTGGCCCACCGAACCCGTGCTGGTCCCAGCAGGGACGCATTCCGGCTCCTGCAGGATCCCATCCAACGCTTACCAGCTTTAACGACCCAGCGATCAGAGCCAGCAATGGCAGCTGGATGGGGGGAGCAGCCCGCCCGCCTCACGGCCCTCCGCCGCCAGCCGAGCCCGTCCGGTACGAGCGCGAGCCGCTCCCTCCCCCGCGCCCCGCTGCCAGCTCCAGACCCGCCGCGGCACCGCCGCCGCCACAAGGACCCGGCTGGGCGCAGGGACGGGCACCCCCCGGCGCCGCTCCGCCTCGCCCAGCGTGAAGGGACCCCCGGCCCCGCCGTCAACAGCCGCTCGCTGCGCGGCCGGGCCGAGGCCGGCTCCGGCCCAGGGAACCCCCCCGGCGGGCCCCCCCCCACCTTCCCCGCTGAGGCCGCAGTCGCCCAGCGCCACCTCGGTGAAGGGCGCGGCGCCGGGCAGCAGCCGGCCCAGGGCGCCGCACGTCTCCAGCGACAGGCTCTGGGCCGCCAAGTCCAGGCGGCCGCGACCCGGCGCCGCGCCGCGCTCCCGCAGCCGCCGCAGCACGGGCTCCTGCGGCGCCGCGCACAGGCGCGCGTAGGCCCGGCGGAACTCCTCCATGGCCGCGGCCCAGCCCCGCCCGCAGGCGAGAGGCGCTTCCGGGGGCGGGGCCGCCGGGGCCATGGAGCGGGCGGTGAACGCTGGCGGGTTCCGGAAGGTGTGGCAAGCGCGGGCTGTCGGTACCGGGGGCTTCCTTCCCCCAACCCCGCTTACCCTCTCTCCTCTCCGTGCAGGAGACCGTGGACCGGCTGCTCCGCCTCCACTTCCGGGACGGGAGGACGCGAGGTACCGGGGTGGCTGCGGGCAGTACCGGGGCGGCGGCAGGCGGTGGTGGGTGGGCCCCCACGCTCTGCTTTGTCTTCGCAGTTAACGGCGACGCGCAGCTGCTGATGGCGGAGATGCTGAACGTCTTTGTCCGAGGTGAGCTGCTGGTACCGGGCCCACGGTCAGCCTGAACCGTGATGGGGGCCCGTGACCAGCTCGCGTGGCGGAGCCCCCTCCCGCCGAGCTCCGGCGGAGCTGTCCCAGTCCCGCACGCCCCGAGCCCTCGGCGCTCTCCTTTCTCCCTTCCTCCGGCAGAAGCGGCGGCGCGAGCTGCGCGGCAGGCGCAGGCCGAGGACCTGGAGAAGGTGGATGTGGAGCACGTGGAGAAGGTGCTGCCGCAGCTGGTACGTACCGGCAGAAGGACGCAGCTCAGCACTGTGCTATGGGCGGTGTTCTGGGGACCCAGCAGCGCTGCAGGCAGGTTTGCTGCTCTCTCCTTACAGCTTCTGGATTTCTAGAGGTCCCTGAAGCATCTGTCCTGCCAGCAGAAGATCTTGGTCTGACTGCATGTCTGGTTCATCTCTGGAGTCCAGCTCTAGGAAGAAGAGTCTCAACTTTTTCTTTCCCTGCTATTTCGCTTCTGTTTCCTCTCTTCTTTACCAACAAAGCCCTAGGCAACTGTGCCGTCAGATGCTGGGTTTGAAAGGAGGCTGCCGCACGGTTGAGTTTGGTCTGAGGCACTGGCTTCCATCTTGAGCCTTTAGCAGGAGCCTGCTCTGCACAGCACAAGAAGATGCTGTTGCTTTCTCAGCTGTGAGATACAGGTGCTGCTTCAGAGAGATGCATGGAAAAACTTAATGGCTGGAAACGTCTACCAAACCAGGCTCTCATGGCCTCAGCAGGCAGCTGTGGCAGAAACTTTAGGTCCAGCTCCAAGCCTGTCTAATGAATAGGTCATTAACAGGAGCTCAGGCCCAGGCTCTTGCCAAAAGCAGGTAACTGATCTTCATTTTATAAATAAACAGTGTCTGTCCCTCACTACTTTCCAGCATTTCTGCAGGGCTGTGACATCAAAGAACGCTTGGAACCTTTTAACCATTTGATATTCTCCTCAAGCTGCTTCCTCTCTGCTATAAATTTGTTCTCACAAAGAAACATCAATAAATTAAAACTGAGTCCCCCTCCCTCGTGTAGGCTTCTTTGCTGCAATTAATCATCGAAAGTCAAATTGCTTCAAAGACTTGCAAAGTTTCCCCCTCACCCACCCTCTTCTCCAAATCTTTGTAGGACGAAAGGAAGAAGGACAGAATAACAAACAGCATGTGTGAGAATCCCACATCATGGGCCAGCCTGGCCCCGCGGGCAGCGGGGGGGAGCTGGGAAATAAGAAACCTTACACATGGAGGCAGGACCCATGGAACTGAACTGCCTTTGTTGGGAAATCCGCAGCCGGCTGCAGGAAAGGCAGCTGACACCAGTGTGCCTGAAGGGTGCACAGTGCTGGCAGCTTGCTCTGCGATTAGCAACACCCAGCACTTCATGCACTGACAGCTGGAGCCAGGAGAGGCTCTGTAGGTCACTGGACTCTTTCAGCCAAGAGCTATCAAGGTTATTGCTCAGGACATTAGACACTGGGAGACTTCAACTAAACCCACGATTTAATATACTTGCGTGTTCTTTCTGATGACAGTACCAGCTTCAGCAGTGCTCCATCCCTCAGCGCTGCAGCTTATTTGCCAAGACAACTGTTTGTGCAGCTGTACAATGAAACCAACGAAGGAACTGACCTAGTTCAGCCTTCAGCCCCACAACCATATGGTGAAAAAAAAAAAGCAATAGCAAAAAATGCAAGTAGTGCTACCTCTGAATGCCCCAAAACGCCAGGGATTAGTTCAGCTACGGTGAAGTGATACTGAAGCAAATCCAGCACCTCAGGTATCTGCATGTATTGTTCTGTGGCAGGGTAGGAATCCTTATAGCAGCTACCTTGGTGAAAAGCCTGGAGTTTTAAATATCTGGCCATCTTGTCCCCCATATAGAATTAACTCATACCTTCTTGCCTCTTCCAGATCTCGAATCTTTCCCCCTGTTCTGACTCCTGCTAACATGGAGGTCTCTAAAAGCTGCTGCCCTAAATAGGCTTGAATTACATACCTAGTCCATGTATAGCATTCTTGACTGAGGAGGATTGCTGATGGTAATGTTAATAGTAAAGCAGTATTTTAAAAGCAGCAGATAAAACTAACTCTAGGAAAAGAGGAAAGTAAGACTTCTGGTCTATCTGTTGAAGGTACCAATTTTTCATCCTCCTGAAAGAGAAACAGATTAAATTCCATTTGATGCATGGCTGAGTTACACAGGGACAAGCATGGGCAGAACTGACTGAGGTATTGCACGTGGTTAGCGATACGAAGTCTCCTAATCCTCACCCCTGTACTTCACCTATGAAACTGACTCAGTAATAATGATATTGATGCTTGTGTCCCTAAACTTTTCCTCTGTCCCCCCATATCAGGTACTTACAGGTGATATTACAGGTGATAGTTATGGTGCTCCCTCTGTCAAAACTGGTGGGATCAGAATAGCAACATCAAATCAGCAGCTACCTGATGTACTACCTGATGTCTTTGCTCTTCAAAAATAAGCCTAGTTCATCAGAAAGCACAATACAACTTCCTACCAACCAGACTTCTGTTTATTCTAACCCCATCAATCTAAACCACCAACACAAGTATCTCCACCTATCTTTAGCTATGGCTGTTAGCTGCCCCCTGATATATCCTGCATAAATTCAGCAAAGCAGCTCTAGCTACAGTCTATCTTCAGCCTGACATAACACCTGAACAGACAGTCCTAAGTGTAGGCTCAGCCCACACTTAATTCACTAAAGTAATAAACCTTAAGCACTATTTCAGTATTTCTGGTCTGCTGCAGTATGTCTTTTATAGCCTGTCGAGCACCAGAAGGTCTTCCTTTCCACAGGAAGGATTCAGAGTAGCAGCTGTACACGGTGCTCTTGCATTCCCTGCTGCCAGCGGCCGGACGCATTCCCTGTTTATGTTTGGGTGTCATAGAAGACATCAATCAACATTTTTTGCTAAAGCATTTTGCTCCCTCCCCTTTGAGCCTCCTTCTTCATCTTCCACCTTTCTTTCATGCCTCCCCCTCCCTCTGAGTTTCTTCAAAGCATCTGGGAGCATTTGGAAGTAATTAGACCTGAAGGGAAATGTTGGCCAAGCTGGGAGACAATGACAAGTGCCAGGAACCCTGGGTGCCCTTTCTAGCCACTTTGAAGTTCATTCAGATGGTACAAAGCTCCAGTTTGCTTTGTTGGGAAAAAAAAGGGGGGAGGAAGGGAATGAGGCATGACAGGCCCATTGAAAACGGAGCAGGTTCCTGTGAACTGACAGAGGAACCAAGTACTGGGGGAAGAAACATATTATCAAAGAGACCGACAGAAAGGCCTCCTATGGCCACTATGCTTTATTACATTTACAAATTGTGCAGATGCACACACAGTTCAGGGAACAATTGTCTATGGCAGGGAAAATGGAAAACATATTACCGTAACATGGAATCCCAGCCTCCCAGTATGAATCATTGATCCATGGAGATGACTTCAAATAAAATACAGCACCCTGGCTACTGTGGCACTACACAGTTCACCTCCAGTGTAAGTGCAATTCTAACCAACAGTATTAAGCACCACACAACATCTGCAGGCGGCAAAGATCTGGACTAGTGATTCCCGCTGTACCTGAATAGCACTGCAGAGAACAGAAACTCTGCTGAGAAACACTCAGACCATGGAAGTCCACAGATGGAGTGTCACATGAAGAGACCCTTTTACTGGATGTTTTTTTCCCCGTCACTTTTTATTCCATTAACAGATACCTGTGTTCTTTGTCAACAAGATTCTGGCAACTGAAAACAATAGGAGTGCAGCAGAAGAAGAGGTTCACACGAAAAGCCTATCTGAACTGTTGGAAGTCACCCAAGTACTTCCTCTTTGCTCACTTTCCAGCCATCTATACCCAGAATTATCAGCAGCACTAACACCAACCAGCAAGAAGCAGAGAGGTCTTATTCTAGACAGCACTTAACTATAGGTAAAACCGAATGGGATTGTATCTTGCTGCTAGAGTTCAGGCAGCCTGACTCGAGTTATCTCTGAAGGTAGAACTGGGAAGATTTAAAAATACGCATAGAAACAAAGTCCTTCACAGAAAGTATATAGGAATTATTTCCCTGTTAATTCTCTATTCATATTATTTGCATGCAAAAGAAGACTTAAACCTTTAACCTTGCTTCTGTGGCAACGAAAGACTACAAACAGGCCTTCCACTCCTCCAAGTGGTGCAACTGCCACCTGAAATAGCAATTTTCTATTTATTACTAATGTTCATACAGAGTAGACCTCTCCAGGGTCACCAACAATTTCTTACACATTCTCAGTAATTTCCTCAGGGAAGGGGCAGAGCTGACACTGATCCAGCAGCCCAGAATGTTTCATCTCTTTCCACCTACAGAACAAACATAAGAGTATTAGAACACTTAACTGGGTAATTTGCACTGTATTGTTTCTCAATAACATGATCAGGCCAGGTTGGATGGGACTTGGAGCAACCTGCTCTAGTGGAAGGTGTCCCTGCCTGTGGCAGAGGGTTGGAATCGGATGAGCTTTAAGGTCCCTTCCAACTCAAACCAGTCTGTGATACTATCTGGTTGTTAAGGGTTCTATACACTGCTGTACTTGGGCAAGAGTTGGATAGTACGTAGGAGTGCTTCTACAGGAGATGGAATGGTGAATGCATCATAACGTTCAAATCAGGGAACTTCATTCTACATGTTATTAACATGCACGTTGAAGCATGTTACTAACCTTTCATACCAGATACTGATAGGTAACCTGCACAGGTGAGATGTTATTTTGTACTTTATCCAGATAATCTTTACTCAGGAAAGAAAGTTCTACTCTTAAGTGGAATGCTTCAAGTATACCGAAAGTAGGAAATGGTAAGGATACGGTTTCCCACATGATCTGCATCAGTATCCCAGTCTAAAGCAGACAAGCCACAGCAGGGAAAGACACCAACCTACTGTCTGCAGCCTTCCAGCAACCATTTCACACCTCACACTGTGCTTCCTGGAGTTGATGGCCCCACAGTATCTTCCAGAATCAAACTCTAAAATTCTTATTCAGGAAGTTAACATTTGGCACTACTAGCCAGGGAATTCCATATAGTTCTTCCTAGTTTTATTGACATTAACAGGATTGACTGTCTTCCTTCCACCTCCTTTGCCACTGCACCAGAAAGTGAATACCGCCCATTGTTTAATTGGGGAATCTTTCATATTTTGTATAAATTGCCATATAAAAACCACATATAAGTTACTGGTTCTGGGACTAAAGTCAACGTTGCAGTCTTCTGTTATAAAAATTCTTAATGGAAATTTGGCTGCAACCAACTGTTGTGCAGGGAAGATTGAAAACAGAAAGACCAACTCAAAAAAAAAAGAGAGAAGTACTAAACCAGATTGTAACAGCAAAGGAAGAATGAGAAGAACTCTCCTCTGATTTCATGATACCTGGCAGCTTCAGCCATTTGGGTATTTTCCCAGGGGCCCTCCTCAGCACCGGTGGAGCTTCACGCGCGCTTGCTGGCTCTGGCTGCTCATTGGTCTTTTTGTCTCTTCCCACTTCTGGTTCAGACAGGGATGGAACTGTTGATTGTAAAGATGATGAAGCAGAAGAAACTAATGAGTTGGACAAACATCTGAGGAAAAAAAACAAGCAAATAGAATTAAGCTTAATCTTTTTGTAATAGCTCCTTGTACCACCTCCACCTTTAAACTTTTGAAGTCAGACAGAAAAGGTTCTTTTTCATCATAAAAGGATTTACTTGATGTAGTCACTGAAATCCTACTTTGCAAAGACGGACTCACAAGGCCATGAAGTCAAGTATGCCAGCATGACTGTTTCAGGAGAAAATGAAGTCCTAGTATCTTCAGAGCACACTTCTTTGTATTAAGATGGGCTCATTTCATGCTTCCCATTCCAAAAATACCCATTTACAACTCTATTCAGTCACAACATACCTGGCTACTAACACATCAGCTGCAGAAGGGGAAACAGCAGAGCTCAGCATGTCTGACTTCAGGTAACAGTCTGTTTAAAAATGAAACCCAAACACTTGTTTGGTGACAGAGACACTTCAATCACCACACAATCACATAGGTCTCAGCTCAGAAAATACCTGCTGTATACTACAGTAAATCTCCATCACTTTCCCCCAGCTGACAAAGGACACTTGTAAACTATAACAGTTTCTTTCACAAATTGAGGTTCCCATTTCCTCATTCAGAGCTCAAAATTTTGACATTTTCTTTCAGTGCTCACTGCATCTCAAACTTTTCTGTGGAGCCAGAGCTTTAATCTGGGAGAAAAAGATTCTAAGCATAACACAGAGGTATCAAAGAATCAAATATTCAGATCTATTCGCCCATCTACAGCCAGTCCACTACAACAGGAAGTCTGTAAAAGTCTTTCAGTGTCATCTGTCTAGTTAACATTTTGAACAGCAGAATTTCCTTCTACAGACTTCTATCATTCTTGTCTCCATAGCAGACAATGTCCACTCCACAGCCTAACAAATCTCATAGGAAAGGTGCTGTGTTTACATGTACAATAAAGCTAACTGACCAAGCTAGTTCAGAGAGCTTAAGCCATTCCGAACAGGAACATTTACCAGCACTCGCAAGGACTGCATTATCTTTTATCAGAAGAACTCTACACATAAGGATGTAATTCTCCTGGATCTACTACAGGAGCTATACAGATGAACAAGAGAGGAAATTTACTCACCCCTGCACTCTTCAGATCCAAAATGAATGACAGCAGTTGGAAAGAGTTTAGCCTGCAGCAAAAAGGGAAGAGATCACTGACTGTACATGCTTTCACAGGTCACTGTGAACGTTAGAGACAGGTTAGACAGCTACAGACAAATTCAGAGTTCAAGCTGAGGGCACTGAGCCATCTATAATTTGGAAAAGGCTCAACGTGTGTAGAGCACAAGGTGTTCAGGGAGAGATCATAAGATATGATCTATTCTTCTACACACAGGTGTGCAGCATGTGCTCATGGGACTGATGACCTGCCATTTGTCCTCCTCTGTCCCCATATCTCAGGCCATTATATTTCACCCACATTCTCCACTGCTGAGCAGACAACGTGAATATGATTAAGAATCTTTCAAGACCTGAGTGACTGATAGTAAGAGAAGGAAAATCAAGCTATGCCCTCAGAAACCTACTCTAGATGATACGATTACATTTACACCCTGTCTCTAATTGTAATTTGTCTAGTTTTCACAGCTTCCCAGGCTACAGTCTACCCTTCTATAAATCCAGCCTGAATTCCAAGTTCCTACTTGTCAGAATAACTCTGCCATATTCAAACATTTTTTTCATCCACTGAGCTCATCGAGTGACCCAGATAACTGCAGGACTGCACGTTCATTGCTTTCCACACTCAGTCCCTTACATCATGGCTCAGTAGCTTTACTCAATTACCTCTGCATAAATATATACTGAATAATTCAGTACAAAATTTGAATTATGTTCAACACACACAAAAACAATAACACTGTATTTCTCACCTTGATCCAAAAAATAAAGAAATAGATAAAAGCAAGCAACTGCCCCTCTTCATATCATTAATGCATACGTAGGAATTGTGCAGGGCAGGCTGCCTGCTCTTGAGTTTTCTTGAGCCTCTGTTGCCAGAGACATCAGCACAGTCAGGATACTGGAATAAGGGTCCTTGGACCCGATCCAGCGCAGCTATTACCAGAACTCAAAGGTTCTGTGCATTCATCTGTGGATTGATACCTAATACTTAGACCAAAAAACTGTGTTAACCAGAGGCAAAATGAAACATTGTCACCTCTCTTCCTGACTACAACCTTCAAATGAGTACATGGTATTACAACTCTGACATTAACCAAAGGCTGTAGACTTCCACATAAAGCATAGCCTACATCATGTTAAACTGAAGCAGGAGACTACTCCAAGTCTCAGCTCCTGCTACAGCAGTCAGGCACCTCCGCATCCTTGAACTGCCATCTTAGCAGAAATCATTATTTATTAGGTCTTTTACCATTTCCCTCCTCAGCCGGCAGGGCCGGGGGTGCTGCTCCAGCCACAGAGACGGCTCGCCATAAACTTTTTTAATTAAAAAGTACCAGACACGGTTTAGAAACCCCAGAGAAAACTCTTGCAAGAGCTTTGATGTTTCCACTGCATTTGTCTGAAGGGATCCCTCTATTTAGGAAATGGGTGCCTTAAAAAGCTCCCCACATACACTCAAGCCTTTTACACACAACATCCTTTTCATGCCAGCTGCAAGTTGGAAAATGAGGGTTTTGTAGTGTGTCAGTGTTGGAATTTTTTAATAACCTCCCCTCTCTTTTTTTCCCCTCCTGACCAATTATCTTGGTAAATAATTAACATTCTGAAGGAGATAAGTAAGCACAGCATCTCAGAGCTCAAAGCCCTTTAGTTCAAAGCCCTGCCCTTTTCTCTTGCTGCCGCCACCAAAACTTCCTTGTCAATCAAGCTCTGGGCACACACATCAAAGCTTCATGTAGGAATGGCCCCAAGGGGTCAGAGAAAATTCATGGCAGGGCCTGCGTAAGGCGCAAAGAGAAAAAGAGTGAGAAACACAGACCAAGAGCTAGACAGACACACTCAACCACACAAACACACAGAATGTGCCCCAATATAAACCTCTACCCTATTTACTCACAGGTTCACAAATAACCATAGTTCTAAGTTTCAGGATCCATGTCCACAACCATTTTCCACTGCTGGCAGCACATCAGTCCACATGTTTCAGTTCAAAATCTTTTAATTGAAAGAAACTTAAAGGAACCTGACAGCAGCTCCTAACTATACAGAATCCTTCCCATGGCTCATTTCCCTGCATCCCTATCCTTTCCTAGGGGTCAGCCAGCACAGAGTCCCCTCTTGCCAAATCTACATCCAATAAGTTCTTTGCTTTAGACAGACGACTGGCTCATTCATCCGACCCTTTACCTAGTTTCGTTCGGGCAGGATTCTCCGGTACCATCCCCATTCCAGCACTTCCTGAGGGTGCAGCACAGAAGGTAGGTAGCTACATCTCACTGATCTCCCTGGGATTCAGCCAGGCCCTGACAGGACATAACGCTGTCTGAGGGGGGTTGTAACAAAAAAGTATTTGAGCCAGTGGAATGACCCCACTGGCCAAGGAATGTTTTGGCATAAAGATGAGAAGGGCTTTGCTAGCTGTAGTCCAGGAAAATATACAAACCCAAAGCCGGAGCCTTTAGTATTCTCTAACACTGCTAAGGATGCAAGGATCAAATACTGGGCAGACCATTACCTGAAAACTATATTCCCAAGTGAGCTGGTATTCCCTCATTTGTACTTGTTCTAATGCATACATCCATGTCTCTAGAACTCTGCAGTTCTTAACCTGCACAGGATTCTTATCCAAACCTGTGCATAAACACATAGAAATCTCTTAGAGTCACCCTGAGCCTGTCAGATTGACCAAGAGATCATAGGCTGTTTGAAACAACTATTCAAAAATCTCCATTCGGTTGTATGTGAAGAGTTACTACAGTATGAATGAGTCAACAGTTAGTTACTATACTCAAATACCCATCATTTCTCTTCTTTTCTGATTTCCAGCCAAAGATACAATGCCACTCTGACTGGGAAAATAGATTACCTTAATCTATTGAATTATAATGTTCAAACCACACTGTGCAAGGCATATTTACAAAATGCAGTTTGATCATTAATTTGATTGCAACAGCATCTAGAAACCCAGGTGAAAATGGTGTTTCTTTGTGCAATTATATACATGTAATGAGCAGCAACATGCAGTATACATAAAAATGTAAGAAAGCACAAGGGTTTGGGATTTTATTTTGGTTTGTTGGGTTTTGGGGTTGTTTTTTTGTTTGGTTGTTTGGTTTTTTTATTTGTTAGTTGAGGTGTTTTTGGTACAGATGAGAAACTGAGACATTAAACAACTTAAGGTCACAGAGGATGGCAAGTAGCAGAAATGAGAACTAAGTGTGTAAGTCTCCAGAGTCCTATCCAAGGCCTTAATCACAGGACAGCTTCCTTCTGAAGGGATCAGAAAGTCACTGACGAGGCAAGAAGTTGAGGAAGCCAGTGTCCTGCTTACTGTCCTCCCCATTCAACGAGTACCATTCCAACCAACCAACTGCTCAGGTTTTAAAGGTCTGAACAAAACAGCATCACTGTGTTACTTACAGTTGCAGAAGTTTAAATGAGAGCTTTCCATTTCAGAAGCCTGGAGACCAGCTTGCTTCTCATAAAGCCACATTTGCTGTAAAACCATGTAGCCAAGTAACTCTGAGCTTTACTTCAGCCCAGCCAGGCACAGTTGATCAGACACCACAGTGGTGAGTGTGGTTTAGGAATGCAGGGCACACTGGCTGCAGGGTGGTACTGGGGCTACTGCATTTCGCATTCCATGATAAAAATATCTACACTAGGACAACATTCCCCTGTGAATCCATCTGCAATACCCAAAAGGAGCACTGCTGCTTTGTTTTACTGCACATCTTGATAACTTGATCTCTAGGGCACGTGGAAGATTTCAGGCAGACCCTCCCCAAATAACACCTCAACACTTCCTCCTTCACCAGGTACCTCCAGACATACACATTCAAAAACCCCTAGAACACAGCGTTGCAAAATACATCCATCACTACCATGCAGTTACTCTGCTCGCTGACAGAGCGATGCTTTCAGACCAGGCAGAGACTGCTGTCTAAGGGGAACTTGCAGCTGCCAGTGAGAAGCATTCTTTCCGTTAACATGATCTGAAAAGATTAGAGTGCCACAGGTCTGCTGTTAGTTTGATGTTAAAAGAAAATAAGCACTTCAAAGGAACACACGCATGGAAGGAGAAACCCAAGCTACCAACATGAAATACTGCATAGTACACACACCCCAAACACATAAACTAGCTCTTGGAAAATTCAACTGGAAAGCCAGTGGATCAAAAGCTTCTCCAGCAAGACTGTAAAGCATCGCTGAAACAGAAATAAACACTCCAGTCATAGTGAAAGGGGCAAACTGACTAAGTGGTTGGTGTTTATAACCTGGGAACAAAGCTGCTCAATGTGGACTGCAACTGCCAAAGAAGATGGATACTCTGCAGCCAATACGGAAGAGGTATGATCCAGCTAGAGCAAGGGACCTTCAACATTCATAGGCAAAGATAAGATTTGAAAGCACTATTCTGAGAAGGCTCCTTCAGAAGGAATCCAGGTATAAAGAGCACTAACTGAGCTCTTGAGTTGAGCTCAGGAAGAGCTGGCCTTCATAACAGACAGCACGAGAGGACATTTGGGCAGAATTACCACTCCAACACTAGGTCCTACAGAAGGCCCTCATTGGGATGGAAGTGCCTTGCTGGAAGTCAGCTTCAGGGGCAAGGATGGACAGTGAGCAAAACAGACCGCACCAGACAAGCTACCAAAATCTGGCCAGATGAGAAAATCCTGAACGAGTAAGCAAAGAGCCAAGACTGCACACAAGAAGATGAATGCCATCCTCTGGGCTGGATGGATTTCACTATTAATTGCAATTTTCTTTGCTGCTGCTGGAAATACCTCCACCAGACTAACTCTGATGAAGTAATTTTTTCTGAAGTTGCATTCAGGCTCATGCCAAAAGCAGAGAAGACTTCACACTGCTCAGTTCGTAGTCAGCTTCACTGGACAAGCAAGCCAGACTTATTGCCCAAGCTGGCATTAACAAACAGGATATGGAAACAGAACCAAAGGCAAAAGAAGGAACAAACAGCTCCTCTGGATGTCTGCCCCATGGTACCCACCAGAGGAAACACTCAGTGCGCTCTAAGATCTGATTAGAAGATCTAAATATTTATGTGGAAGCCTGCGATTCCTTCAGCTCCTCTGAAGACGGACGATGGCCTCCTGCCCTCTTTGCTGCCTTGACTTTTCCAGTGGCTGGTATTCTTACCTTCTACTAAGTCTTTCCTAGCATTAACACAGCAATCAATGATTCTTTTCCACTAACCCACCCCAGATGTGCACTCCACAAGCGCATTTCTGGAAGGAGAAAGAAGCTAAGAAACAACTCCGAAAAGCTTGGCTAGCCTAGAAAAACACAAACAAGCAATAAGAGTTATATGGAACCTGATGCCAAGTGCTACAACAGGGATGCCTGCAGTTGATCAGTTCTAGAGAGCAGAACATTATAAAACACTTCAAGGGACATGAGGATAAGGCAGCCAGCAAAAACAGCAATAACAAAAAATCAAAGCAATGCCTTGAAGTCTTTATGGGTTCAAAAAACTTCACGTTGGCTGCCAATCTGTGAGCTCACTATACTGTAAATACACACATATTTTGGGAGAATTCACTTCAGACAGCTTTTTCAGCCCAAGTATCTTGGCAAACAAGTTGACAATATTTGTCTTTCCCCGGTTTTGCTTGCATCGTAAAGGTTCTCCCTTCATGGGAAGTCATCAAATTTAATGAATGTGGTTCCAATCTTACCAGCTTGAATAGAGTGAGAGGGTGGAGAGAAAGCAGAAGTGTTGATAATATGGTACTCCACCATCTGCAGTGACTCCTGCTATTAGCTACAGCACAAACTTCAGTCATGTCTAAATACTGAATGCTCAAATGTGCTCACATTGCTGCCTCGGACACCATCACTTGTTCTCACAGCCTGTACCAAGGCCGTCTGCAGAGTGCAGGACAGCCTACTGCTAACTTAGGACTGGGAAAGCCAGGCACAAGTCCATGATTCATGTCTGACACTGGACAAACAATCCCAAACAGCCAAGTCCCAGTCATATCGCAGAAGCAACTCTGCCCTCTACCCTAGCGGTGATACCCTCAGGAATCATACAGGCTCCTTGACAGTAAGTTGCTGAAACAGCCAGGCTGGCAGTGACCAGTGTCCAGGACACTGTGCCTGGGCTCAAGCAGGCTCTGCCTCTGTCTCAGCAAAGACCATAAGTTTCTAGAAAATCCTTCTGAAGTTCATCAAGAGAATTCCATAACCTTGAAGGATGCCATTAGAATTCTCTATGTACCAAGGCACTTCCCAAAGGAGAAAGCAGAAGGCAATTAATTAGCCTACGACTAAACTGAAGGGAATAAATAATTGGATGTTTCTCTGCCATAGTCTTACTTAAAAGTAACAACAGTGGCCCACTTGTGCTTAGACATGACACAGTCATGTATTTTGAAAAGAAGCAACCCAGAAAACCAAGGACAGACCGTGCAGAAGCCACAAGCCAACCTCTATTCCCTTACTCTTAGGTTTTCTTAACTAGTTCTCATTTTTCTCAAGAGCTTCAGCACTGTATTTGGAGAACAGGAATTTAACAAGTCCCCAAGAGCAAAAGCAAAAGGAACCACATTAAAAAAAGGAGAAGCATTCCTGGGGCAGGGTAAGCACAGACCTGCATCTGGAAGTCAGGAACAGGAATTCTAAGGTTCATACAACTTCAATTATGGCTCACAGTTATCCCTCACATACTTAGGTTCAGTGCAATCTGCCCTACGATTGCCTTTGTAAAACCGGACCAGAAAGGGAGCTCTGACTAAAGCACAAAGATTTCCCTTCCACAGACCACAGGATGTCTGAAAGGGGCGAAGCCCTCACCCATGCAGAGCCCAAAGCCACCCAGCACAGCACCAGGACCGCAGCCCTGCAGTGAGGTTGGGCGCTAACCAGCACAAACTTCTCACACTGAAGAGCTCATGGTTGGAAGGCAACACTAGAGAGCAAGTGAGAAGGGTGAGCAAGGCCTGTCCCCAGCACTGCCCCGCCTGGCCCAGTACCAGAAATGTCACCTCTCTTCCTCCTGCTCTGCCCCACTGTGATTTCTCCTGGAGTGCTGAGGCCCAGGCAAAGCAGCCTGATTAGCACCAGCCACCCGCAAAGAGGGCATCCAACAATAACACAGCTGCCAGGGACACAAAAGCCAGAGCAACTTCCACAGCCGTTTCTTCCCTGAGAAGAAAGGCCCCTTCAGCCCCTGCCAAGCACTCGGATCTGCCACAGCAGAGGGAAAGCCTACCTGAGCAGAAGACATTACGGCACAGGCCCTTCACTGGCAGAAGTTAGAGATGAAAAAGGATTTACACTGTTAACAGAGAGCAAAGCTTCACACAGAACCAGCCAACCTAAACTGGGATAAGGCACCATCCTCCCAGGTCAGAGCCCTGTGGTCTCTGACAAGCAGTAGGGTAACCACAATGGTATGACAAGCTCCCGTCAGGAATTGTTTTTTTCCTGTTTGATGCTTCATCCAAATAAAATGCTTATAAACACACAGAATCATTCTTGCCATAACAGGACATGACCTGAAAGGGACAAAAGGCCCCAGGCAAGGGACAGAATGCTGCATGGTCACTGGCACTAAACACAGCTCTTCCAATCTGCAAACCCACTTTACATAATGGCCATTTTACACCCAGTTGCATCAAACAACTCTTTTCACACATGCTCATCTGCCTGGCCCCCAGCACATATTCCAGCAGCACAGGGGCCACTGCCCCAAAATCTCAAGCTCTAAACAGACTGTGGAATCCAACCCCATCCAGGCACAGCATTTATTTCCCCTCCCTCTCTTCATCCCATTTTATCCTTCCAAGTTGCCTCAGCCCTTTGCAGCCTTCTCCCACCTCATCCTGAACACACATGAATTTCTCTGCTCCTCTAACAAAATAATTCCCCTGCTGTTTCTTGCCAATCCAGTGACACATCTTCACTTATTGCTAAACCTCTACTCTGCTCACCTCACTGGAGCAGTGTTGCGAGCCTCAAGCATTTGGGTCAAATCATGCACTCAATTCCAGTGCCCAGGGCCCCACAACCAAGCTAAAGTCTCCCGGAATAGAACTTGATATTTTTAAAGAACAGCTCAATTACAACAATGCTCTCCTGCTCCTTGCACCATGAACTCTATTTTGCAAGTCAGCTCTGAAGAACTGGGTGGGTTTTCCTAATTGTGGGGATAAGCTTTCGAAATCAGGAGCATTTTGAAATCTCACAGTGAATGGGCATAGGTGAATACAGGTGAATGCCTACAGCTGCGTACACATTTCCAACCATCTGAGGCTTCTGCACCAAATGGACTAAGGCAACAAGCTGCACCAGGAGCAAAAACTTTGCACAGTTCATAACTGGAGAAGGAGAAAAAAAAATAATAAAGTGAGTTCTTTAAAGTCACTATGCACTTTAGCAAGGTCCCCTGGAGGAAAAGTCTGCTTGGGTCCATTGGCATAACTGCATTAGCCAACTCTTGTAGAGCTAACTGATGCGTGTGAACAAAACCTTTACTTTCACAGAGCTGAAATTTGGTGTGCCATTTCATGTGTATTAGTCCGTTACCATTCAATCTATAGGGTAATTGAGTCAATACAGGAAGTGCTATCGGGTCAGGTAAAATGCCAAAGTAGCCCACTTCCAGCAGTACACAAGGATGTTAAGAACAAGTGTACACAGGTCACAAGTTCATTCATTCCAGCCAGTATCCTGTCTCCAACCACAACCAAAACAACCTAAAAAAAACAGATGTGCAGAGGAGTATCCCTGCTCTTTCCCCTAATAATATTAGCTAGCAATGATTTTCAGTCCAGAAGCTTCCTGACATGGCTCAAGAGAGGTTCAAGAGAGACTCACAGTCAATATCTTCTTTGCACTTGTCCAAATTCCTCTGGAACCAGTACATACTTGTAGTATGCAGGACCCTGTGACAAGAAATTCTACACCTTGGTTTTCTGTTGCATGAACAACTACGTTCTTCTATCCCCTTGATGCCGCTCACTCCTTCCCTGGACAGAGCAAGAAATAAATCCCTTCCAGTTTCTCCTTGATATGTCATTTCTTTCCCAATCATATCTTCTGCAGACTGACAAGCTCTAGCCTACTCAGTCTTTCTCTATGCAAGAGCCATTCCACACATCTGATGATCCCCATTTCCCTTTACTGCATCCTTCCCAGCTCCTTTTTAAGATGAGACCAGATCTGCAAATATTACTCAAGATGCAAGCAAACCCTGGTTTCATCCAGTGATGCTCTTCATTTTGTTATCTACTTTGTTCTGAATACTTTGGGTTTGAAAAGGAGGTCATTTCAATTTTGACTATTCAGTGATGAGCTGATGATTCATCACCTTGCTCCATGGCAATGAGAACCAACCCAACAGGTCACTGAGATGCATATGAAGTTCAAATTATTTTTCCCAGCACATGCATCACTGCATTTACATACACTGAACCAGGTGGCTAAGAAGAAAATGCCAAGTCATACAACCGTTGGGAAATGTAGTAACCTCTCAAAACATCACGTTACAATCCCTAACAAATGTGAAGCACGAGGTTTGTCTTTGCACATTTTACAAATAATTGTAATGATCCTGTACTCTTAGATTATGTTTAAAAAATCCACTTTTCTTCAAGCATACCCAAATTCTCAACACAAGCACTTTTTACACACAGTTTAGTCAGACTGCACTGGGATTACATGTTGCATGGAAAAAAATAATTCTTAAATCAAGTTTGGATTTGCCACCCTTTGTCTTAATCAGATGCTGTTGTTCTGTGTTCACACAGAGGAAGTGGGAAAAGAGAAAAATTATTCCTTAAACCAGTCAATTTGCAGGAGAATGTCCAGCTTTCGAGCACTGTACCTTGGACAGTCAGTTCTGTCCTAACATCAGCTCTGCACCTCTGCTGTGCAACACCACAAACACTTCAGTCTCGGGACAGACACCACACATGGAGGATGCTTGACAGGAAAACTGACCAGGTTCTCCATCAGGTTGTGATTTCTAAAGGAATCTGAAAGACTGAAAGTCTGAAAGACAAATCCGGGTCTCTACAGAGCACTAATGTAACACATGTGTATGTCCCAGTGAGCTGCTGCAAGGAATGAATTCCACACTACATGTCACAACTAGGAAACTGGGAACTTCCCACAAGTGTAATAAGCACAAGTAACAGTGCCAGGTACAGAACAAAGGCTTTAACGCAGCAAATGAAGCACAACTCCTGCCAGAAGGTTTCAAAGACAGGGACATGTAATTATTTCTGTGGTGTTTCACAGAACAAGTTATGTTTCAGAAGACATCCAGAGAAACATTAGATGTCTGTTGGGGTCAAGGGGTAAATATAGGTGAGAAGATTTTGAACTTTATTTGGAAGACAGACCAAAGCTAAGGACTAACAAGGACTGGATACAGCATCAGAGGCTGGATGAATAGGAGGCACATACAGGTCAGCAAAGGTGGTGCTGCATTCAAGTTCGTTGAAAAGGCAGAGACACGCCCTTTTCCTTGTGGAATGAGTATGGTTTGCAAAGGATTTAGAAGCTAACTAAAAAAGAAGAGGAAGACAACAGTCACAGGAGATCTCAAGGTAGTAAGGACAGGCACGTGAGCAGACAGGGTGTTTCCCACCAGTGACAGAAACAATGGAAGAAAGCTGCATCAGAAAAGTAATACCTTGAATTCAAAGGAGCAACAAAAGATCCAATAGAAAAGGAACTGAGAATAGGATAAAGGTTGATTACAGAGGCAGATTGTGAGCCTTCGGCATCTAGGATGCACTTAACAAAACAAAAAGGAAAGCCCATCTTAAAGGAAAAATAAATAGTGTCAAAACTTGAAATCCATGAGATGCTAGAGGAAAATATAGCATACTGGGTGTGGGACAACATCACTTCCTATAGAGACACTGAAAAGAACACCGGATATTTTGTAGGGGCACAAGTCTTAAGGCTAAGGTAGGAAATACAGAAACACATCCCAGCCAAATCTTAGAAAAAGACAGAAGAAAAAACATTTCATGCAGGAAACCTCTGTTGGTGAGAGATGCAGAGACAGCATGCTTTGGAAAGGCGAAATAAGCATTCCAAAGAGCATGACAAAAAACATGTAAATGAACTGTAGGTGAGGGATGTGCTCAGACATGACAGCTTAGGACCAAAAGAAGAGACTGAGAAGGAAGAAGGCTGTGAGTAGTGTGGTGTATCAGAGCAGTCTGTGCTAGTCCCAGCTCTCGGGCTGCTTCCTTTGCCTCAGAACTGCTAACGAGTGCAGACCATTTTTCATTATCTGCTGTTCCTCTGAAAGTTTTCCAAATGCATCATTAGCAGTGCAGCCACAGCAGCTTCCCCTTCGTGGTATTTCTCAGAATCTGAACACAAGATTTGTCCTTTGCTTTTCCCATCATGGTTACCATGTGTGTCTTGAGACAGTGTTTTGGGTGGCAGATGTGGGTGAGATGGCTCAAATCAGAGGAAGCTGGAGAACTGCCTTCATGTCCGAATGGTAAAATCTCCTGGCTCAAAGATACAAAGTGCTTTCCACTGGCATTTTCATTATTAGTTAAAATATACAAAATGGCTTTCACAGTATCACAGTATGCTAGAGATTGGAAGGGACCTCGAAAGATCATCTAGTCCGATCCCCCTGCAGGAGCAGGAACACCTAGATAATGTTACACAGGAATGTGTCCAGGCGGGTTTTGAATGTCTCCAGGGAAGGAGACTCCACAACCTCCCTGGGCAGCCTGTTCCAGTGTTCCATCACTCTCGCTGAGAAGAAGTTTCTTCTCAAGTTTAAGTGGAACCTCTTGTGTTCTTTGAAAAGAAAAATCGTTGTTCTCCCCACCCACAATGACATTGTCTTACCAACACAACCATAGTCCCATTCCTGTTGGTGGAAGCACATCCATGCACTGCCCATTCAAACAGAGGCCATGGTCAAGTAGAGCACAGGGAGGCTGGTAAAAGCAGAGAGCCCTCGGGCTGTGAAGCTGGATGGAGGCCAAAAGCAACTGCACAGCAATTCCTGAGCCACACAACCAAAGAGGGCTGAGATCCCCAAGAAGCTCCAGGCTCCCTAGGAAGCTAAGCCTGTCACAGGCATGGTGACAATACAAGGAACTCCAGCATCAACAAAACCACTCCCAAAACTTCAAATTTCAGGAAGTAATTCTTAGCAGGGTATTAGGAAGGGGAGACACTTCCCACTGTGAACACAGAGATCCACACTTTGCTTTCCTGAATATTCATTAGTCTAAAAAAGAGCTGCACGTGTATCTCTTCCAAATGACCTGGTCAGGAAGTTGTGGAATTTGGAAAGCTCCATTAAAAACAACTTCAGAGGCATGCTAATCCCTACCTGATTCACCATGCTGTCTGACAAGTGCTTTCTCTGTCCCTCTCCTGCCCCACCCCTTCTGCTTCCTTGGGAAGCATCTCACTGCGGTCTGTCTGGCCCTGTCACCTGCAGCCATCTCCAGTGCCTCTTTACAAACTCCGTGTTGTTCTGAATAACAGCACATTTAAAAAGGGTGAGGCTGGGGCAAAGTCACTGGCCAAAATTACTCTATCAGTCTCTTAATACATGCGTAATTACACAGCCAACGGTCTCTGGCCAGAGACTTCAAGTTCACCTTATTGGATATTTGCAAAAAACCTTCAAGAGTCTGGATGTCTAAAGCAGACTTTCAGCCTTGGAGAAGAGTTACACACAGAGAGTACGCGTTCCTCCACGTACAAGGTGGCTTAAAATAGATTCTCACAGTGATTAACAATTAACAAAAAGCTCAAATTTTTGTCTAATATGGCCTCTAGCTCCTGCTACAGAAATGGAAAAGTTACCTATCCAAATCCTGTCTCCCATCTCTTACTATACTAAGATACAACTGAGTATACTAAGTTATATATACATAAATGTATACTAAGTTAGTATATAAGTATACTATATATAGTATATATAGTGTGTATATATATACTATATATATACTATAACTATACTATCCAACTAAGATACAGCAACCTTACCTTAGCTCAGCTCTTGTAACAATGTTTCAAGGTTAAATACAGTTCACAATCCGCAAGGCAATAGCATTTGTATGAAACAATGTGATCCCCCCACCTCTGACACAATATGCCAGTGCATACTGTTGCACAAGGTGGACCTCTTCTGGTGAGGAGCTTGTGCTCCAAAACACCTGGTTCCATTAGCCCTGGCTAAGCAGAAGCCTACAGGGATCACAGCATGATACAGCTTTGTTTCAAGGTAACTAAAGCACATGGCAGGGTCAAGGGGAGCAGCAAGTCAGAGAGATACACACACGTTGAGCACTTACCTCCAAGAGCGTCAAACTTTCATCATTCAAGATGGTTCTGGGAGGTGCAACAACTGAAGTTAAAAAACAAGTTACAAAACAGGACCACCCAAGAAGCAAAACAATAAATACAGCAGCTATGGGAGGGACTGCTGCTTATTAAAGCAGTGACGCATTCACACTGCCCACACAGGCTTCTTGCTAGGCACAAGCACAAAGTGCCTGAGTGAGCAGGTTACACCTTTGCACTCTGAGGCTGTATTTAGGGAAGAAATTCTTCCCCAGGTGCCTCAAGGCATTAAAAGATCCCATATGCACCACAGCTAGGAATAGGCTTTGTAAAGTAAGGCCAAATATTACCAACAGCACACTCACACAAGTAAAATGGCAACTCTGCATCTGCAAGATGGCTTCTTACAAAGGCTCTCAAAATGCCAACTGTGGAAAAAAGAAAGAAAGGTTTGCTGAACTAGGTTTGCTTCTTCAGATGCAGGGCAAAAAGGATACCCTGTAACAGCTGCTGATAGCCTTTTCCTTAAAGGAACACTTTTACTACTACAAATATCTTGAACAACAACAAAAAAAAAAACAACCAAAAACACACAAAACCCCCCAAACAAAGCTGGACTGGTTGCTCCCTAGGCAAATTTAAGGATACCAGTGAAGTTCTCCTAGGAAATCCAACAGCAGCTGTAAGATTTGCAGAGCCCAGCCAGGTGAGACTCTGGTAACTAATTATTAGTTCTTGTTCCATACAAAAGTACTAAAAACAACCCCCCTCACTGTAGGTAAGCATCAATGCCAGCAGAGAATGAGGGGATCTCCACTGCAATAGGAAGAGCTACTTGGTGTATGGTCTGGCCACCTTTTGTGAACTGATAGAGGCAGAAAGGTTCATCCCATTATTACAGTAGGTAAAGCTTCTTTTTCTTCTTCTGGTTTGGGGTTTATTTCAGATTGGGACAAGGGGGTGGTGCTGGTTTCATAGAGGAGGTGTCCAAACTCATCTCAGTAACACACTATTTGGACACAAGCAACGGGATATCAGAGGGGACAGTTTCCTGACTGCAAGTATTTCACCACCAAGCAGGCTGACAGTCTCAGCCAAGCAGTCCTGGAAATAAACTCCCCTTAGCTAAATTAATCCCTCCAGATTCCTCACCCCATTCAGGGGCCCTGTAAGGACAGCATAACCAGCTACTGTTGCTTTTTCAGAGCAGTATTACTTCCATGGACAGCAGAAAGATCTGTTCAGAGCCATGCCCTTCTATCATGCAACTGATCGGTGATAAGACGTCAGCTGCAGCTACACAGACTGGAGACTGCTCTTACCAGTTTCACTAGGATGGAAGAACCCCTGTAGAACATAACGGTCTGGAAAACGGACTCTCAGCACCACCTAAATCAAAAGCAAAGCACATCAGGTGAATTATTATGGCTGTACTGTAACATCCCTCCTTGGCTTAGAATTGGTGAGCAAGGTGGGGTCTGGGGGTTTTGGCTGGTAGGTTGTTTGGTTATTTTTAAATTGGGAGATTTGAGATATTTCCATTACAGGAGTAGAACTGCATACTGGCAGCTCCTCAAAGAACATGGGCTGTCTGTCTTTCAAAGGCTGTAAGAGAGTTGATCTATAGCAACAGCATGATGTACAATGCAGCAGAACTCAGAGAGCAGGAGCGTCCTGCCTAAGTGATGTACAAAGAAGAAAGTTACACATGGACAGGTACAGACAGCGCTATCAGTATCCTCAAGTGTCCATAGCAGCAGGAATCCTCCTGCCATATGTCTGAAGTAATTCTTACCATTCTATTTCCAGCACTGGTCAAAAATACTTAACTTGGGAACTTAATCTCATACTGCTTTGCAGTAAGTAACCAAAGACAAAAACGGCATTAGGACTGCATTTATAAAGTAAGATATCTCCAATCTGAAACATCTTATTATTTAGCCTGCAGTCAGATACTTTCAAAATATAAGTCTACAGAGGAGAGGCTAATCAGAAAGCTCAGTCATTCATAGAATCATAGAATAGTCAGGGTTGGAAAAGACCTTAAGATCATCAAGTTCCAACCCCCCTGCCATGGGCAGGGACTCCTCACACTAAACCATGCCACCCAAGGCTCTGTCCAACCTGGCCTTGAACACCGCCAGGGATGGAGCATTCACAGCCTCCCTGGACAACCCATTCCAATGCCTCACCACCCTAACAGGAAACCATTTCTTCCTTATATCCAAACTAAACTTCCCCTGTTTAAGTCTTAACCCGTTACCCCTTGTCCTATCACTACAGTCCCTAATGAGCAGTCCCTCCCCAGCATCCCTATAGCCCCCCTTCAGATACTGGAAGGCTGCTATGAGGTCTCCACGCAGCCTTCTCCAGGCTGAACAGCCCCAACTTCCTCAGCCTGTCTTCATACGGGAGGTGCTCCAGTCCCTGATCATCCTCGTGGCCTCCTCTGGACTTGTTTCAACAGTTCCATGGCCTTTTTGTGTTGAGGACACCAGAACTGCACACAATGCTCCAGGTGAGGTCTCACAAGAGCAGAGTAGAGGGGCAGGATCACCTCCTTCGACCTGCTGGTCACGCTCCTTTTCATGCAGCTCAGGATATGGTTGGCTTTCTGGGCTGCGAGCACACACTGAAGCCAGCTCATGTTCATTTTCTCATCATTCATTCATGTGTGCACAACATAAGGGGTTTGAAACATCTGGAACAAAATCAAAGGAGATAGATTGCCTGCCCCCACCCGTGTCACTACAGGACAGCTGATTTTATGTGGCACAACTGTTGTGCAAGTCCCACAAGCAATAAACAGGGACAGAAATTTGAAGTGTCTTCCTGTAAGTAGCTCAAGGTCCTGTTATCACAACTGATTCCCAAAGTTACTCAACCCCCGAGCCTGTACTAGCCAGAGGGACCGGAAAAGAACAAAGGCTACCTTTGGGTAACGCTCTAACTTTTCCTTCAGCTGAGCCTCCCTCAGGGATTTTGTCATCAGTGGAGCTTCTTCCAGGCGTTTCCTAGATATATGGGAAGAAGACAAGCTGTCACTTCTGTAACCAGCAGAGTTGATGAGAATGCTCAATTGTTCTGTGTCTCTCTCTCAGCATTTTCCCAACCTTCTATGGCTCCTATCCCAGAATCTCATATATAGAACTACTGAGCATCAGCAAAAATACTATATAACATTAATGTACAAGTTTTAAAATAAGTTCACTAGAGCAGATGCCAGAGAAGTTATTAAGAAAAGCACAGGAATGTTTGCTTACACTACCCAAGAAGAGACAGAATTATTAATCCCGTAAAACAGTGCCTAAGTTGGATGTAATTACTCCAGGGAGCAAGAAGAGCTACTGAAGCTGTAAAACAATGCTAGCACAAGAAATTAATGGGTATTAGTTAGCTACAAGGAAACAAGAAGAGAAGTTTCAGATCATTCAAGAACTGGCACTGCAGATTGATGTCTTAAAAGGAGTAGTGGGTGAAAACAAAATTTAAAATGAAACAATGAATTCAAGAAAACAATTATATATTTTCCTGTAAGTGAAGAAATAAGGTTAGACCAAACAGATTCGATGCTCAGCTTTAGACCTTCTTCCTTGGTCACACTTAATTCTGAATAATCAATTTACGAGGCTAGATTGTGGTGAAACATTTGATCTTGTAATTCTGCACAACCATTTGCAAGTTAATCTCTTACACCTATACAATTTGAAGTATCTTGGGAATAGCTGCTGAACAAAACAAGTATAGACTTAACCGAGCATGCCCAGACTGTCAGCTGGTACAGCATATCCCAAGATACTGTGGAAGTGCCAGCTCCCTTCCCTCTTTGTGTACCAAATACTGATCCACACAAATTTCCAGCTCTTCACAAAGTCAGAATTAAATTCTAATTGCATTTAAAATACTGCACTATGTGCAGCGAGTTTTTGGTAAGATTTGCTACGTGAGATCAGAAGCCAACTGGTATCAGATTCATGTGTAACTTGCTTTTATTTTTACCTGTGTCTGTGAGGGGCAAATGCATTTACAAGCATCAGCGAATTTGGAAATTAGGGTTTTTTCTGGTTTTTTTTTTGAGAGTGCTGTATTCCAGTAACCCCCAAACAAATGATCCTACCTTTGTACCAATAAATATTCTAGACCTACAAATTGCAGAATTTTCAGGCCAATCTGTGATTTCATGTGGATTTCAACAGCCTTTGGGGAAAAAAATCAACTCTAAGTAAGAATTTCAAATCAGACCTGGTTAGAGTGTGAAGCAGGCTGTCCCATAGTCTCAGAGAATGCTTGTAATGTTTAAAGGAATGTTATGACTCACTTGAAACTAAATACATTCACGAAATTGATTTCTTCAGGAAAATACAAACAGCAAACTGCTGCTGTGATGGGGAGGCTAGTTTATCTTAATCTGGATTTTTAGCCCAGAAGTGGAGTAAGAGTAAAATCATGAAAATTTCACAGCAAGCTACTTGAACAGTGAGATGCATAGTTAGTCCAGCTTCCTATACTTCTTCCCCTTCTTTGTGTGTGTTCCAAACATTCTCATGTGACTAAATTTGATTTCACTTTATTTCCATTTAAGTAACATCTCAAAGTTGGTCTTTTCTGTTAAAATATAAGGTGTTTCTTAATGGCTGAAAATGCTACTAGTTACTACTGTAGTTACTGAGAGTTATTCCTATGAAGCTGGATTATTGTATTCACATATTTAGCCATCAAAAGTTACAATTTCTATTCATTTCATTCCTACTTAAGTTAATGTAAAGTCAGTTCAAAACAGATAGCATGAGCTCACTGCCACTTTGGGCCTCTAGTAAGAGCACATCTCACTACAAAGCCAGTGGCTCCTCTTTCAGAAGAACAGAGGAGGAAAGAAATAAAATGTGGTGGGGTGTTAAGTGGCTTTGAGTAACTCCTGAAATGCAGAACACAGGAATTTTTCTTCTAATCCTTTCTCAGTGGGGGCCCACCCTCATTTGCCTGAGGTTCTCAGATAAACTTATCCCCACATCAGACCCACAGACACTTCGGGATGGAAGTTTCAACATCCACATGAAAACATTATCCCATGCACAAGCGCTCAACTGATTCACACAAAAACACAAGTCCTATCACAGCAACAGGACATTGCCCTTAAACTCAAATGGCATAAAAGGCAGAGATTTGCAGTGCTGATCATTAATTCATTAATTCCACACCCAGTAACTTATCTACAACCCTTTACCCAGAGATCACAGCCAGCTATAGGCAGTGTCACTCTGCTCAACAAAAGCAAATGAAGCAGTCTCAAGTAGGCAGCAGGAAGGGAACTTGCCTCTCACTCTGCAGCTGTGCCAAGCGTTTCCGCACATCATCCACTGTGACTTCAAAAAACTCATCAGGAAGCTCTTCTGGGCCAGCAGGAAGTGGTTCCAGAAGGTCCAGGTGACATAAAAGTGGCTCTCGGTCTACAGGCTACAAAATAAAAATGAGTTTCAATTAGTTTCAAACGCATTGCTATGCTTATGCTGTACGGGTCCTGGAAAAAAAGGAAAAGGACAATATTTGCAAATTGGTGTGGAAATCATGTCAGTAGGATCAGACTAATGACATAGAGGTTGGCAGTGTTGTCATTCTTTATTGTTGATAGAGCATGGGGCACAACTCCCCTCAGTAGGCAGCAGCAATCTGTTGTCAGAGGAGTCATGGCCCAGCAGTGACCTGCTCTCCACCATCAGTGTAGGAAGCCCAGAGTAGTACCCTCAGCAGTCATCTAATGTAAGAAGAGATAACTCCCTTCCACATAGTGCCTGTAGAATCCCTTCACTTACAATACAGTATTTTGCAGCTGAATCATATTTCTAGCTAGTTACAAGCTCGTTACAAGTACTCAGGAATCACCCTGTCCCAAAATCATAAGCTCTCTCTGCTCTACTCCAAAATTTTTTCAGTACATAATCACTTCCTGACTATTCTATAACTTACACAGGTGTCATACTTCATACTACAGAATATAAGCTGTCCCTTAAGTTTTCACCTGCTGTGCATTCCTGTTTCACATGGTATCTTCTGTTCTCTTTGCTTCACATCCTCTTCCACAGAATCAATGGCACTAGCTCCCAACCAGGGTTCACTCCATTTCTTCTCACTCTGGAGAGCAATGCTGTGTTTTGGTTAAGGCAGTTTCTGACCTGAGTTCTCTGAACTGAGCCACTGCAGGGTTTCATTGTACATGTTGCAAATTTTTAACTTGGCTTCCAGATGCAGGAAGCTCCCCTGGACAGTGAAACCCCTTTTGTTTTGTACTTACAAAGTACTTAGCACTGAAATCAGCCTTTGGTGTAGGCAAAGTGGGCAGATGCAAGGAACAGTTCACTGTATGTATTAGCTACAATAAAGGCACTTAATCCATTTATCAGCAATTTTCCCTATGCCCCAGTTGCTGAGCAGCACACAGTCTTCAGCCAGCCAAGATACCGCTTACCAGCGCTGCCCTGCTCAGCTCCCCCTTCCAGAGCCCCCCATGTCGCAGTGGGCATCGTGAGGGCAAACCCTGAGGACAGGGTCCTGGCTTAGGACTGTGGTCACACTTATTAAAAAAACCAACGAAACCCAACACCAAGACTCACAACCCCTGAAAACCCCAAACCAAAACCCCACTCCACCCTCCCACCCTATGAGACAAACAGCATCTGCAGTCTCTGAAGGGAGAACATTATGTGTCCCTCCCAATTTAGAAGAGATCTGAGACTGGCTACTACCCTTATATAAAAAGCAGCACCTGTGGCAGTATGCGAATATAAACCACTACCAGAGTCGAATACACAAGAGGCAGTTACACCTATTGGCTCTTGAACAATTCAAGCTCTTTAAATCACAGAAATGTTTAAGCACACAGCATTTGAAAAACAAGCAGCCAGGAGCACTGTGGGCTGCAGGCACTGCAGGGCAAGCGGCGCACGGCTGAAGAGCCCCACAAGAACAAATACTCTGACAGTTAATACAGCACTGCCATGGAGTCAACTGCCAGCCTAACCCCAGGCTCTGTGAACAAACCTGATGCTCATTTCTTCTCCCTTTATTCCCTCATATATTCTTCCAAGTCTCCCACATGTTCCATCCACTCTCCCTTCCCCCAGGCACAGGCCCCTTGGGAACAGGAGTCTCCCTCAGTTGTCAAAGGGACAACACAAATTACAAGGCAATGTTCACTCTGCTGTGGGCACTAAAGGGTAATTTAAGAAATTAAAAGAGGAGGTTGTGTGGGTGGGACCAGGGCTACTTTTAGAAAGTTGAGCAGGGTCAGCTCTAACCAGCGGGTGAAGGAGCCTTATTGCAGCTTTCCTGGGGCCGGGGGGATGCCCAACGCTGCGGGAGGGATCCTGAGCATGCAGAGACACCCCCTGGGAAAGGGGCTGTTGCACACTGGTCACAACTACTGCCCACAGCTGCTTCAGTAAGGCCAGAGGAGAATCAGCTGGGGCTCCCCGAGACTCAGGAGTACTTCAATCTCCTCAAACAGGCTGAAGTTTCATTTCATTCTGAACACACAGACTGAAAATAGACAAAAAACAGACTGAGCAAGACATATCCTATGATCCTATGGCATGTTGTGAAGGGTGCTGGGATACAACGGAGAGAATTCCAGTGTCTGCATTAGCAAATCCTAAACTTAGCATTTAGTATTGGCTCTAGCAGGCACTTCAGCTAATGCTAACAGCAGCAGGATTCCACAGGAAAAGCATCAGTCGCTGCCCAAAGCACAGCAGTAGCTAAAGACTTCAGTCAAGACATCAGAAATCACAAGATAGCCAAAGGTAGACATACACTCCAGTCCTAAGCGTTCACCCCTCTTCCTTGCTGCGGGTTTACTGCTCCGGACCACTGCACGTTACAACTGTCAGTCAAGCCTCGCTTTCCACACGTTGTCATTTATCAGATAGGTCTCCATTGCCAGCAAGGTACTAAAATGGGCAGTCAGGAACCTCCTCTCTAGAGCCATTCCCCAGCCAACCAGAACTACCTACACAACATGATACAAAATCCACTACTTCCCAGACGTAAACACCCATTCCTGACCTCCAGCTTACATCCAGCCAGATGTCCCCATGCATCCCCTGCAGCCTACCTGTGCTGGCCCTGCACAGACACACGCTCCTTGAGCTCCAAGTGCGCTATTTTATCCACTTTCCAAGCCAACACCAAATGCTGGTATCATAATTTCCAGACCAAGACACGTTACCTATCTACTACTTAACATGAAGAAACATACTTTCCTGTACAAAGGAGCAGATCTGTGCATGCCTAACCACACCGCAAAAAAACCAAACCATCACAATTAAAAGTAAGAATTTCCTAACATTAAATGTTCAGCTAACCCCCAATATCAGAGTGAGAACTCTGCAGACAGCTCTAATGAGTGAGGGTTTGGAAAGATAATTCAGGTATTTTGAGATTGTTTTTCAGAGTTTCTGCAACTCAATTCCAAAACTGCACAATGGGGTCTGATCAGAGAAGGGCAGCACAGTGTCTACTAAGCCCTGCTTAGCAGCCAAAAGATCTCTGATCTGAGGATGCAGAGGCTGCCACATCATATCATCATCATATCTCTTCTGCCGTGTATTTGCACCCCATGTAATTTACATCTTGCATCCTTACAGACATAAGAAACACTCTTCAGACAGAAAGAGGAATCCATCCATTCCTACTGCTTTACCAGTTCTCTTTCCCTGGAGTCCAGCCATCACCCTGTTACTTTTTCTTCATCCATTACCATTTGCTTGCTGAGGTATTCCAACAAGGCCTTTCTCAATCTGAGCCTTCTTTTAATGTGTCACCAACAAATTTAAGCACAGGCAGAACCGGAAAACTACCTTCCCCTTGGAGATTACAAAGAGGCTCCAGGTGCACCACCTTGCTTTCCAGCCCACATCCCAGCTTCCTGCAGCCATGGCCAAAGGTAACCACCTCCTGTCAAAAACAGCAGTTTCTACCTCCCATTACTTAACTCTGGAGGAAAGCAAGCTCTGCATTTTGCTGGCATGTTTCTGTCAGAGATACCTTTCAGGAGCCAAAGACACTCCGTAATGGTTTGTCCTTCATTGTTCAAAGTCTCTACCTCTGTTACCAAGGTTGAAATGCAAGACACTTTCTACCAGCAGGCTGAAGCCATCTATTCACACCAGCGTCTACCAGGCAGTCTAAGTAACTGCAGCCTCTGTGATAAAGCAGGTGCCAGGAGGAATGCAGCTCACTGGATGGTCACCACCACAGACCTAGGGAAGCAGGGAAGCTGAGGAAAATGTTCAAGTGAGTTTAAGTGAAGTAGTGGCAACTGTGCGTTCCACAGCAGCAAGCTCTCGCTGGAGACCCACCTCCTACCCACCACCTCAGGGAACTCTAATCTCATGGGGAATCTGGTGTAAAGTTACCTTCTAATAATTAATGTCCTGACATCAAAGTCAGCACGCAGCTGTCTGTAAACCATCCTTAGCCCAAGAAACGAAGGGACGCCAGCACAGATTTTATCCAGCCTCTCTCTTCAGCTTCAAAAACCACACACAGGCAAAGCATTAATGGGAAGATTCTTTTACAAAAATGGACCTTTGATGTTTAAAAATAATTTGTTTTGTTTTGGGTTTTTTCCTCAGGACTGAAAAGGGACAAAAAGCAGATGCCATGTGGCCAGCCCTGCTCTGCTGTAGCTGCTGAGAGCAAGGAGAGCAGAGGATGGCAGGAACAGAGGAGGGAACAAAATGTAATCAATCAGCAGCAAAAGCACCAGAGATCAAAGGGCTTGAAAGCAGCCGTCAAAATCACATGCTGTTTAACACAAGGGCAGAGCCCCCCCAACAGAATCCGCAGCTGCTTCCAAAGCTGCTCTCACACTGGAGGGGAGGCTGGCTCCAGAAGTGCCTCTGAGTGGTTTGAACTGGACTGCAACCCCCAGGCAGATGCCGGATTATAACAGTCCTCAGGCCACCGCTGCACAGCTCCGTGCCCAACAAGCTGTAGCCAGTAAAATGATGAAATGAGTCGTCTCTCCTGCCAGCATACAAAGAAGTACAGACAACGGGACCAGTGAAGAATCCCAGCACAAACCCTCGCACTGCTTCTTTTCAGACACAACTGAAACTCCTCCTTTCCAAATCCCCCATAGGCAAGAGTGCGACTGAAGCAAGCAACACATCAGACTGGACAAATCACCCAGCCTACCATTCAGTGCTCCATGCGCAGGGTCTGTTCCCAAAGGTTGATGAGGTCCACCTCCCGATGAGGTGGACCAAAACGTGTTTCTAATACATGAAAATATTCACCACTGGGTTGGCAAAGCCTCTTCCTGCTACATTTGTAACTGCTCCAGAGTCCTTCCAGGGCCTGGCTTCTGCTCCTGAACAATTCGGAAACTCATAAAGAATGAACTGCCACCACAGAGAAGTCAACCAAGGTAGAATCTCCACACCAACTTGAGAACATACATACAGTCCTGCTAAATTCCTCCTGGATCAAGCTCCCTTTGAACCTCATCAGGCACTTTCTTTCTACCTAAGGCTTTCCATGGTTTAATCCCATGGCTGTATCAGAACCAGAGATAAACACAAAACTCTCACTCTAGGAGGTCCTAAAAAGTGGGAAAACATGAAGGGGATCTCTGAATGCTAAAGCCAACCACAGTGATGATATGTGCAGTGAAGGGGCAAGAGAAAGAGCTGGTCACAGAGAAACCAGGACATGAAATTCCCAATGCACAACAATGTGGAGTAAGGTACGAATTTAAAGCCTCCTGTAGCTTATTTTACACTGCCTGCCAGACATCCCCAACCTTGCTGAAGGCATTCAATTCCATACAGCTGCCCTAGAGAAAGCCTACTTAACAGCATTCAAAGGCAATCCTGTGATGGCATCACAGCACTCTTGAGCCATCAGTTCTGGTATCTCTACATGGGCTAAAGCATTTTTAAACAGTACAGTTTTACTACAGAGACACCAACAATGCAATGAGATGTGTAACTGTCTTGCTGGAAAAAGGGTCAGAAAGAGGTAGACTTTATTTAAGCAGCAGGATATTTTAGAGCAAGACAGAAAAGACTTTTATATGCAAGCAAAAATACAGAAGGAAAAGGATGGAAGCTTTCTGTTTCATCTGCAATACTAAGAAAATTAGACTCACAGAAGGGATGGGACTGGACTAAAAGAAAATTGTCTAGACCTGTTTGTTTGCGATTTTTTTTCCAAGTATTGAACTCTTAGCAAGTGAGATGGAACCATAGCTGAAAAATTCCTTTCCTAGCTCTATACCCCTTTCATTCTACCACGTGTCACCTAGAGTTAAAATGTAAGTCAGAGTGACCACAGGCAGAAGGAACTCTGAGGAAGCAGATGTTAACAACTGTCAGCATGGGATAATGCTGACAATGGACAATAGCTTTACGAAGGAGTTCTGTGTCCCACAGAAAGGCTCAGATGAGAAAGCACACCTTACAACCTAGGTGAAACTCTGACCATGTTTTCAGATCTTCAAAGTCATGGAACGAAGTTGCAACAACTCTATTAAGACCACTTCTGCTCCTAGGACAATCCTACAACAAGCTACAAATGTTATCCCTTTCCAGATATAAAACTAACAAGTCCATGTGATCTGGGAGGTCAGTCAGGTACAATAAGCAGTAAGCACCTTCAGAGTATTATAAAACACAAGTCTGGTGACATCTAGTTCTGCCAAGACATCTAACTCCATATTATGGGAAAAAGTCTTAAATATGGAAACACCTTTTTCCTTGTAGGAGTTCAGCCTCAAGCAAGGCAGGATAAAAAAAGCCCTCATTTCAAACAAGTTTTCCCTTACCTGTTCTTGCTCCTTTTGCAGTTCTTCGCTGTTCTTAGACTTCTTTGGCTTAGAAGGGCCTCCAGGGCTAGAAGTTGTTGTTGGCAACATTGAAGATGACATATCTAACTCAAGAAATGGTGCAGCCACAGAAGTGTCCCCCAGACATTGTCCATCTCCAAAAGAAGGGACAAATGGGGTCAACTCAGGCTCTGAGGAAGGCCGCAGCTCTTCCAAGCTGGCATGAGATTCTCTAATTAAGTCTTGCTTGTCTGTGCAGCTGTTTAAAGACACGGCCACATCCCCGTGGTCCAAGTCCTTTGGGAATGTGTTTGCTTGAGGTAGGGGAACATCCACTGCTCCTTCAATTGGGTCTTGCCTCACTGTCAGCTCATTACACTGCACCGTGGCACCCACAGCTTCCTCCTGACCAGATGAACCGCATTTCTTCATGACAACTCTTAGAGAAGACATCAAAATAAAGAAAAACAAAATCATTTATCCTAACAGTACTGCCCTCCCCGTTCCCAACATGACCATGGCATAAAGACAGCTAGACTGAAATATCCCCTAATTTAATGATCTGCTGCTTCCAGACACTCACAAAGAACAAGCCCTAGCTGCTCTGAAGTTAAGGGTGGGGGACAGGGGTTTGCGCAAAAAAAAAAAGAAACAGAACAGAAACTACCAACTCCACAGGAAGAACTCTGGCTTCCAGGAAAAAGCAGCAGTGAGTTGTAACGCACAGCTTCTAATCGCTCCTACCTCCAGGATATAAAGCAAAGAACTGGCTAGATCACAGAAAGGCTGCCACTGTCCCCCACCTCACCCTCCCAGTCAGCAGGAGGCACTGCAGGGACTGGGAGGCAGGGAAGAATGAAGTGGTAGACAACTGCCCCCTCAGAAAGATTTTTCACTTTGAATTGTCTGTTCCACTCACAGGAAAGAAGAAAAATAAATAAATAAAGAGGAGGAAAGAAACAAGCAAGCTCCTTTAATGTGCACATGGGGGTCAGTGCCAGCAGCTGCAGCTGCGGGGAGCACATCTGGGCAGCAGTTTCTGATAAAAAGCAAATGCAACAATCCAGAGCTGTGTGGTTGTCATTCCTGAGCACTGTTTGGTGGTCACTGCTGAGCTCTCTGTTTGTCACTCTGAACTCTTTCTCTTGGGGTCCCCCCCGCCTTTTTTTATTTTATTTTAAATAAAACAAATTCACCCCCAGAGTAAAAAGACAAAATAGAGCCCAAACGTTGCTCCTCCCAACCTGACGATGGCGCTGCCTCCAGTCAGGCCAAGTGACTTCAGCGTTGTCTTCTCTAGGGCATTTTTTCCTGAGATCTGCAACAAAACCAGAGGGAAGTAATTGTGGCAGCTGCCTCCCTGGGAGAGCATGTAAAGTGCTCTTTCTAGAAAGAAGCTTCTATCCAAACAAACATCACACAGCACCAGAAACAGCACAAAACACACTCTGCAGTTGGAAATGAGATCGGAATGCATCTGTATTCACCTGTACTGCTGTACCAAATTAACTGCTTATTAAATGATGCGAAGGGAAGATGACCTACATATTCTTTCATCCCATACATCCGTCCCAAACAGATCCAACCTCAGCAAAGCATTATTTTCATGTCAGAAGTTAAATCACTGGCAACATCTCAGAGCCAACAGACAGACAATTTCATTACATACACCTCCCATGTTTGTAATGACCTGTTCCAGAATAAAGATGATCTGTCCACAGAGGTCAGCAGGAAGTGAAGGGACAGCTAGGGAGAGCAAATTCCGTAATACACACATACAAAATATTAAACAAAACATTAATAGCAAAAGATCAAAACACAGAGAAAAGCAAATATTTATTAAAATGAAGCCACTGTTTTGATTCAAGCTTTAAAAGAAGTTGGAAAGAAAAACACAAACAGGTCATTGAGCTCATTTTATGGGCTCAGAGGTCTAAACAGCCCAGTGTTAGGTTCCAAGAAAGTTTTTCCATACAGACACGTCATGCTTTGAAAAGACCAACATTTTTCTACTTCCCCTCTCAAGAAAGTTCAAAAGAAACACTTTCCAGGTTGGAAAGCAGAGCTGAGTTTTCTTATTTTTTAGGGACAGAAGGAGGAGAGACAGTTAAGACGACTTTGCTGACTTACCTCATCTCGCATGTAAACACAGACTGGAGAGAATTCACCATGTTGTTCCATAAACTCCCTGCAGTAAAAAGCAAAATACTGCAGCACCTGTAGACAAGCCTACTGCTCCCAAAACCAATGCACAGCAATAGCAAGAAGTGCCATTAGCTAGTAACCCTCTCCTCCATGTCCCAGGAGCAACAACCATTACACAGAATCAGTATTAGACATTAGGTAAAGAACTTGCTCCAATGCATTCACTGTTCCTTAAATGCAGCCCTGAAAACTTAAAACCTAAGTCGAAATAATTAAAGTTAGCTCTGAAATTAGCTGATCTTACCAGATAAATTTGAGCACATCATTCTTCATGTGCCTTAATACCCAATCTGGATCACAATTCAGTAATACTTGCTCTTTTTAATCCCTCCTCCAAGTTAAATAGTTACCAGACTTTAGACTGTACTTGTCTTGGGACAGGTCAGTTTCTTTCTGTGTGTGCATTACAACAAACAGAAAGAAATACTGCAAATGGAACAAAATGAAGCAAATCAGAGAAATGAAAGCTTGAACCTCAAGTTCCCTGTCTATCAGGAAAGGTGGATGATTACCATTTAGGAGGAGAGAACCAAGGCACAATGGAATGCACGTGCTCATCACATAGACCCGTAAGAGACGAAACCACTTTGGCTTCCACAACCTAGTTTAATTCACCTTCCAAAACTGCTTTCTACTTCAATCCAAGCAACTCTTTGGATTGAAGAGTCATCTAAAAATGTATGGAAAATATCTGACCTTAATGAATGATACCATAAAAGCAGCAAAGAGACACAGTCATTGTCAAAACTGTCTTCAAGTGTCCAAACTGTGATTGCTTCTATATAAAACAGCTTCAGAGCTGCTGAAGCTGCCAGCCAGGCAAGAGTGGGAGACAGAAAAGCAACAGTTCTCCCAGGCCTCATGCTAAAAGGGTATACAATGCTTGTGCCCTCAACCAGTCTCTGCAGAACAGACTCCAAGCAAAGATCCCCCAGAGACTTATTTTTGTATAACTCTTGTAAGCCAGCAGGCTCCTCCTCCAGCTGCTGTTAATCCGTTACATGCATTCACTGAGGCAAGCACACACATCAAACACACTGTCATTTCTTTGATGTGATGTTCTTCAGAAGGGGAACGGCAAGCAGATTAGATTCCTTCATGTAGTGATCTGACAGGGCCTGTAAACATCTTGTGCAAGGACTGCCGCACGCTGAGAGGAGGAGCAGCCTTACAATAGCTTCCAGACCTTCTCCATACCCAATTAGCCAAGATGGACACTGAAAACCTGGGGGAAATTCCAGTGGATTTAGAATACTTCCCCTCACGCACTTAGAGCAGCTGAGTATTCCAGGAAAAGGTCTCCAGTTGGAAAGTCAAAGGAAGGACTCTGCAAAAGTCAGCAACTAGCTGACTAGTTAGTCAACTGAGTCAATACACTGAAAATCAGCTCAGCCCATGAAGTCTATATGGATGGCTACAGATCTGGCTTGGTTTGTGACTGTCTTAGGCAGCATCTTTGCTGCTTGCTGAACTTAATCAAAAGTTTGCAAAGTCCACCCAAACATCTGAGCTTCCAGGGGGCAGTAAAGAACAGCTGTGTCTTATGAGCTGAAGTTAATAATGCTTAGCACACTGGAGCAGTTAAGAAGCTTAAAAAGAGCAGCATGTACATTAGCTATTAGTATTACAATAACCTGTAACAAAACAAAACAAAAAAAAATCAACAAAAAAAACTCCGAAGGAGCAAAACTATATAAAAACCTCAAAATTTTAATTTTTAATTCTATATAAATGCTTATAATTTTAGTATTGAGAAATAAGCAGCAAAAAGCCACACAAAGGCTATTTGGCACTGTCCATAACTGCCACGCACACCAGTCTAGCAGTTCCTGAACTGCAACAAGCAGAGAGCACAAAGTACAAGAGGGCCCCTAAAAACCTAGAAAAATTGTACCTGGCTCCTTTGGTCTACCTCTTTCCTCAATCAAAAGAAAAATCATTGTCTTCTCTCTAGTATTTACACCAAGACTGTCCCTTCTGACTTCAGTAAATGTCACAGGGTAGACCAGGTCCCTGACCATTAAAGACAAAGCGAATGGTAAGTAAGGCTCATTTGTATCACTTTAGAGTCAGTAGACTTCCTCAAGCATTACCCCAAACTATGGTTTGATGAAACAGCACATTGAGTGCCAAAACTGACATGTACCACTCCTACCCACCTGCTGCTTCCTCCTTTTGGCTCCTTGTTTCCAGACATGCTACACTTCCTGTCATAACTGCCTATGAGAGGCAACCCTAAACTGGGTTAGGGAACTTATCTACCTGAAAGATAATGTAGGGACAACACTATTTTTCACCTGCATCAGCTATTTAAGCCAATTCCCCACAAAGCTGAAGCTGCAGAAACAATTTGAAGGGAGTTAGACAGGAAGGCAGGAGGTGAGCACTAACTCTTCAATGCCCTACCGCTATACAGAAGATGTCCCTGATCCAAACTCCCTCCCTTGGGCCAGCAGCACTAGTCACTTCTTTGATCTTGTTACAGGCAAGTCCTACTAAGCTAGCAAGAAAGGAACAAAATCGGGGGGGGGGGGGGGGGGAAGAACATTATCAAGAGAAAGGCAAAGCCAACTACCATAGGAAAAAATGAAATTTGGGAATTCTGTCCAGAATAGAATGGTTGTCACAGCTTGAAGACTTCATCTGCCAAGCCATGACAAAAATAAAAGAACTGTCTTTGGAGAAAAGTTCATTAGCTCGACATTTCAAAACAAAACAGTATTTTTAAGTCAAACTAAAGACAAAAGAAAGTTCTGAATGTAGACTGGACTCAAATAATAAGATTTATAACACCTGCATATATTCAACAAATGTAGGACCAGAAATTCTTCCATTTAAACAGGACATAATCAATCTTCTGAAGATTCCACACTAGCCTGCTGAAAGCTCCATATTTTCTTGAATAATCATAGAATCACAGAACAGTTTGGGTTCGAAGGGACCTTAAAGCTCATCCAGTTCCAACCCCCTGCCACAGGCAGGGACACCTTCCACTAGAGCAGGTTGCTCCAAACTTCGTCCATTGAGCACTGCCAGGGATGGGGCATCATTAACATGGAAGTACAGTTTCTTCCTGGCCTTAGCAGTCCGTTACCAGTTCATGCCCTGAACAATGAGTGCTACTCCAGGATTAAAAAATAATAATGAAACTGTGGAGTGTCAAATCTAAAAGAGCAAGGAAAAGGCAAACATCTTGTGTGGTACCTGAAAAACCACAGTCAAATAAATGCAATTTCTACAAATCTGCAGGACTTAGCTGGATCACTGTAACTATAACTAAATATTGTCATGCAGAGTTACACCTAAATAAGTATTTTCTCACTGTGTTGCTCACCTAATCTTTGCAAAATGGTTGAGAAGTTCCCAGAGAGTCTGTTCACAGAGAAAGGTGTCTTGTAAACGGGAGCCATCATCCAACTGCAATGCGATCCGAACCTGTGGGAAAACACACTGAATTGATCTGGAAACTGAATGAAAACTTCCTTGTCTTTACAACTTGTTTAGGTATTTCAGTGATCTGTAGAACCTGCTATCCAAAAAACCATGACTTCCTTCTAAACACTTCCTGCAAAGGGTTACACTATTAAAAATGCAGAGGTGTATTCAAATGATTACTTTAGGAGTCTGGCATTTTTACCTGACTTCCCACTGGAATGGACAGCTCCTGAGCATGGAGGAGGCAATCCTTGACTATTAACCAGCTTTCCTGGGCCCTTCTTCCCTGACACATCCTGAACTGAAACGTATTCTGAGACAGGCCAATGCAAACGTCCCATTTAGTGTTTCCATGTGTCCCTACCAACGGGGTCAGTGCATCCTCCCACTCTGTGAGAGCGAGTGACACATGGGAAAGCATGCAGGGGAGAGCAAGAGTGTGACGGGAAAAAACAGGCTCCACACACTCCAGCAATCAACTGTGATTTCCTTGGTGGAATATGTTTGTCATCTGCCTCAGCTCCTACCAGTCCTTACAGGACTGCAAATTGTCATCTGCTGGAGACAGGAGTTTTTCTACATAAAGGGAACAGTGACATCATCAACAACTAGCCAACAGAACTAAGTTGTGTCATCCCACCATTAACACAACCTCCTGGTTTCTCCTATGCTGGAGACAAGTATTACATTATTCTCAGCTAGAGCAGAGTGATGACAGCTGACATCACCATTCTATAAGAACCCAGCGCAGAAATTCAGACTACTGGTTGCATCAGTTTCTGGGCAACAGTTCAAAGCTAAGCATGTCACGAAAGTCCTATTCAGTCAATTAGAAGTCTTTTTGAAAACCCCAGGCTCTATAAATAATAGACCAGTGCCAATTATCTTTTAAGTTTACAAACACATAAACAGAAGGTTAACAACTTTAACACTAGAACTGTACTGATGGTACCCCTGTATCACCCGCCACCACAAAGGAGAATTTGTTCAACTTGTCACTAAAGAACTGTCTTATGGGAATTAATGATTTTTACATGTGAAAGAAATCCATCTACTATAAATATATCACGTTTGCTGAACAAACTCGCAATTTATCCAGACCAGTGTTCTGGCTCTAGGGGTAAGACTGCTGCCAGTGACGACAGGAAAGCACACCTACTTCCATGCAAGTTACCTCAATAAAGAGACAATAACAAAAGGCACAGAACCAAATTCATCCCAACATTACCGCAGCCGGCCTGCGTGATCAAGCCCACATCTCAGCTGCCACTGTATCAGGGCATAACACCAATGCCACCAGAGTCAGCTCTCGTCAAGCTAACTGGCTGTTTTTAACTCCCTACAGTATTTGACACTCATTCCCTGTGGCAGTGAATTCTTTTGGTCAATTGTTCCGTACAAAGTGTTTTCTTATACTGTCTGTAAAATCCTTCCAAGTGGAATCTCTGCTCTTAGTTTATGGGACAGCGACTCTGTTTAGACTGTACTCTTCACAAGCATATTTACTGTATCTTCTCAGCTCCACAGAATAGCAACAAGCTCTCTGAGGGAAGCCTTGGAGTCACTTCTGTAGACTGTTCTGTTGAAATACAACTAAACCATAATAAGTTAAACTTTCATTGGCTCTTCTCCTTTGTGATCTAAAGCACTGATTCCATGTTATAAACCTTCTCTTACAATGCACAATCCTTCTCACCCCTTTCACAACTTTAACTGAAAATTTTAAGCAGATGCTACCAGCTTGTGGTATTTTTAACTAAATACGTCATATGGAGCACAAACTTCTTTCTACCACAAAGTCAGAAGAAAACATTAGCACCAAAACAAAGCACATGGAGGTTTTACAGAGAAAAACATAAGACATTTGTGACTCCCCATACTGCACTGTACACCCACAGTGAACTACAGCAGAGACTGAAAAACCTTTGTGTACTACAAAGGTCACTTTTCAATGTGTGTATCAGTTTGTCTTTGTGACAGGTAAAGCAATTGCCTATGACAAAATACCACTAACAATTTGACAGACAGACATTGAGAGAGTAGCACTAATAGACCTGAAACTTTCTCAAAAAATGAGAAACTCCACCTGAGGAAGTCTTTAAGAAGAGAGATGACTGTTAGTGACAGACAAATTTTCATTCCCAGGCCACTTAATTAAGACCGTACACCATTTGTACCACATTCAATGTTTATATTCATTAACACCTATGCATCATTTCAAAAATCATGTCTCCAGCTGTAAGAACGACACGCATCAAAGATTTTTAAACCTCCTAAACATGACAGTAATTCCTGTAGAACACAGCATCCGTAAGCTGTTTGCAAATTACACAAAGCAGGGACATTTGGCAACTGCTAAACACAGCGCATGTCACAAAACATTCTAAAGCTGTGTGAACACACCGTGAAGAGCAGTGCTGGGAAAGAAGCAAAAGAGAATCTTGTAAGAATGTGAGATTTAGTAAAAATTCAGAGGCAGACAACAGCAACAGAAATAGAAATTAGGAAATGGAACTGAGCTAGTAACTCAGCTGCTGAGCAAAGTCATCAGTGATGTTTAACTTCCTACACATTCATGACTACTAGTTTTTCATGTGCCCCAAAAGATCTCCCTACCCTCCACTTGCAACTGGAACTCTATCAACATGCCAACTGTAAGCAAAGACTTCCAGCTACTAAATTACCACTTTCCACCACACCTCAAACAGTCTTTGGGTGGTCTCCCACTCAAGCATTGGCCAAGTCTAACCATGCTATTGCTCATGAGATCTGACATGACCACATTCAGCAAAAGTGATAACTGAACTAATCGAGCATACCGCGAAAACCAGCGTACCATGTTTCCAATTTCCGCTCTATGAGAGACTGGCACCATCTCCAGCTTGGCATTGTTGGGCAGCCTGGCAAATCTCCACTGTAAAGAGAGATCCAACACGCTCCTCTGAAACCTAAACAAGAAGAGAGCCCATGAAAACACCAGGAACCATCCTATGTAACCTTCAGATCACTTCAGGGACTGACAACAATGCAAAGTACAGGTATTGAGCAAGGTAACTCCCTGCAGGCTGACTAGGAGCCATAGAGCAGCATTCAACAATGCAGAACTGGTAACTCAGAAAACATTCCACAAAAATTATTCTGCATATCAAAAAGCTGCAGTTTGTGGAGATCACAGATAAGATACTCAAATTTATGTTTCTCCTCAGGCTTTAAGAGGGAAACAGAACTGAATAGTCAAGCCTGGTGCTCAGTGTTAAATAAAAAGGTACTTTTTTTACTGCCACTCAAATAATCTCTTGCTCATGATACCGTAAAAGTCTATGATCAAGAAACAGGGTGCGACTGGAGCCCTATCAGTCAGTGAGCTACAGCTGCGGGTGTGGGGAGAGACACCTCTGTGGAAGTTACACAGGATCTCGGTATCTATCCAAGAGCAAAGGGAACGTGGCATGGGGAAATCGGGAGAGGTTAACTGGAACAAAATCCCTTTGCTGGAGAAGAACAGCCCACGGACCTTCTCTCCCCATGACTCCGAGCAAACCCCCGAGCTCGGGGCCCGCAAGCCCGGGCACCCACCCGTGGCAGCCACCGCCCGGCAGCGCGCCGGGCCACGGGCAGGCCTTCGGCACCGGCTGGGCCCCTTGCCAAGGACGCGGCGGCCGACTCGACACCGCCGGGCCCGACCCTGTCCGGGAGCGCAGCCGCGGGCCCGCGCTGGGCCTCTGCCACCGGCGGCGCTGAGCAGCCTTCAATATGGCCCGGCCAGAGCTGCCGCCGGCCCCGCTGAGAGACTCACTTGAGGCCGTACTCGCCGGGGCTGCCGCCCTGCTTCCTACAGACCTCCTCGAGGATCTGCGGAGAGAACAGAGGCGTTACGGGCCGGGCCGGGCCGGCCCTGCCGCCGCCGCGCCGCCGCCCCCCGGGACCCACCTGAAGCAGCACCGTGCCGGGCCCCACCCGTACTGTGACCCGCCGCCCGCTGGGGGCCAGCACCGACACCGCGGCGCCCCCCCCGCCCGCCGCCGCCATCTTCCCTCCCTCCGAGGCGCCGGCCCCGCGCGGCTGGGGCGGAGCTGGGCCCCGGGCCGCCCCTGCTGCAGGCCGCGCCGCGCCCCGCCCTGCCGCTGAGCCGAGCGGAGGTGAGGCGGGGGCCAGGCGGCCGCGGCGGGCGAGTCCCGCCCTGGTGGGGCCGGCCGGGGACTTCCGGGGCCGGGGCCGGGGCCTGGACCTGGGCCTGGGCAAGGGTCGGGGCCGAGCCGAAGGTCAGGGCTGGGGCCTGTGCCCGGGTGGCCGCGGCGGGAGGTCACGGTACTACCGGCGCTCGGAGCAGGGGCAGGGCAGCCTGGCGCAGGGTGCCCGGCACACGGGCGCCCGTGCAAAGCGTGCTCCGGGCACACGCTGTCCGCTCGGCCGAGGGAGCCACCAGTGGAGCGGGAGGAGCCGGAGCCAGGGTTGCGGCTCGCGGCGCGTTTCCTGCCGGGTTTGCGGTGTTCGGATCGGTCAAACAACTCTGAAGAAATAAAACGTTTCTTCGCTGTGCCGGGGCTTTTCCCGGCAGCGCACGGCGCGGTCCCCGCACCGAACCGGGCGCGCGGCACGTCGAGGCATTTCAGCTCTCTCAGCTCTTCACCAAGCGGTGGTGGCAGCGGCCGGCTCCAGGTACCAGAGCAGTGCTCCTGGGCAAAGCACTAAAGCTACTGACAGCAGCAGCCACGTTGCAGGGAGCGCTCCCTCTGCCATGCAGGTGTCCAGGCAGTGCCGCAGTCAGGACACCGCGGGTTAAGGCCAACCACAGCACCCGGTCGCCTCCGAAGGCCATTCCTTCTGGTCAAAACAACAACCAAACAAAGCTGTTGATTTTGCATTTCGGGATTAGTGTTGCAAACTCAATCGTTCAGGCAAGGGCACTGCAGCTATAGGGAGCTAAGATTATCTTATATTTTACAGCAAGATTTCATAACCTTTCACGCTCAGCACCACCTTTTCAGTGTTGAAGGCACTCTCAGAGATTCAACTCTTTTGTTTGCTATCATAAGGAAAAAGAAAAAAAAACACACCAGCCCTTAGTTTGGGTAACCACTGGAATTTATTTAGCCTAAGTTGTTACCACATGCCAAATACTTTCTCTACTTCTTCTATATTTGTCATATATGTTGAGCTCAAGTCCCCACTGCTACCCCCAGCGCCCACAAAAATGTCTGCTCTGTTTGGCTTATAAAGGAAAAATATCCTTTTAAGGGAAAGACACTTTAGTAAAAGATAACGCTTGTTTTTACCTTAGCAGCAGTGTGAGAGAAGGGAGAAAAAGAGAGGATGGAAATTTTAGTGATGGAGAGACATCCCCTAGCTTATGCATGTGAATTCCTGAGTCCTCCCAACACCATAGCTACTCAATTAAGTTGTATTAATAGTAACAAAGGGTGTCCTGGTGTATAATGTGTTCTTTAAAAATAACACCTAAACATGCCTTTACACTTCTTCTTTCCATTCTGTTGGGAGGTATCATCATATTACCTACACAGCTACAGCGTTCAGGATATTGGCATCCCAGGCCATGTTTGTAAATCCTAAACACATTAAAATGGTTGAAGTCGTGTTTTACTTTCAGAGATGGGACGGACAAGGGGTGTATGGCCAGTTACCACAGGACAGCGCAATAACTCGTCAGTCATCTGTCAATACCCTGAAGTTGTCTGTGTGCACTTGTTTTTACTATTTTGGCTAAGCAGCTGTGGAACTTTCTGAATATAAACACAACGGCTGTATAGAGAGGTATTGCCACCATCCTCCTTTCACTTGTCAGTTCTTGGCTCATGTAGTGAAGAACTTTGTTCATACTCTGAAAGTCAATATTGTGCATGGAGGTCCTGACCATCCTCTCATGATTCTCTTTTCTAGGAGAGAGGCCCACATGGTAGAAGAGTTTCTTCCTCAGAACAGCTCTCACCAAGGTAATCACAGCACTACCTCTGACAGCAGCTGGGAACAGCAGCACAACAGCAGACTGCCATTATGTTTTCCCCAGTATTAACTTCCAGTTTTCACCAGTCCGCATCTTGCAGACATCCCAAGTCAGAGGTGTGTCTTTACATCTAATCTGATGGATTACCCTCACATGAATTTGCCTAGCCACGTTTTGAGCCCACCTGCACTTTTGGCACCCACAGGATCTGGGGCAGTGGATGCCACAGTCAAATTGTGTGGTACGACAGAAGTACCTAACTTTGATTTAGAATTTCTTCCTTGGTGTTCCACAGCTTTTATCAAGAAACAATCACTAATCATTCTCTGTTTCCACCTCTGTAACACAAGTCTAGAGACATGCTTCTTATCATTCTCTGCATTTTTAATTGCCTTTGCTGTAAAATATGTGAAGAAGCCTTCACATATATGAGGCCTTAAGGGCAAGACTGTTCTGAAAGTTGACACATTTTTGCCTATGAAGGGTGCAACAAATACCTATGGTGTGCAAATTCATCTTAGTCTTTAAAATAGGGTTCAGACCCAAAGCTCTGCAAGTATCTCACACAGAGCGAAGACATCTTGTCCTTCCACTCATCAATACCTTCAGAGAAGGTAAGAAGAAGCAATTATAATGGCCATGTTAACACCAGTGATTGTTCAACTGCTGAGGTGGAGCAGCCATGAGATTCTAAAAGATACATTTTGACATTTTGAGTTACATGGAGCACCCCTCGAACTGGTCTTGTTTCTGTATGGGGGTAGCTCCTATTTGATGTCTGAAGCAGACAGCTGTTTTCTATTTTGCATTTGGAAGTGCCACATCCCTTAAAGAAACGTTGGTCCTGTTAAAAAGACACCAATGTAATTTGAGCTGAACATTTCCAAGTTGTGGGATTGGAGAGATTATTCTGTTTTTTAATGATATGTCATAATCAGAAAGTGGCATGGAGGTTAAGGGTCACATTTCATACCCACAGCCATTTCTAATCTCAAATATTTATCTGAAATTAGAAGCATTGCAAGAGAAAGAAGTGGGAGGTAACTACAACCTGGAGTTCATTAAAGTGCTACAAAGAAAGAGGAACTCATTAGGGAATAGTTAAAAATACCCTTAACAACTTGGTTTTCTGCCACTGTCAGGACCAAGTGATGCCTGCAAGTCTGCCAGGTGGGCAAAACGTATGCCATGCCAAGACCTTCTCAGAACCTGCATTTCATTTGTGGTTACAGTGAGCAAGCTGCAGAATGACCTTTCCCTAAAATCACCTTCCCTTCCTGGCAGCTAGTGCTTTGCATTAGATCTGTACCCCTGGCACGATGCAAGTTTTCATTGCCACAGCCATACAGAGAATCATGCATAGATTTGCTTCATGATAAAGCATAGAAACCTCTCCCCCACCCCCACTTTTTAATTTCTTTTAAATTGATAGGAATTTAACTATGAACATCTAGAAATATGTTACCACCAGTTCCAAACTATAATGCAGAACAACAGTTACTTACCGCAGTAATGATGATTCCAAGAAGATTTCCTCCCATCTGTACCAACAGTATGTGCTGCCGATTACCAGTGTCCTGGGGATGTTCAAGAGCATGGCTCCCTACCACAGCATTGCACAGCACATTGTGTTGCACTTTTGATCAACACAAGACCCAAGAACAAGTCAGGGGAGTTCAGCTCAGCCAGGGCTGCAGAGCTGCCTACACCAGGTGTGAGAGCTGGCTACAAAGGAGAAAGGTACTCAAGGCATAAGTGCTGGCCAGGACTCGGGGCATCATCCTCTCAGCTTCTGAGAGGCAAGTCCTAGAGCTGCCTTGATCCTGACAGAACTCTAAGGAATCTCAGAACTGTCTCATTTGCTATTGTATATCAGAGTCCAATACATTTCAACATACATGAGGACATAATGGAACACCCTGCAGGATATTTCATTTTGAAAGGCATTAAATAGTAACAGCATCTCCCTTAACATTATTCCCAACCATTAAGAATCTCTTGCTGGCCTCCTTTGAGCCTTACTCCCACCCATAAATATGCCCAATCTCCAGTGCCTGGAGCAGGAGTCCAATTCCTCCACAGCTTTCTCTGAGCTTCCTTCCATACCAAGCCCAAACCATTCAGTGTAGGGTGTTTCTTTTAAAAGAAGTTAGCAAACCTCTCCTTCTGAAGAACGAAATTCTTTGAAACCTGTGTGCACGTGGATGTTCTCTCAAGTTCAGCATGTCAAACTGTACTGGATTTAAATATCTAGAAGAGAGCAGTCTGTCATGCCATAACCTCACAAGCTGTATAATCTTTGCACTCTTTGTAACAGCCCCCTGCTCCTTTTTGAGAGGTAACACAAAAATGGTAAGAGTGCTCTGAAAGAAATCCTCCTGTTACTGGCACCAGAAGAGGTAAGGCCAAGACAGACACAATTTAAATGTCTTTTCTTCAACTCTTTGGACAAAGGCCCAAAGATCTGCAACTTTAACTTTGCCCTATGGTTTTTCAGTGGTGAAGCACACTCAGTTGCCCCTACACAAAACAGCTGGTACAATGTGTTACAAGGTTCAGTAACTGCAGACCCCCCCAGTCCATCCTGTTTTCTTGCTGCAACAAGCGAAATACAAGGTTCTGGAGTTGTTTATACCACCTGTTCCATGATCCTGAAGTTCTTTTGGGGACTTAGTGGTTCATCTGGTCAGACTTTTTGCAAACTAACCAGTTTCCAGCTACACCTCTGCTCAGGCAGCCAGGCATGGTCTCTAACTGGCAATAACTAGAGCTAGTGATGGATTGCTCGTATCTGCCAGCCAGTGAGGAAGGGATGTTTAGGCCAGTGTAGAAAAAGATAACAATGATACAGACTTGTGCTGGGACTAAAACTCTATTGAGTAGATGTAATGTGTGTGTGGAGGAGTGTGTTCAGTTCAGTGGCTTTTCCTGGCTTAAAGATACTATTGGTACTATCAGCACTTAAATAAAAGAAAACATTTGGAGGTAAAACTCTGCCCGAGGACAGAGCTAAGATCAAGATTAAGTGAGAGTAACTGAAAGATTAAGAACAACCTAACATGGCAAGCAACTTGCAAATCTCTGTGCTCTATATGTAGGAAATTTAGAGCTAAGGATACACTTAATAAAGTCCAAAGGTAAAAAGTACACTTGCAGCAGCTGGTCAGCCTTAACTCCTGCTCTGCAAAATCTCTCCACTTACTGTTTTAAAATGATACTATTTTCACCTTTTCTAGTCCCAGATAGATTGCATTTCCCGGTGAAGACAGCCGGGCTCCTGCTCTTCTCTGGAGGGCTGTTGAGCGGGTGAGCTGCGCGTCCTGGTATCTAAACGAAGATGGAATTATTCAGGGTGGAGCGTTTTATCTGTTTTTCCTCGGTTTTTAACACCGAGGCCTGTGACACAGACATAACTTCCCTGACATGCCAGTTCTCACAGGTGACACCCTGGAAGCTGGCACTTAACGTGGCTTTTTCTGCGGGGTTCTTCTTGCAACCACCTGGAATGTGCTAGCCCGGGAGTAAACAGGGAGAGCTGCTGGGGGGAAATCCCCGAGGGTGGCTGAGCCCCCGCGGCGCGGTCCCTGGCCAGGGGCTGCAGCCGAGGGGAGGACCCGCCGCCCGCGCGGAGGCTGCCACCGCGACGGGAAACGCTCCCGGCCTCCCCCAAACGCGGCCGGTAGCGTCCCGCCGCCGCCCCCGTCACCTGCGGGCTTCCGGCTCCCCGCCGCGCCTTGCGGGCCGGAGCTAACCCCGCACCGACGGCGGAGGGCAGCTGGGGGGGGGGCACCTCCGCCCACGAGGAGCCGGGGAGGAGCCGCCGTCGGGGCCGCCAGAGGGGGGCATCGGGGGGGCGGCGGGGGCCAGGGGCGCTGCCGCGGGGGCTGCCACGTGCGGGTCCTCGCGCCCGCACGGCCCGACCCCCCTCCTCGGCCCCCGAGAGGCCGCCGCGCGCCTCCGCCGCCCTGCGGGCGAGGCTGGCGGGCGCCACCGGCCGCGGCCGCGGTCCCGGCGCCGGCAAGGGCGGCGATGGCGGCGCCGGAGGCGGGGGGCTTGGGGTGCGCCCCGACGGAGCGGGCCGCCGTGCCGGTGCGGCGCGGCTCAGACCCCCCACTCCCTCCGCCTCGCTCCGAGGGGGCGGAGGGCAGGGCAGGGCGGGGGCTGGCCGGCTGCTGCCCCACGCGGCGCCCGGGCTGGCGGCGCCCCCGGCGCGCTCCCCGCGCACTCCGTGCCCCTCTGTCATGCTCGCCGCCTGGGAGCGGGTGGCGGGCTCCTGCGCCGGCAGCCGCGCCGCTAAGCCCGCGCCTGCGGCGCTGTCCTCGCTGCCCTCGCCGCCCGCCGCCGACCCCCGACCCCGCGGGCGGCGCGGCGGGGCGCGGCGGAGCGCGGGCGGCGCTGCCCGCCGCCGGGGGCTGGCTGCTGCTGCCGCCGCGGCGAGCGGCGGGTGGCGGCGGGCGGCGATGGGCACGGCGGCCGTGCACCTCCTGCTGCTCCTGGGGCTGCTGAACGCCGGGCCCGGCGGCGAGGGCAGGAAGGGCTGGCGGCGGAGGGGCCCGGCGGCCCGCGAGCGCGGCGAGGCGGTGGCGGCGGCGGCTGAGAGCTTCCCGCTGGACTTCACGGCCGTGGAGGGCAACATGGACAGCTTCATGGCGCAGGTCAAGAGCCTGGCGCAGTCGCTGTACCCCTGCTCAGCCCAGGCGCTGCCGCACGACCTCCGCCTGCACCTCCTGCACAACGCCTCGGTCACCTGCAACGACGGCAGCCCGGCCGGGTGAGTCCCCGCGCGCCGCCGCCGCCCGCCGCGGCTGCCCGCGCCGCGCGCCCCGACCCCGCCGCTCCCCGCCCGGCCCCGAGGGCTGTGGCGCCACCTTGCGGCGGCGCGCGGCGCGGCGGCGACAGGTGCAGCAGCGCTCCCGGGAGGCGGCGGCGCTGGTCGGGGAGGGCGCGCGCTCCGCCCCGGCCCCCGGTAACGGCGCCGCCGCCGCTGTGTCTGTCCGCAGCTACTACCTCAAGGAGTCCAAGGGCAGCCGGCGGTGGCTGCTGTTCCTGGAAGGTGAGCGACGGTGACCGCTGCCCTCCGTGCCCTGGCGCGGGGCCGCTGTGCCTCGGCAATTCCGGCCCCGGGCGGCTGACCCCTCTCTCCCCTGACAGGAGGGTGGTACTGCTTCAACCGGGAGAACTGCGACACCCGCTATGACACCATGCGGAGGCTCATGAGCTCCCGGGAGTGGCCCGCGACCCGTGTGGGTGAGTCTGCCCGGGGAGGCAGTGCCCGAGGAACGGCACCGACCGGGACGGCCGCGCGCGGGTCGGCATCGCCCAGCGCCCCCAGGCACCCCCGGCATCCGTGCGGGCACGCGTGTCGCTGCGCCGTGGCTGCTGCCGCCCCGTGCCACGGCTCGGACAGGCTCTCGTGCCACACAGGTGCTGCTGCACGGCTGCCCACGCGTGCTCGGCGCGACGTTAAACACGGGCACGTCCTCCCAGACCTGATGGCATCTTCAGAGCCGGGTTCGGTTTTCTGGGTTTTACAGCGACTTCGTGTTCCTCTCACTCCTATCGGAGGAGCTCGGGCCTCACTCGGTTTGTCAGGACACAGGCACTTTCTCCCGCGCATGTTTCCTGCTGGGGGACCAGGCTTGTGAGTGTGGGAAGGAATTGGGTCTACCATACGGGTTTCACCTGCAGCCGCCTGGTTCCACCTTTCCCCGTTTACAGCTGTGTAAACTCACATAACCGGCTGCAGGCATTCTCTGAAAGTGAATGTTTGGTGCATGTGTAAAGTATTTGTAGCATCTTCCATTATCAGATGTAGGGAGGAATTAGCACCCTGATGCCCATGCTCCTGACCAACAGGCTCCTGAGGCAGCAATGAAATGCTGAGCACTGAAATCATGAGCTGCTCTCTTCATCCTCGCTGTATATGAACACCAAAACCTCTCCCATCACACGGATCTGTACTTGCATGTACTGGCATTCACCTGCTATGATTTGGGTTTGGGGAAAGGGCTAAATCTTAGGTGTGTGTCACTGGTTCTTTTCTGTGCTACAAGTGGCCTCTAGACCAGCTTCATACCCAGCGTGAATCAGATTCTGAAAGTCACGTCTGCCTAAGGGCAGGTTCAGAAACACCCCTCTCACTGCCCTTAACAATGTTTCGGCCTGGATGTTTGCTTTCTGTATGTTCAGAGGTGCTGCATGAAGTCACAGCCTGTCAGCAGTGCCTTTCTTTTCTCTTTGTGCCCATCTGCAGGAACCGGGATACTGTCGTCACAGCCGGAAGAGAATCCTCACTGGTGGAACGCCAACATGGTGTAAGGAGAGACAACGGAGGGCAACAGGGGGATACTTAAACAGCATCTCCTGCCTTCTAGGCTGGCAAGAATGCTACAAAGACAGATTAAGACCAACACTTGCGGGAGGAAATTGCATGTTTCCTCATTTGTTTCAGTCCAGCTCCCTAACAACCAGCGCTGGCAAAGGCTGGAGAGACTTCAGTCCAGGCTCCTTGGAGTTGTAGGGTGATCTAATGAAGAAAAACTGGGGCTAGCTTAGAGAGCCTTCTCAAATAGCTGAAGTGCCAAATACTGCTGTGAGTGGTGGGCTGAGGGCTCGAAGGGAGAAATGAGAAAGACACTAGTTTAAATACGCATCTCTTTAAGGGAGCAAGAGCAGAGGAGGGGGCTCTTATCTGGCATTCTGCAAGCTGGAGACAAAAAAGGGAAGATAAATTAATTCCTGCAAAAACCTCCAGTGGTTGCAGTCAGCATTTACACTGCTTTGAGAAGGTCTTCTCATTTTTTGTGTGAGAAACTGACACACAGAGTTTCCCTGTGGCAGGCCATCCATCGTATCAGTGGGACAGCTAAGAGCAAAGTCTTGGTCATTGTTCTGTCCACTGAGCTCAGTGCTTCAATTAGGTTGATAAAAGACATGTTATTTGTTGATTGAACTCAGTAAAACTACCAGTGTTCAGGAGAAAAGACAGCTCCGACTGTCACTTGGTGTGCCAGAAGGTAAGGTGTCTGACGGGGAGAGAAACTTCCCTTTTTCCCTCACCAGGGCTTAATTTTCTGCCAGTCACCTGCCCCTGTCCTCCCCCCTCCCAGGATGTCGAAGGAACATCAGTGCTCACACAACTCTCTCTTGCAGATTCATCCCTTACTGCTCAAGTGATGTTTGGAGTGGTGCCTCTTCCAAGTCTGAGAAAAGTGAGTGTTACTGATGGGCTGTTGCTGCCCCAGACGTCACACATTAAAGGATATTGCCAGACTTCTGTGAAGTTACATGAATGAATAACAGGCTTTTTCTTGCTGAAGGGCAGGAAAGGATATCAAGCCACTTCCAGATAAAACATCCTGATCTCTTTAGCTTGGGCTGTTTTGACATAGTTCAGAGCTGCTTTCAGAGATGTTGCATCGATGCAGTTTGTGAGGATTAGAGGAATAGAATTCCTTTTAGATGAATCTCCAGGTTCCAGCACACAGCAAAATAAATGGTGTAGCTGAGGAACCATGGTGCGTCGCATGCAACTTTGGCTTTGCTGACCTGAGAGGCAAGTGCAGTAAATTTAGTTTCAGACTTGTAGCAGGAGGATATTTGGCCTTTGAAAGGAGCTGTCCTGTGTCAGGCCGTGTGCAGGTTGCTTTGGGGAACAGGAACAGTTCATTTTAATACATGCAGTGCCATCGGCTGTCATTCTGATGATGATGGAACTCAGAGTCTGCTTAAAGGAGTCTTTCTGAATTAAGCTGGGCTTCCTGCAGGTGGATTGTGCTACCTCAAGTATTTCTCTGTGTTTCCCAACTGAAGCAGGATTGGTGTCTGGGTGCAGGGATGCCTATAAAACCACCAGGGGTTTAGCTATCCTCTTGTTTGTTCATGGAGAGTTTTCTTTGGCCAGGATGAAATTAAGGTTACACGGCACTGTTGATGCTGTGAGCAAAAGGATTTGGCCCAAGCTGCGCCGTGCTGTGGCACTGAAAAGGCAGAAGGTTAACACTTCTCTTTGAGCTGGTCTGTGAGTTCTGGCCTTAAATCAGACACTGTCACTCCATGTCTGTGGTCACTAATGCTTGCACTGGGAAGCTGACTGCTGGTGAATACCATGCATACACATTTCGTCACCATAAGGGAGCTTTTTGCTCCACTGGTTCTTTTAGCTGTCCCTGTGAAGCAGCTGCTCTCCAGCAGAGAGGGTTGCCTCTTGGAGGTGCAGCCCATGTAGGTGTAACCTTTGTGAAACACAGCTTGACTGGAGTGGCTTTATGAACTGGGGAGAAAGGGAGGCAGGACGTTGGAACTGAGATTCCAGGTGGTAGGAGGGTGTCTGTGTTCCTTGTGTACAGAGGAAGGCACCCAGCACCTGCCTTCTTGTTCTCTGCATGTACCGATTCCTGCATGCTGCTGTTGGAGGGTGTGCTCGTGCTGCTCTGTAGGCTCTTCTCTTTCAGAGAAGCAGGGGGGGAGTATCCTTCGTTAGATGTACCTGAGATGGGTGGAGAAAATGGGCCTGGTTTTAGGTTGATAACCTCTTCATAAGGTTGCTAAGCATTCATGGGGAGGAAGCAAAAGTCTTAACCTGAGCAAGAAACAGTTCTGTTGACACTGAGCTATCTCTTCCAGATGAATATGCCTTCATGGGAGCACTGATCATTCAGGAGGTTATAAAGGAGCTGGTGGGAAAAGGCCTTGGCACTGCCAAAGTGTTGCTGCTAGCAGGGAGCAGGTAGGTACCTACATTTCCTGTGGTGAAGAGAGGAGATTTCCACAGCAGAAGGCTGTTAGGGGGCAGGTCTCAGCAACAAACCCCGTATCTCTTCTGTTTTCTTCTTTATATGGTAAAACCAGGGATATAGAATATCAAGGTGAAAGATTTGCAGGAGGGAGGGAATGTTTTGTTCTTCCCTGCATCAAGTGTGCTGGCTCCTGTTGGCCCACACCATGAGATGTGTGCCGCTGGGGAATGGACTTCGCACATGTGAATGGAGCCATCAGACTTGCCTGACTGGGTGCTCTGAACCGTGCTGTGCTGCACAGAGCTATGGACTGCTCAGCATATGCTACATGGGTGGAATATAGAAATTTGCGAAGGGTGAATTTGTCTCACTTCAGATTCTTTCAGTTTTTGAGCAGCCAAACCTGACTGATACAAAGCACATAAATCCCCCAGAAGAATGAATAAGAACAGATCTGGTTTCTGAGGTATCACAACTGTTACTCAGCACTGGCTTTATTTCTAAGTGGTTTGAAAAGCAAAGGAATAATTTGGTGACTACCAAGTTTGCGGTGCCTTGCTGTGTAGACAGATGAAGTTGTCCATAGGGTGTCACTGCTGTGAGAGGGTATATGTGCTAGGCTGTAGCTGTGTGCGCTTCATGACTGCAGTGTTAATGTTGCTGTTGCAGTGCTGGAGGGACAGGAGTGCTCCTGAATGTGGATCGAGTGGCAGAGCAGCTGGAGGAGATGGGTTATCCAGGAATTCAGGTTCGAGGCTTGGCAGACTCCGGATGGTTCCTGGATAATAAACAGTATCGCCGAACAGACTGTATTGATACTATCACATGTGCTCCAACAGAAGCCATCAGAAGAGGCATAAGGTACAATCAGATGCTCTAAAGGGCTTTTGTAAGAGGTTAGGGCATGGAGAAGATTACCTCCTCCTCTATCTTCCTCCATTTTGATACTTAAAGAGTATTTATCATCTACATTGGTATTTTTTCAATGATTTTATTGGAGAAGACAATAACTTAAAATCTAGACGTGCAAAAGATTGTGTGCAATTGTGGATGCTCTAAAATGTGACTGATGGGACAGTATAGCCAAGATAGAATGGAAAGGCTATTGTTAAGATTGCACTATGGCTTTCATTCTGTTACTGCTTTGTCTTTTAGGTATTGGAATGGGATTGTTCCTGAACGCTGCAAGCTACAGTTTAAAGAGGGAGAGGAATGGAATTGCTTTTTTGGATATAAGATTTACCCTACTCTTCGATGTAAGTATGAGAGGAGAGATATCAAATGGATTCCAGGGTTTCCTCTGTATCTGCAGCTAACTTAGAGCAATCCCTTTTCCAAATCTTTTGTCTTCCCAGGTCCAGTCTTCGTTGTCCAATGGCTCTTTGATGAGGCCCAGCTTACTGTAGACAATGTTCACCTCACTGGCCAGCCTGTTCAGGAGGGGCAGTGGCTCTACATCCAGAATCTGGGTAGGGAGCTAAGAAACACCTTGAAGGATGTGACGTAAGTATTCCATTGAGGAAAATCTGGCACATTTCTTTCTAAGAGACATTTTTATCCAGCATTCTAGCAGCATTTCTCACATCTCTGCAGAGTTGAGTGTTGTGAATTTGGTGGCTTTCAGTTCATCTACAGCAATGATCTTGCCTTTTATTTCTGGGTCAGTGCGAAGTAACTTCGAGCTTCACAGCTGTCAGCTGCCCTTTGTTATCAATAGGAACATGTTTTTTTCTTTCCTGCCTCCAAGGCAAGGTCAGACTCCTTGCCACCACGCAGCCATTTACCTCGCAGGGATGTTTTGAAAATCATAAAACATCCAAAGAGTTGATGAGACAAGAGAGGAGGAACTGTTAATGTGCCTTACTTGCTTCACATGAGAGCAGGCACTCAGGAGTCCTGTTGCAGATGTACACTGTTAGGCAGGAAGCAGTCCCTTTTCTTCTGGATACTTTCCAGTCCAGACAGGGTTTATATCACAGTCATGGCTGTTCCTAAAACTCTTGCCAGGGGCAGCAAAAAATCTGCCTTCTCCTGAGTCCGGAAGGTTCTCTTTAGTAGGAGTGAGTTTGTCCTTCCAAGACCTAATCCATGTTTCCTTTCTTCCCTCAGTGCTAGCTTTGCTCCTGCCTGTTTGTCTCATGAGATCATTACACGCAAGTGAGTGCTTTTGCAGATCCCATGAGTGGGCAGCTGGGGGGATGTGCTTGTTCCCACAGCCTGATGCGGGCTCTGCTGTTGTCGTTTCAGTCACTGGACGGACATCCAGGTGAAGGGGACGTCGCTCCCCCGTGCCCTGCACTGCTGGGATCGGAGCCTACACGAGAGCAACAAGAATGGAAAGGCCCCTCTGAAAGGCTGCCCAATTCATCTGATCGACAGCTGTCCATGGCCTCACTGCAACCCCTCGTGTCCCACCATCAGGGACCAGTTCACAGGGCAGGAGATGAATGTGATCCAGTTCCTCATGCACATGGGTTTTGATGTTCAGAAGATGGCACAGCAGCAGGGCCTGGAGCCCAGTAAACTCCTGGGGATGCTCAGCAGTGGTAACTAGGAAGGGCTCTGCAGAGGGGCGGAGATTAGATCAGGAGGAGACTGAGCCCTTCTCCCACACTTCCTAATTTTCCCTATGCTCATGCAGGCAGCCGCACGCTCACACCCATGCATGCTCAGACTTGTACACACCAGTACCAGTGCTCCCACACTCTTGCACACTTAGGATGTGTCCAGCAAAAAAAAAAAAAAGGCAATTTCTTGCTTACACCATTTGACCAGAACGTGTTACCTCCAAACTCCAGGGCTCAGCTTCGCCCATTCACATCCTTTTCCTGTGTTACACAAGGCAATCTGATACAGGGAGTAGCAAAGCCATAAATAGCAGCAATGAGAATCTTCCCCAGGTCTAGGACTTCTTCCCTTGCCATGAATTTTACATCATAGACTTGATACAAGTGGTGAACAAAGCAAGCACTGGATTTCTTGTGTCCAACTAGGAGTGAAGGAACGATAACCTGACTGCCTGGAGGTCAGCATCTCACGGTGCGTCATCACGTACAAGCCCAGGACACGTGCTAGGGATGGACACTCTTGTACTCAATTTACTTTCATATTATTTTATAAAATGACTTTTTTATTACTTTTTTTAAACTAAGCAAGAAATATAAATGATATTGTTTTGTAACATATTTTTTTTAAATAACGAAGAAACCTCTTGCTACTTGGGCAATGTGGACATATTTATTTTAATATGTAAAACGCTATTTATAAGGGCTGACCAGAGAACCGTACATACGTCTTTGTAAAGTTGTATATGCTGCTCATTTGGATGGGTCACTTGTACGTGGGAGAGGGCTGAGGGTGGTGTTGGTCTTCTGTATTAATTAGACTTCTGTGTTCCCCTTGCAGTATGCTTTGTCATTGTTTCTCCTATGAAGAGGTTGTAATATGGGGTCTAAGTACAGAGATTTTCACCCAGCATCTGATGTTTGCATACTTGCACAGCACTTTCAGCTTGACTCTGATTTGGCAGGTATTCCAGAGCATTGCATTTGAAGATGCAGGGACATTTGGTTTTGCAGCAAAGGCCTCTGTTCTACTGAGAGCCATGTCTGATGAGCCCGTCTGGCCTGTCTTAAAATGGGGAGCATTTGGAACATAAAAGGCAGAGAACACAAGGCAAGCACCAACATATTTCTATTATTTTAGTCATTTGTGAACACACCCACCTCAGAACACAGAGAATCCCCTTTGATGGTAATGGGAGGAGAACAAGGGAGGGATCAGGAATGTGTGTTGGGGCTGGAAAGAGGAGAGACCATTCCTCAGGGGAAAAGCACACGGGCAGAAGCAAGAAAGCAGAAAAGCTCCGTCCTGCAGCACGCTGCAGCTGGTACAGACAAACCTGCGCAAGCAGCATTGGTTGCATCCCTTCTGCAGGAGTTCTTGACACCAATGTGGTGTTGGCTGCACCCGTGTGTGGCTGCAGGAAACCGGGGCCCAGTTTTACAAGGCACGTCACGCACTGCCGAGATGGGTCCTGCCAGGTTGCAGGGCTGAAAGGGTGTCCTGAACCTGGACAAAGGGGCGGTGCTGTTTGTGAGGTCCCTTGGCTCAGGCGAGTGAACCCCAAAAGGAACAAAACTGCAGCCATTCAGGTACTTCTCATGGACTCCAGCAAACCCTTGGGCAGCACCGCATGGGCGATCGCCCGTCCTCCTGAGCAAGGGGGGTTACGACACATCAGGTAAAAGTAGCTAAAGAGAAATGGTGCTCCCAGCTGAACTGAAACCCAGGGAAGCTGCCAGGACGGACATGTGGGAAGTGGGATTCCTCTGAGAGCTGGAGCCACACAGAGCCAAGTGCCGGTGCTTGAGCACCGGTCAGGATTTCAGCTGGCACAGGTTTGTCAGTTGGGAGCACCAAGAGAAGCTGCTGTGAGCACCAGTTGTTTGCAGGATGATGCACCCCCAAATACAGCGCCTGCCCTGCGCTGCGTCCAGTGATGTATTCCTGCTAGGGAACAGTAAAGTAGCAATACTGGTGCTGCAGCTGGGAATGCTTTCTGCAGAGCCAGTCACCTGTGTACCCAACACGTTAACTCAAGAGTTCATTTCTAAAAGGCAAAGACTTTTTGGAGAAGGATTTTTCCTTGCAAGCGCAGCTCCTCTGTGGTACGGGACATTCCACAGCACAGATGGTAACAACTGCTGCTAGAATGAAGGATTAACATCACAGAGAGTCGGGAAGGACAAGACCTGAGGGTGAAAGCCCATTCACCTGGAGCTCCTGGGCTCCCTCGCTGCATTTCCTGCTTGTTGTGATGTTAATTGTGCAGCTTCCACCCCAAATGAATGCAGGTTTTCTACGTTTAGCACCAGAGGTCTTTTAAGGAAGATGGGAGGGGTTTTCATGGAAGAGACGCTGAGGTTACAGGGTGGGGAGCAGGCTGAGGGGAGGCACGTTTTACCTTCACATTCACAAAATCTGTGCTGTTCTCACACAAGTCTTTCTGTAAAGTTATCCCTGGCCTGCGTGCGAGCTGCTGGAGCGCCGCAGTCACTGCTTTTCACCACGAGCAATCCCGGAACCTGTGTCTGTCTCCATTTGTCTCTTAAACCGCAGCTGGATCACAAGTGATGCTGCAAAGCAGCGATTCCAGCTTAAATAGCTCCTGTCCAACCCCCCGGTCCTGGCTGCTCTGTCAATGCCACTGCTGTGCGGGACCAACCGTGTGCACCTGCAGCACGAGTCAGACCCGTGGCGACTCCCGGTTCAAAGCAACCTCTGCCAGGCTCAGGTTTCCTGTTCTGTTTGTAAATCCGAGGCCAGTGCCCTGTGCCGGCAAGGCCGAGCAAGAGCCAGGGAGGAGGGTGGGAACAAGCAGCTGGACACCGGACGTGCGGCATCACCTCCCAGGCCCCTTCTGCCCAAGCCGAGACTGGCGCTGCTGCAGTCACGGTCCGTGGGGTGGTGCTGAGCGCAGGCACCCTCCCCGGGGAGCTGGCAGCTTCCAGCTCTCTGAGTCCCAGGCACAGCTCGGTGAAGGGTCCTGGGAGAAGAGGGAGCGTCCTTCCCGCAGGCAAAGCCAGGCTGCCCCAGAACTGCAGCGAAGGGCACGAATTAGAGCAGAGCCTCTTTTGTCAGCTCCTCTTTACAGTATCTAGCACTGCGTCTGGCGATGTCACATCGTCACGTTAACATACAAGCATGGAAGACATTAAGCCATTATTACCAAGCACAAGGGTCAATTATAATTCCCAGCCAGGAAGTTAGAGCTGGAAGCAGCTCAGCTGGTGAGCATCTCGAATCATTCAGAACGGGTTTAAGGCTCTGGGCCTGGCCTGGCCATCCTGATCTCCCCACCAGTGCAGAGCTCTGGGGATGACCCCGCTTCCCCCCGGGACCAGCACAGGGGGAGCCAGGCTGCAGGTGTGGAGTCAGTGACGCTGCCACCAGGCAAGTGAGGAATTTTGTACTGTGCTGTGGTTTTCATTTTCCCCATTTGGAGACTGCATCAGGAATTTTCTTTGGAGCTTTCAGAGTTAGAATTAAGAGGCTTTTGGGTAAAGACCAAGTCTGGGGAAATGTGTACCAAAATCAGCTGCCTGGGAATGCTTTGATGCATGAGGAGGGAGGGTTTGACACTGTGCATTGAAACCTGAGCTCCAAACCTGAGCTCACAACATCAAAGCAAGTCTATTGTTTTGGCTTGGGTTTTTTGTTTGGTTGTTTTGTTGGTTGTTTATAACTGTCTTTAGTTCTGGCACTCAGAGATACAGGAAGAACTGGTTCCCACGTAAGTAAAACAGACAGGGAAGTGCTTGAGGAGCCCGTGAGGATAGGTGCTCAGAACCTCCTCAGCACCATGCCCTTGCTAATGCTCAGAGCACAGCAGTGCCTTTCACAGCAGGTAAACCTATCAATGCTCCAGATCAAATGGACCAAAGTGAGTCAGCTTTTATTGTAGCTTCTGGCTGAAATCCTTTCACAGGGCTTGTGGTGCTGCCGGGCTCGAGTCCCCGCTCAGGGGCTGCAGCACCGAGCTCCTGCTTCTGCAGGATCACGTCCCCCTTCCCCAGGGAGCCTCCACGGTGCGGAGCAGCTGCGGAACAGCGGCGTTCTGGTGACCCCGGCTTGCGGAGGAATCGCAGCAGGATAATTACAAGCCCCTGACGGAGCTCACAGCTTCGGTGTTAACTAACACCCGCTCGCCATGGCTGAGGGGGGCAGGACTCATTCCAGAACTATTAATATAGCCCCTATTTATACTCGCGGGTCCCTGCAAGCAGCACAGCAGAGCTACAGCTGCAGAGCTAAAATGGAATCAATGTCAGCCCCCAAGGAGAAAGTGATTCTCTCGGCCATCGTGAGGGGAAGGAGACGGTGAAAGGACAGAACAAGGCCGGTTTCAGACCTGAGAGCGGGGGTGAGCTGCTCGCGGCACCCCGAGATCCCAGCTGGTGGCAGAGTCAGCCAGAAACCTCCCTTCAGCCAGCAAGTCTGTGCTGAGGCTGCCAGGAACGCAGCAGAAACGCTGCCCAGCGTCAGCACAGCACCCACAGTGCCGGTGGAGACAAGGCGGGGACTGGAGCTGCTGCTGCACTGATCCAGTACCTGGTGTGACTCAGGACAAAAGAGCAGAAGCCTAAAAAGAGGTTTAGGGAGGGCTTTGGGAGCACCGTCTGCTGGGCTGTAAACAAGATGGAGAGCACAGGAGGGCCGTATCTGAACACTGCTGCAGTGACATCCCCTGTGGGAATAGCTCGCTTGCTGCAGATGATGTTTGGATGCACCACATTCAGCCTGGTAGCCCACCAGGGCGGCTTCAGTGCCGCGTATGGCACTTTCTGCATGTTTGTCTGGACCTTCTGTTTTGCCGTCACCGTCTTCATCATCACCTGTGAATTCACGCACCTCCACAGCTGCCTCAGCATCTCCTGGGGAAACTTCACTGCCGCTTTCGCCATGCTCGCCACACTCATGTCCGTCACGGCTGCGGTGATCTACCCGCTCTACTTCGTCCAGCTTGACTGTTACCCCATCAGCTGTGAGGTGAGAGACTTCCGCATCGCTGCCAGCATCTTTGCAGCCCTCCTGTTCCTTGTGTACGCTGCCGAGGTGTTCTTAACCCGGGCGAAACCGGGGCAAGTCACCAGCTACATGGCCACGGTCTCCGGGCTCCTGAAAATTGTGCAGGCCTTCGTGGCCTGCATCATCTTCGGGGCGCTGGTGAACGACAGCCAGTATGGCAAGTACGTGGCGACGCAGTGGTGTGTGGCCGTCTACAGCTTCTGCTTCGTGGTGACAGTGGTGGTCGTGGCCTTCAGTGTTACAGGTAAGACCACCTTGCTGTGGTTCCCCTTCGAGCGCTCTGTGGTCATCTACACCCTGGGGGCCGTGCTGCTGTACGTGAGCGCAGCCGTCATCTGGCCCGTGTTCTGCTTCGACAGCAAGTACGGCTCCGCGCAGCGCCCCGGCTCCTGCGCCAAGGGCCGGTGCCCATGGGACAGCCAGCTGGTCGTCGCCATCTTCACCTACGTGAACCTGCTGCTCTATGTCGTGGACCTGGCGTACTCGCAGCGCATCCGCTTTGTCCCGCACCTCTGAAGCGTGGGGCTGGTGCTGGGAGCAGCAGCAGCCGGGGGTGGGCAGGAGGTGGGGTGCAGGAGGAGGCGCTGATCAGGCCCAGGCACAGGAGCCACCGACTGAACTTCGGGGTCAGGACTGACCTGGCTAGCAAATGAATGACCTGTCACGCGTGGGCTGGGGAAAGCCCAATTCCCATCACCCAGCGTCTGCCCAGCACCTGGTGCCACAGCAAGGAACGGCCTTTTGTCTCCAGGCAGCAGAACTGCTTCCTGCAGCAGCAGCGGGTCTGCAGGCTGCTGCATCCCAGAGCCAAATATTAGGAAAGGCACCAAGGATTTTGAAACTGTTACCAGCACTTAGCCGTAATCAAGTGACTGTCCAGGAAGTGGGAAAGTTAAAAGTTGCACTAAGGAACACCAGTTCTGGACATGAAAAACAATCCCTCAGAGTTTGGGTTAGCCTGGGCTGTGTGGTGAGACATGAAATGATTGCGAGTTTGGGAAATTCCAGTCAGGATGTTTCTGAGAACATCGTAGCTGTAATAGTGTTGTGAAGATTGCCAGTCCTTTCCTTTCCTCTGCTCTCCTCTGCTGTTTAGCACAGAAAAGGAATATCTTCAAGCATGCACCTTGGGGGGGTTGGAAACGTGGGATATTCCTATTTGGCAAACACTGAGTCATTAGAGAGATGAATGTTTGTGAAATTCGGGCTCTGCTGCCAAGAAATGGCACAGAACAGAGCCAGGCTGCACAGTGTCCATGTGTACATTGCATCCCCGCCCGAGGGTGGCACTGGGGGTACCTTGGCGCGTGCTCCCTCTGCTCAGCCGCCACCGTCCCTTTATCCCCATGGCACAATCACGATTTCTTTTCTGGAAGCTTAAAGGCGAATTCTGGGGGTGGGGGGGGAGAGGTGAATGGATCTCACAGTGCTGCAGGAAGAGCAAACCGGGGGGGCCTGGCTGGGAAGGGAGAGAACCTGGATACAGCAGGAGCAAGCGGGGTTGCTCCTGGGCTGATGGGGCGCTGGGGCTCCTCAGCTCCTCGTGTTACCAATGAGCTGCGTTTCTCCAACCCACCCCTGACAGAACACTGTTCTAAGCCCCACAATGCACAGCACAGACCTTGAACTTCATTTCTGACCCGGAGAGAACCAGAGTGGCCCCAGTTCCTGCGCAGGCCTGGTTCAAGTCTCATGGAGCTGCGTGTCAGAGCAAGGCTTAGTTCTTAACCAAGCCAAAATAAAGCTGGATGGCAGATGGGTACCACACCTCCCGAGATCCGTGTGCGTCATCCTGCTCTCACACAGCTTTTCTTCCATCAGTAGTGCCCCTTCTACTCCCTGCTGAAACCACAGCTCAGTTCATTTTGCTGTATGGAGATTGAATGCAACCCCAGGAGTATCCAAACAAGACAGGCGAGGGCTCTGGCTCTGCTGTCTGTAGCAGTCACTCAGGAAGAAGGAAGGCAGCTTCCCTCGCACCAGTGCTCTGCATGGGGCTTGACAAGCAAAGGAAAAATTTGCTTGGACAGGTTGTGCTGGGTAATTCTGCCCCCAGTAATAACCAGCCTGGAGCAGTGGGAATTACGATTCCCCTGAAAAGGGTCAAGAATCAGTATCTAGAACGAAGGGAACGCACTGAACGCCCTTCCAAGGGAGTTTTTCTCTTCTGTGATCCCCATTAAGGGCAGGAAGTCTGGAACATAATGGTCCAACAAGAGGCTAGCCAGCTTGTTCTAGGGCAAGACACAAGACTATGTACTACAGATACACAAAAGCAAATGGGGGGTTGTACAATTAGGAAATGATCGCTTGGGAAAATGAATCCATCTGTACAGGAGGAGGCAGTGCACAAAGAGCCACTGCCTGCGCCAGGAGCCTGGAGCAGTTACCATGTAGTCGCTTGAAACCACTTATTTGTTATTACTACAGAGTGCTTGGAAGCAGGCAGGTGATCGCAGCTCCTGCGGCACTGCCAGTCCTTGGGGCAGCAGAGCCTGCATGGAGCTCCTCAGCCAGCAACATCTTTTCCAGCTGTGGATTCACTTGCTTTTTGTTGTGAAGATTCTGCACCAAGTAGGAAGGACCAGCAGGAATATGGCAGAATCTACTACTGACACAGGTTGATGCAAATTCCACAGTGCTGAGGATGTAAAGGTCCAAGAGAAACAGGGAAGTGGGGAATGGTGGGGGTAAAATTCACTGTCTTCACAGTAAGGAGGAAATAGAATTTAACATGGAAATCATGATACCACTGACTGGAGGAGTGGAAAGACAAGTCATTGCCAAGAACAGTGTGTTCAGATTTAGCTTTCTCATCTGCCAGCCAAAGGCTGAGCAAAAAATGTTAGCATGGTCAAAATGGCAAAAAAAAATAATTGTGTGGACAGCAATCCACTCTCTTAGGAGAAAAAAACTACCAAAAAAAATCAAAACCTCATGCTCCAGTGGTTAAAACACTCACTAACCATTGGAAACTATGAGATTACCCAACCCAGGACAGACACAGCCACTATCTGCTTAATGTGATTTTCACAATCAACTTTGTCGCGATTCAGTTAATTTAAAAACCCTTTATTTTCAGAGCTTCTCTTCCCCTTTAACAACTCCTGACCAGGTAAGCGGCCACACAAGGGGCTCTACAGACACCCATCCCCTCGCCTGGTTTCTAAGCTAATGTCAGATGTACGTGCACTCATTTGGGATTACGGACTTGGGTCTGCATCCGATCTAGATGAGTCCTAGAGCATCGCAACCTGAAACAGAGATTATATAACATAAACCTGACTCTTTCCTGGGTTCTGGGTTGGTGGGTTGGTTCTTTTCCCCTTGTTTTCATGTGGACTGGGACTCAGTGTCCCCAGAACACCGCGTCCAGGGACGCTCATCCACAGGAGCTGCGCCGAGATTTTGTTCTGTCAATAAAGGAGCAACAAAGCTAAAGAAGAGCAAAGCCCCAGCCGAAGCAGCGCTGCCGGGTGCCCGGCTCTGGCAGAGGCTGTGCTGAGACTACCGGGTCCCCTCAGCCGGGCCCTGAGAGCGGGCGCAGCACTGCCGCGGTGCGTGAGCCCGGTCACCGGGAAACCGCTTCCCACGGAACATCCGCGGGCAGCGGGACCGATGCTGCAGAGCAGGAACTGCGGCAGCGCTCCAGGGCCGCTTTACCGGGGAGTCGGGGAGCACCCGCCGGGCACCCGCACCGGGCGGCCGCGCAGGCGGGACACCTAGAGCAGCCCGTACACCTGCCTGGCCCGGTGAGGAACGGGAGAGGCCGCGCCCACCGCGCGGGGCCGGAGCATCCCAGGAATGTCCGGGGCGGCGGCTGGGGAGGGGCCGGGCCCGCCCCGCGCTGGCGCCACGCCGGAGGCGGAGGGAGGCGGCCCCCGCCGCCGGCGGCACCGCCCTGCTGGGACGCCCCCGGCACGGCCCTCCCGGCGGCAGCCCGGAGCCAGCGGCGGCGCCCGAAGCTTCCAGAAGGGCGGGCGCCACCGGCCGGCGGCTGCTGCGGGCGGACAGCGCCCCCTGCAGCGCTGCCATGAGCGTCGGCTTCATCGGCGCGGGACAGCTCGCGCTCGCCCTGGCCAGGGGCTTCACGGCAGCAGGTGCGCGCGGGGCGGGGCGGGGAGGGCCGGGAGCGCGCACGGCGCTGGGGCTGACGCGGTGCCGTTCGCAGGGGTCCTGGCCGCGCACAAGATCACGGCGAGCTCCCGTCTCCTGCGCGGCCGGGGTCACCATCAGCTCCATCGAGAAGGTGAGCGGGCATGGGGAGGGCCGGGGTACCCCGACAGGAGCCACAGCAGACACCCAGTGCTCAGGAACTGACCTTGCACTGGTCCTGCTCCTCCGGCCCCCAGGAGTGTGTGCGAAGGACGGGAGATGCTCGTGCTTCCCAGGGCTAAACTGGTGCTGCAGCCAGGTGATTGTTTTGGGTCCCCACCAGAAAAAGCTGTAGGAGCTTTGTGCCAGCTCCTCTGTCACACGAGGTATATCAGGTCTTTCCCTCAGCAGAGGTGGGTCATGGCTGTGGCTTAAAGCAGGGGATTTGGGATACAGGAGTGTCTCTTTTCTCTTTGCTTGTGGTGTTCTTGCCAGGGGAGAGTCCCTCCCTAGATAGCTTCTTTGGTATGCCAAATATGCACTGAACCTCATTTTTCTCCTTTCTTTTCTTTCCTTCTTTCTTTCTGTCTCTAATGATTTTCTGTCCTAAGAAACTCTCTACCTTCTGCCCCACACCAAAAGTGATCAGGTGCATGACCAACACCCCTGTCATTGTCCGGGAAGGCGCTACAGTCTATGCCACTGGGACTCACGCAGATGTGGAGGATGGGAAGCTCTTGGAACAGCTGATGGCCAGCGTAGGCTTCTGCACCGAGGTGGAAGAGGACCTGATTGATGCTGTAACAGGGCTCAGTGGCAGTGGCCCTGCTTATGTATGTGCTCCTTCCTCAACTTGGGGTAGGCCTGGGCATAGCAGTGGGCTTTGCATGCAGGGAAGGTCCATGCAGCTTCAGTTTGTCATTCCTTGTTTTCCTCATTGCTCATGTTAGCGATGAGACGTAATCCAGGTGTCCAGTTTATAACCAGCTCGGGTCAACAACAGAAGTCTGTTACCAGTTGCATAAGTCTGAAGTCCACAGCCAGTGTGCAGTGTCCATGTTGCAAAACATGGACCTGCAGTTAGTATGACACAGGAGCTGAATGTCTCCCATTCCACCCGCTCCAGAGTGGGAAGCAGCGGGAGGGAGGCTTGGCATGGCAGCCAGTGAAGGGGAGGCAGTGAAGACAGTGAAGTCTGTAAGCGACAGCAGACCTAGTGTGATCCTGGAGCCCTGGATTCTCTCCTCCCTGAGACGCTCTTGAAGTGGAGACGTTCACTCACCTTCTTCCTCTGTCTGGTCTCAGGCGTTCACTGCCCTGGATGCTCTGGCAGATGGGGGAGTGAAAATGGGTCTTCCTCGCAGGCTGGCTGTTCGGCTTGGAGCACAGGCTTTGCTGGTCAGTATTCCCTCTCCAGAACATGTTTGATTCTGTGCAGAGCATTGTGCGCATCATGGGTTTGAAGTGGTTTCAGTCCTCTTACCAAATGTACTGTGAGCCCCAGATTTGGTTTGCCTGCACACAGGTTCCCGGTGAGGGGACATAGGAAGGGTCTGCAGCACCCTGCTGGTGTGTGGTATTGTGGGAGCTGGGGCTTGGGGAACCCTGACTTGTCTGCAGGCTTTTCAGCTCTGAAAAGTGTTTTGGCAGCCTGCTAATGGCTGTCAGGGGAGCTCCGTTTGCCCCTGTGAGTGCTGGGTGCTGCTCTCCACAGTGGTGAGCAGGAGTGTTTGATGGTGGGTTTCTCGGTCAGCTCTGGCAGCCGTTTTCTCTTCCTTGCCTCAGGGTGCTGCCAAGATGCTGTTGGAATCTGAGCAGCATCCCGGGCAGCTAAAGGACAACGTCTGCTCCCCCGGGGGAGCCACCATCCATGCCCTGCACTTCCTGGAGAGCGGTGGCTTCCGCTCACTCCTAATCAATGCTGTGGAGGCTTCCTGCATCCGGACAAGGTCAGCACCAGGGAGGTCCTACAGGGCCTCCTACAGAGGGCCTTGCCCTGCACGCTCCCCATCTCTTCCTCTTGCTATGTCTTAACTCTCCCACCACCCCATTGCAGGGAGCTGCAGCATTTGGCAGACCAAGAGAAGATCTCCCCAGCAGCCATAAAGAAGACTTTGCTGGATAAGGTGAAGCTGGAGTCTCCTTCTGTGTCACTGGCATCTGCCAGCAAAGTCAGTCTGTTCAACAATAAGCACCCCGGCAGCAAGAAGAACTGAACAGGCTGCTGTAGTCTGGCTGTGCTGAATATCAGTCTCCTCTGTGCCCTTTCTTTTTGTCTAAGGGGAACGCTCGCTCTGAATGCTGGTGTCCGCCATGCCTGGCTCTTGGCAGCTGTGGGACGGTGCAGTGCTGTAGAAGAGGGTCTTTAACTTGTAGTGGGGTTGGTGCAAACTGTCCCTGGCATTGCTGATCTCTCTTGGGCAGGGGTGATGCCATCTTCAGAGCTTCATCAAGAGCATCGTTTGTTCAGAAGCCTTGGGTACTTCTCGGGCAGTGTTCGAGTTGTCCCATGCAGAGATGGCTTCTAATTGGATTTTTAAAGAGGTTTCAGAATGTCTTTTTGTTTCCAAGACCCTATCTTGCATCTGCTATCCGAGCCTGTGTCTTCTTACTGTCTTTATTAGCTAGAGCAGATGCTGCCATGAAGATGCAGTGCTGTGCACTATGTTGGAGGCTGCACACTAAAGCGCCTCTCGGAAGGGACCAAAGTGCCTCTGCCCCATCTTCCATCTGCCTTGACTTTGAGACAGATGGTGTGAACCTCTGGACACACTCTTTCTCTCTGGCACTGCTCCTTCTCTCTGTCCTGGTGTGGGGAACCGTGAGCTGCTCTCACTGTCCCTACTTTGCTACTAGCATTGCTTGGGCGGTTGGGCAGGGAAGGGGTAGTGAGGGCTCCCTTTTCACTTGGTTGCTGAAACTTCTTCATGCAGGTGATTCAGGAAAAGCATTTTGGTATGGATGCAGAGGCTGCCAAAGGTGCTGGTAATGCTAAAGCAGTTTTAGTGCTAGGCTCTGAGCTGGTAGCAAGAGTTTGACCCTGTAGGCATGACAGATGGTTGCTCCTCTTCCCTCTAAACATAATAAACTGCTGCTCCAACAGAGCTCTGGCTAACCCCAGCTGTTTGGACTGGGTGTATCTCTTGCCTCTGGCAGTGCCCACTGGGTCCTTGCTGCCTGAGGGAGTGTGCTCAAGGTGTGCTGGCAACCTGACTGCAGATGGTTTGTCCAGGGGCGGGCAGGGGAGCACATCAGCCCACTGCTCGTCACCAGTGCTTCCCGAGTAACAGCCCAACAGCTGCTCTGGGGCCCTGTGCTCACAGTTTTCAGGGATTCAAGAGAAGGGAAGGAGGAAGGGCTGAGTATCCCAGCCGCTGAGGCTTTCTAGAGGTGCCACTGCACAAAGATTCCATGGAGGCAAGTGAGTGCTGCATGTTCCTCCATTCCCATCTCAGGAGCTGAAAATGAAGAGGAATAATGAAGAAGGATTCCATTTGGCTGATCTGATAAAGTGTGATGCAGAATAAAAGGTGGGATGGCCACCCCTCTGCAGAGAGGCTTCTGGGCTGCCCTTGTGTACCCCCAGTGAGGCAGAGCTATAGATGAGCTTCCTAGATGCTGTAGAGCCACGACTGAGCTGGTCAGCAGCAGGGGACACCAGCCTGTCAAGGTCCAGGAAGGAGCCCTCAGGGCTCGAGCTCACAAGTCCCGAGCACAGCAGGGAACAGCGGTGCCGCTCTGAATGACCAGGGCCGGGCCTATTGATGTGGCCTTAACTCCCAGTTTCATTGCTGATGTTCCACTTGCCCTTCACTGCTGCACTCATCTTGCCAGCGCTGCTTTGTTCTAGCACAGCAGTTAGTTCAGCTGGCAGCAGTATTCCTGCGTTATGGACCCACCGTGACGGGAGCAGAGCTGGGACCACCCTGAGCAGCGGGTCCTGACCCCGGGGAGTAGGAGCCAGCCCCGGTGTTGGCGCTTGGCCCGGAGCAGGGGGGCTGCTGCAAAGCACGCTGCTTGGTCAGTGCCTCCGCTGGGGCCCGCCTGCTGCTCCGGCAGGTTCAGCAGCTCCAGGATGCTGCGGGTGCAGCCGAGGAGCCGGTTTCGCCGCGGAAGGCCGGAGGCTGCACCAGAGAGGCCGGGAGGCCCACCGGGGCCTTGGCGGGGGGAGCCGGCACCGGTCAGGCCATGAAGCACCGCCGGTCACCGCCGCCGCCGCCCCTTTAAGGCGCGGCCCCCTTAAGGCCCGGGGCGGTTGCGTCGGGCGCTTCATGAATGGAGCCACGTGACCCAAATATCACGTGACGCGTCCGTGAGCGGCGGCAGCGGCGGCGGCTCGCGGCGTCCCGGTCCCCCCCAGCGCGGCCTCCCCGCCCGGCCCGGCCCCGGCGGCCCCGTGAGGAGGTGAGACCGGAGGGCGCGGCTCGGGCGGCGGGCGCGGCCCTCGCACCGGGTGGGGGGGGCGGGCCGGTCTCCGGGGGCGGGCCGGGGCGGGGCGGGCGCGGCGGGCCCGGGATGGCGGCCGGGCCGCCGCCGGTTGGCGAGTGTACCGCGGGGCCGTGGCCGCTGACTCACGGCGGGGTTCCGGGGCCGTGACCGCCCGGCGCTGCCCGCCCCTGTCCGCTGCCCCGCCCGGTTCCCCGCCCCGCGGCCGAGCAACAGGTGCGTGGGGCCGACAGCGAGCACCTCGGGCGCGTCCCGCCCCGCCCTTCCCGGTCCCGTGCACTCTGCGGCCCGGCGGCCGGGGCCCGCCTCTCCCGCGCCCGCTGCTCCTCCGGCCTCTCAGCTCCCCCACTCCGGGCGGCGGCTCTTGGCGGGTCCCGGGCGGGGCTTCCTCAGTGACCGGCTTCCTTCCCCGGCCGCGCCGCTGGCTTCCCTCTCGTTGGGTGCGCCTCTGGGAGGTGGGCAGGCAAAGGAGGGTCTGGAGAGGGGGGCGAGTCACGGAGGTGTCGAGCTCCTTTCCCTGCGCAGGGGCTTGGTCACAGGACATGCTCCATCACTCCAGCACCCATCACGGTGTAGCTGATGCCGCCTGGGAGAGGGCTGGTGGCTGAGGTGATGCGGTTCCGAGGTTCTGGCCTGCATCCTGGAGGGGCCTGTGCCTCGTGCCCTGCCAGAGGCTACGGTGGGTGCAGGGAACGGGCTGGGGCTGTGGGTCTGCTCGGTACAGCCTCCTTGGAGCTGAGCAGATCCCCTGTGTGGTGGGAAGCAAAGCCCCTTTGGTGGGACTGCGGAACAGGCTGTGGCGCCAGACTGACACAGAGCGTCAGTGTGCCCTGGGGGTCTTGCTCTCCAGAGCTGGGGATGTTTCTGACCACGGTATGTGATGTTTGAGCTGTGAGGTTAGAGGAAGGCACTGCCAAAGGCTGGAAGGGCTCTCCGGGAGCCAGCTCTTCCCTTTATCTGTGTAAGTGGCTAAATCCGGCTGGGTGGGCAGATTCCTTTATGGAAGATTGGCTGTCCAAATGGCCTGGGTCGGATGTGAGCTCACCAGAGACTCCTGGGGGGGGGGTGCACGGGGCAGGCCCAGCCCTGGCTTTGTGTGTAACTGGGGGAGTCACCCAACGCGCCTGGGTTACCGGGGGAGCTGCGGGAGCTCCCGTGCGTAAACGGAGCCGGAAACGCACCGGGAGAGCCGCGGCGCGGCAGCCCCGGGCACACCGCGCTGCGGGGCCGCTCGGGGCGCGCCCCTGCCCGGGTCCCCGCGGCGGGGCCTCCCTCCCGCCAGCGCCGTGCGGCGGAGCGGGTGACGTCAGCGTGTTTACACGGGGCTCGTGGCGGGGCGCTGATGCCGGGAATGTGGGGAACGGCGCTGGCTCATGCGCGGTGCGGGCGGGTCCGAGCGGCGCCCGGCGGCGGTGGCCGCGCGTCGGCTGAGCCTGCGGGAGCGCGTTGAGGCTGCGTTTCCTTCGGCGCCTTCCCGCGGCTCTCTCTGGGAAGCCCTCAGGAGCTCACCCGGCCGCACTCCGAAGAGCCAGGCCAAGTCTGCGCTCTCGTCTTGCTGCCAGCTCTCGGGTGTCCCGTCTGCGAGCTGCCGGACTGCCCTGCCCGGTGCAGCGCCTTTGTCTCCGTGTTTGTTTTATTTCAGCTTTGCTGTAGTGAAGGTCGTTGAGCGCGTGCCAAGCGCCTGGAAATTCCTTAGTGCTCCAGGGCAGGTCCCCTGCCCCTGCCTGCCCTGGCTTCCTGTGCGCGCCAGAGGTGCTGCAGGGATGGCATTGTTGGTCTCCCAGGTATTCCCTGCCTTCGCCCCTTTTCCCAGCAGCGGTGTCATTTGCCCCGTAGGAGCAGAGGAAATGCCACAGAATGGGAAAGAGCGAAGAATCAGGTCTACAAAGCAGCTGGCTGTGTGCCGTCTGCCCTGTGTTAGCTGCCTCTCTGCAGCTACCTCCTCTGGGCGGCAAAGTGACCCTTCCTGTGCCAGCACTGCCAGGTTCTAGCATACATCTCATATCGAGGAGCGTTGTCCTCTGGGTATAAATAGCCTGCCTCCAGGAAGGCTGGAGGCTTTGGGAACAGCTCTGCCGGTGCCCTGGGGAATGCTGACCCCATTCACCTCTAATAGGTGGTAGATGCACTGCGGGAGTCTGTGTCACAGCTGCTGGAAGAGCACAAATCCATATTTGCTGACTTGTGCATCTGTTGTTTTGGCTATAACCGTGTATCAGTGCCTCCTACACTTAGCAGAGCGGTGGCAAACTAAATTGTTGTTGACTGTTGGGCACTGAAGAGACAAAAGGGACAGAAGTGTTTGTAGGCTGTGCTTGCCTCCCAGGGAGCTGTGCGGTTCTGGCTGCCCGAGGCACAGCCATGTTGGTTGAGCAATGTCTGAGGGATTCATTCATTGGGCAGTGCAGTAGCCCTCTGAACTACAGCCTGAGGGGAGCAGGTATGCAGGGACAGAAACGGGAGCCTGTTTGGAGTTACTGTGGGAGCAGGCCTGGGGGGTTTGCTGTCACTGACTCTGAAGTCCTGGGGCAGTGAAGGAGTCTGTTCTCTTTTTTTGGTTGCCCTTGCTTCCTTATGAGCGTACCTTGGCTCTGAAGCTAATGGAAGGAGAAGGTGGTTCTGGGACCAACAGGGACTCTCTCGCAGAAGAGATCAACAGCTGGGCTCAGTTTTGTGTGAGTGGGAGAAGGGGAATGCTGCTGCCGCACTGGCCCAAGACTGTGATGGGATTCCAGTGTGCCCAAGCGCTCCTTTGTGCTGCAGTGTCAGGTTGTTCTGTTCCTTGGGAAAGGTTGGGTGCAGAGCTTTGACTGGAACCTGGGTGTGCTGGCTTTCCTGGGGAGCACAAGACGTTTGGAGAGCTGTGAGCACAGCAGTGGTGTTCCCCTCTCCCGCAGGATGCCCAGTGAGCTGTGTTGTGCTCCTTGCTGAACTGCACTGGCTGCATCCCTGGGGGCACCTATGGGCTGGTGGGACTCGTGTCCTGGGGCGGTTCTGGAGCTGGAAGGGCGAGCGGAGCACCAGGGCTGCGGCTGGCAGCGGGAGGCCACGGTGCCAGTGACGCTGAGTCAGCGTGACTGGCCCTGAGCAGCGAGCCCGGACCCGGCCGCTGCTGCCAGGCTATTTTTAGATACTCATGGCTTCCGTGTACTCAAGCTCCTCCTCGTGTTTTAATTTCCCCCACCCCAAGGGAGAAACCGGCATTGCCCAAAGCCTCTGTGGGAGGGGGTTGGAAGGGCAGCGGTTCCTGCTTAGGGACAGAACCTGCCGCTTTCAGTCCGGCTCAGGCGGGCGCTTGTTGAGGGTGTTCCGGGGAGCGGTGTGGGATGTGCTGCATTGCCAGGGGCGGCCCTGCCACAGACTCCGCTGTGTCCCGGGGGGCTAACCTGACTTTCTTCCCTTCCAGCACCTGCTTGACAAGGCTGTCGTGTTATGACGACCCCCAACAAAGGAAACAAGGCCTTGAAGGTAAGGCAGGTGGATAGAGGGCTGCAGGTGGTGGGTGCATCTGCTCTAGGTTTCACAAGTGTGTGCCGCCATCTCTTCCAGGTGAAGCGGGAGCCAGGTGAGAATGGGACCAGCTTGACAGATGAGGAGCTGGTGACCATGTCTGTGCGGGAGCTGAATCAGCATCTGCGGGGCCTGTCGAAGGAGGAGATCATCCAGCTGAAGCAGCGCCGGCGCACGCTGAAGAACCGGGGCTACGCGGCCAGCTGCAGAGTCAAGCGTGTTACCCAGAAGGAGGAACTGGAGAAGCAGAAGGCAGAGCTGCAGCAAGAAGTGGAGAAGCTGGCATCAGAGAACGCCAGCATGAAAATGGAACTCGATGCTCTCCGCTCCAAATATGAGGCTCTCCAGAACTTCGCCAGAACCGTGGCCCGGAGCCCTGTGACCCCTGCACGGGGGCCTCTCACCTCCAGTATGGGTCCCCTCATCCCTGGCAAGGTCGCTACTACCAGTGTCATCACGATAGTGAAATCCAAAACGGACGCCCGGTCTTAGTGAAGCGAGAGTTGCCTCAGCTTGTCTGTGCAGGGCAGTTAGGCACAAAACCAGCCTGGAACCCCCAAAGCACAAACCCTCCTCAGATGGGTCCGGGTTCCTTCTACTTGGCGCAGGACTGGCCTGCTGATCACTCCAGTTTTGTTTTGTTGTGTCCAGATTGGTATGAGCAGTGGTGATGCGTCCCTTGTCCTGTGCAGACAGAGCCTCCCGCCCAGTGATCTGCAGCCCTCGGGCGCCCTTGGGACAAGCTGCGAGATCTTGGGTTTGTAGCCAAGGAACGTCTGTGCAGTGTGGCTGAGGGCAGGCGATGGGAGGGCTGGGGAAGGTCTGGAGGGAGGCTTTCTTCCCAGGGCTGGGAACCCTAGTTTTCAGTCACTTCCAAAGGTTTTATTTCATTACTCTTCCTGGTGGTGCATCTCGGTGCCTGACTGCCAGGCACCTGAACCTGCTGCTTTTGTCTCATTTGGTACCTGTAGTTGCCGTTGGGGTGTTCTGTGTAATAGGTTTGTATTCTTTTCTTGGTGTGCCTCTGTGCCCTGACAGTGGGTTTCCCCTCAGATGTCCGTGGCGTTAGCTGTGTGAACTAGCAGTGGTGGACAGAAGGATGCTGCTGTGCCCCTGCCTCTGCCCCAGCGCTGGGCCAGAGCACCCCAAGGGAGGGAGGGAGGGAAGGTACCATGTTGACTGCAGGCCGGTTTTGTGCCTAATGTCTTGCACTGAACAAGACCAAACTCAATAGTTGTTCCCGTGTTTTGAGGGTATCAAGTGTCTCTAGTGTGATGGTTTACACGACCAGTTTATGTGGTTAAATAGCCCTTTATTTAAAGAGAGAAACATCATTTTAAGAGTTATTAAATTATCTAAGTTTAAAATTAAAATCAGACAGAAAAGAGAGCGTATTTATAGTCAGCTTTTTTATCTGAGAGGGTGAGAATATTTGACCATCTGAATGGGGAAATATTCTCGGAGACTTTGCTAGTAAAAAGTTAATAAATAATTTTAAAGTTTCTCATGAACCTCCCGCACGCCGTGGCTCTGAGGTTAGTTTTTATAAAGAGTTATCAGACTTTATTTATAAAACTTAGAAAAAGACAAAAAAAGAGGCAAGTCCTGTTTGATATCTTTTTGCAGTTGTACCAAAAGTGACTTATTCTTGACCTCGTTGGCTTCCGTCGTGTCCCCTCGTGTTGCGCTCTCTGTTCTCTGAGCTCGCTGTGCTGTGCTGGTGCCAGTGGCTGCCTTCGCCGTGTACTGTCGTTTTCTCGCTGCCGTTGTTTTCCCTAAGCTCAACCGAGAGATGGAGTTGGCATCTCTGCATTCTCCGGGAGGATTCTGGCACACTGGCAAAGGGGCTGCTGTTCTTGAGGGACGGCTGGTGTAGCTATTGGTGATGCCTGTCCAGAAACACGTCCCTGCAGAGGTGTGCTGTGTGAGCAGCTGGCACCGGAGCGCTGTTACCTGAATGGGGAAACCGTGCTCTCCTCTCTCCAGCAGAGCTGGCAGAGGAGTAACATAAGGGAGAACTGTCCAAGTTTAGGAAGAGGCTCAAGGGATTTAACTGTGGAATTGGATCCTTCGGTCAGAGCTTGTGTCGCTCTTGGGGCTTATCTGACAGGGGACAGTGCCGGTTCTGAGTGTCTGTAGTGCTGGAAATGGAGCTGTGGCCTGGTTACTGCCCAGCCTGGTACAGCTCTTGCTTGTGAGTGTTGGAGGAGCACTCAGAGCTGCGCGACACAGCTGAGGAGCTGTTTGTGGCCAGGCTCCATTTCCTCAAATACTTTATCCCCCCTGCCCTCCCCAAAGCTTTGAGCTGATTACTGAGTAGTTGCAGAGAAGCAAGACATGGGGGTGAAGTCCATGTGAGCTCCTGGCTGCCTAGAGTCTCCTGAGTGGAGGGGACAGGCCAGGATGGCACAAGTGACGCTGCAGCCTTGTGGGAGGCAGTTTACTGTATTTGGTGGGTTTGATGCATTTTTCGCGTAGCTGATCTGGTACTGTTGTCCTCAGGGCTGAGAAGCAGGTAAACTGATGGAAGCTGCAATGTGGCAGGAGAGGAGCAGATAGTTGGTGGGCATTTCCTGCTGGAGAAGATCAGCTTTGCTCTGACTGATTGGGAGTTTAGGGAGGAGCTGTTTTGAGAGGTTTTCCCAGTCCCAGAACTTTCTGAACAGGGAGCAGGTTAGAACATTGCCTCCAGGCTTCCCTCTCCCAGCCCTGGGCTGCTTCTCGGAGCTGAAGCATGCCACTTCCCAGCTGTCGACTGGCTGGGCTACACGCTGAGCAGCACTTGGAGCTCTGGGCTCTAACCTTTGTCTTCCAGCTGGTGATGTGCCTGGAAGAGGTGAGACCTTCCAAAACGCGATGACCTCCAGTTGCTTGCGGTGTCAGCCCCAGCCCTGTCCCTCCTGGTGGCAGCCTGAGGTCAGACCTGTCCAGAGCTGAGCTCTGAACCCAGCTGGAGGCCTGGTCCTGCACTGCTGCTGGTGAGACTGTGCCGCTCTGGAGCGAGAACCAGAGCCAGGAGGGCAGAGCCGGCGGCAGCGCTCCCCGCTCCGCCCCCTGTTAGCGCTGCGCTCTGGGGAGCGGGTGCGAAGCCGTGGCTGGAGGGGCCGGTGCGGGGGTGCCGCTCTGTGGGTGCGGGGGGCACGCGGGTTCCCCGCGGGCGCCTGTGTCTCTGCAGGCGGTGCCGGGGCCGTCCCGCGGCCTCTCGTGTACAGTGTTCCGGCGTGGCGGTTCTTGTCCCTTTGGTTCCCTGCTGTGACGGTGTCGTGTTTTCTTTCTCCCGCGGCGGCGCGCGCCGAGCTCCTGCAGCAGGAGGAGCAGCGGGACCGGCGGAGACAGGTACGGCCCTGCCCGGCGCCGGCCGCCCCCGCCCCGCGGCCGCCCTGACCTCCCGTGCCGCGCAGGTGTCCCGCATCTGGAGGAAGCCGCCGGCGGAGCGGAGCCCCGAGGAGTGCCAAGTGCTGGGCGAGAGCGACGACATCGTCCGGGAGCTGGAGCGGCGCCGCAAGCGGCGAGAGCGGCTGCGCCGGCGGCAGGAGGAGGTGCGCGGCGGGGCCGGCGCGGGGGCGCTGGAGCTGCGGCGGGAGGAGCCGCGGTACCGGGAACGTCGCTGCTCCGCTCGCGGTTCCCTCCCTTTCGGGGCTGCCAGAGCCGTGCGGGCGCGTGCCTCGGGACCGGGAGATGGATCCGCGTGTGCTGCGATCCGGGACCCCCTTGGGCAGGAACGTGTTCTTTTCAGCATGGAAAAGACGGGGGGTGATGGGCACAGGTTATTCCTGGGGAGATCCTGGCTGGGCACGGGAGGAAAGGAGAACCGCCAGCCATTAGTATGATCTCCACAGGGAAGTGGTGGATTCCCCAGCACTGGACACTTAAGATCTGGCTGGACAGGGTGCTGGGGCAGCTAGCCTAGGTCATGCTTTGCCTGGGAAGGTCGGCCCAGATGATCCATAAAGTCACTTCCAACCTGAGGTTTTGGGATTCTGTGGTTGTTTTTCTTCGGAAGTCAGTTCTGGTAACGGTGATGGCCCTTGTCAAGCGTGCAGAGTGCTCTGCTCCCCACAGTTCACCGTATCTCAGAAACACGTGAACTTGCTCAGTTGTGTTTTCCAGGTATGTGACGAACCAGAGGAGTTAAGGAGAAAGGCCACTGAGCTGGCTGCTGCCATCTGCAGTGCCAAGCACCTCGTCATCTACACGGGAGCCGGGATCAGTACGGTAGGTTTCTTTGGGGTGAGTGGCTGGAGCTGTGGGAGCTCCTGCAGGGCTGTTGCAGTGTTGTTTGGGCTATTTTTGTGGTTTCTGACTGACTGCATGGTGCGTGTTTGGAGCCTGGGATGCGGTGGGAGCACACACACCATGACAAGGGCAGTGGTTAGTTTGCATCCTGGGCTAATGCCTCCTGCCCAGGCGATTCTGAGGCTGCATCACCTCTGTGAGCATGTGAGGAATGTGCTGCTTAAATGGGAAGATCACCAGTCTGCCTCCATTCTTGAGTGTCTTTGACTGCTTTTGGTGTAAAACCTAAAACCAAATTGACTCATTAACATTGTGCTAATGGACAAGCAGGAGCAGCTGGTGTTACTGGAACTTAGCAATGACACTCAAGAAATGCTGTGATGGCCTCTGGGAAAGTGGAAATCTGGGAAAGAAGTGGCTCTTCCTCTCCTAACGTGATGTGTCACCTTTACTGATACCTGAGATGGGAACCCTACTTTCTGTCCCTTTTCTACAGTCTGTGCTGATACGGGGCACGATTCTGGGCAGGGTGTATAATGTTATGAGTATTTTTTGCTGAGTGTGAGCTGCCAGAAATCAGTCTAATGAAAGTAAGGAAAGATTCAAAAATTAAGTTCTGTGTAAGGAATGGCGATACCAAGGATCAGAAGGAGTTCTGGAGGGACTCCATAATGGTAAAATTGGAGAAAATAAATACTGGGAGTGAAAATGGGAGCTGTAAGGTAGAAGAGATGCTGAAGAAAGAAAGAACATGAAATGAAGGTTTTACTGCAATTAGGGAACCACTGCTCTAGAAACCTTGGAGTGAATTAAAAAGCCCCTGTCAGTGAGGAGTGTCTGGAGGTCCTGGGTGCGACCGGGTTGATGTGTGTGAGGACAAGGGTGTGAACCTGCTGCCAGGCCTCATTTTTTCTCCCCTGATGACACAGGCAGCTTCGATCCCAGACTACAGAGGCCCTAATGGCATATGGACGTTGCTGCAGAAAGGCAGGAGCATCAGGTAAAAAGACAAATTCCGAGCTGTGTGGCAGAAAGCTGAGGCTGAAGGAGACATTAATGGCAATTCAACTTTATTTTTTTCCTTGCTCCTTGTCAGGGCCACAGATCTGAGTGAGGCAGAGCCCACGCTCACCCACATGAGCATCGCCTGCCTGCACAAGCACAACCTGGTAAGATGCTTTTGCTGCGCCTCACTTTTGTTCCTCTGTGTATGGTAAATAAAGCCCACCAGGGGAAAAAAAGCTTTTCATGAGGCTGCCTAACTCCTGTTTTCACTCAGGTGGCTACACGTCCACGTGTATAGATCACACATGCTCACATACAGCTGAGTGTCCCTCGGGCTTGCTCCAAGCTGTAGCCCTGGCAGCTTTTCCCCTTGTGCCTTGTCTTTCACACTGTGTGCTTGCATCTTGTGAAGCTGGGCTGGCCACAGCGTCAGCACCACTGGCAGCTCACTGATACTGCTGTCTGGCAGGAGGAGCTCTCACAAAGCTCTGTTCTCCAGGCTGCCTTATTTCCCATCCGTCCTGCACCGGGTGATTTGGTGTGTGTTGAGACACCTCATTTGAGTAACACAGTCAGTGCTGTGTGTGTGTGGTGACTGGCTCAGTGTGTTGTTCTCCTCAAGGTGCAGCATGTGGTGTCTCAAAACTGTGATGGGCTGCACCTGCGGAGTGGGTTGCCCCGAGCAGCAATATCCGAGCTTCATGGAAACATGTACATAGAGGTGAGTGGCCAGAACAGGGTGAAGTTACTGCCTGGGGTCTTCACAGGGAAATAATACAAGCTATTTATCTATCACTAGCTCAAGAAGAACTAGGAAAAGGGCTACTCTTTGCTTAGTTAAGGCCATCAGGTTTGGGATGAATGAGCTAGCAAGCACAAACTGAAGCATTCTGTCCGACTCTCGCTGTACTTGCTAAAGCTTTCTGCTTCTGTCTGTGCTTCTTTAGGCCTCCTCTGAAATCCCTCCTATGGCAAAGCTCATAGGCTCCCTGTAATTCCACTTGCTGGCTGAGGTTTTCCAAACTTTCCCTAGTTAGCATCTGATTCCTGATGATCCCTCCTAGCACCTCCACTTTGTTGTCCCCAGAAAGTGCTTTTCTCCTGAGAGCAGTGGCTGGTTCCTGGCCTCCCACAGTCTGGATGCTGGTGGTGTAACAGGGTTTTGCTTTCGTCCCGTGCCAGGTCTGCACTTCGTGTACACCCAACAGAGAGTATGTGCGAATATTCGACGTGACGGAGCGCACAGCCCTGCACAGGCATCACACTGGCAGGATGTGCCACAAGTGTGGGGCACAGTTGAGAGATACAATCGTCCACTTTGGGGAGAAGGGGACGTTGAGGCAGCCCCTGAACTGGGAAGCAGCAACAGAAGCTGCGAGCAAAGCAGATGTGATTCTTTGTCTGGGTTCCAGCTTAAAGGTAACTTTAGAGACTCGGTGAAGATTGTTAGCAGCATTCCCTCTTGGTGCTACACCTTGGTGCTGAGCAGTCTCCTCCCAAACAGACAACTGTAAACTCTGGTGTCAGGATTCGCCCACCATCTGTGATAGTCTCTCTTCCTCCCTCTTTCCCCTCCTGGTAATACATTCCTTTTCCTCTCGCCGATGCGGGTCGCTGTTCCGCGGCCGTTGGCTGTGCTCAGCACCTCTGTTTTGTGACAGGTCCTGAAAAAATACCCCCACCTTTGGTGCATGAGCAAGCCGCCGCCCCGGCGTCCCAAGCTGTACATCGTGAACCTGCAGGTGAGCGCCCTCGGCACGGGGTGGGAGGGTGCGGGACAGCCCGGGGCGGGGTGCGGGAGGTGCTGCAGCCGCGGCTCTGCTGTCGCTCCTGCAGTGGACCCCCAAGGACGACCTGGCCGCCCTGAAGCTGCACGGCCGCTGCGACGACGTGATGCGGCTGGTGATGGCGGAGCTGGGGCTGGACATCCCGCGCTACGAGCGGTGAGCGCCGCGGCCCTGCCCCGCACCCGGCGGTGCCCGCCCGGGGCCGCCCGGCAGCCGTCCCACGCTCGCCTCTCTCCGCAGGGCGCGGGACCCCATCTTCGCGCTGGCCGAGCCGCTGCGCCCCGGCGAGGAAGGGACGCACTCGCGGAAGCCGGTGGCGCCGCCGCCGGGCGCCGAGGAGCCGCCGCGGAGCGAGGAGGCGCCGCGGGAGCAGCCGGGGCCGCCGGGCCGGGCCGGGGGGTGGCTGGGCCGCGGCTGCGCCAAGGGCTCCCGGCGCAGGAAGAGCTGAGCGCGGGCGGGGCCGCGCCCCAAGATGGCGGCGGGGCGGGCGCGGGGCGGGGCGGACGGCGGCGGCTCCGGTGGCTGTGCCGCGGGCGCGCGTTGCTGCCCGTGACAGCGCGGCCATGCTGCGCAACGGGGCGGCGGGCGGCGGCCCCGCGGCGGGCGGCAGGGCTGCGGCGCGGCCTGTGCGCGTCTGGTGCGACGGATGGTGAGTGCGGCGGGCGCGGGGCCGGGCTGTCGCGGGGAAATAAACGGTGTTGCCTGCGCTGGTGCCTCCGGCTCCTCTGTGACCGCGGCCGGGCCTCGGACGGGACCGGGCTCCCGCGCGATTTGTGCGGCGGCGGGAGAGGAGCCCCCGCCGGGCCGTGCCCTGCTTCGCCCGGGGCTGGGTGCAGCGGGACCGGGGCGCTGCGGCTGCCCCGCGGAGCCCGGCGCGATGTGGCAGCGCTGCCCCGTGCGGGGACGGTGACCCCCGACCCGCGGGCCGGCTGCGCCCGCGGGCTGACCCGGCCGCTGTGTTTGCAGCTACGACATGGTGCACTACGGGCACTCGAACCAGCTGCGCCAGGCGCGGGCCATGGGCGATTACCTGATCGTCGGCGTGCACACGGACGGTAAGAGCGCTGCCCCTCGAGTCGCGCAGCGGCGTCACCCCGAGAGCGGCCCCCCCGGCACAGAGCGGGCGGCCCTCGCCTCCTCGGGGAGCAGCAGCCTCCAGAGAGCGGCTCTTCCCTGGGCAGGGGAGAAGGGCTCCCCCTTTCCCACTTTCTGGAGCGAGGTTCCGTAGCTCCGAGCTCTTGGGTTTCTCTGAGGCGTGACCCGTGTCCCGTGCTGTAAAAACAACTGCACCAGCTGAAAACCTCGCTGGTTCTGCTGTCGCAAACTATAGAGCTGATACTCCAAGGCACATCAGTGTGTGGAGAGAACTCGTTGTAGCCCATTGGGAAGTTAAGTGCGAAGAGCTGTTTCTTGTGTGTGAAGACCGATTTTAAATTGGTTTATGGATGCGTATTTTCTAGCATGAAGCTGTTGTTTAATGGGAATTTTCCCTTGGGGCTGCCAGGCGGTCCAGGTACCTCCCAGTAGCAAGCATCTGGGTGCAGGGAGGCACTGGGTCCTTCTGCCTTCCGAGGGAATTCCAGTGACATGCTTAGGAAATGCAACTGAATTGAAATCCTTTCTGATCTAGCTGAGGCTTCCTCCTCTACCCCAAACCAGCTCCAAGCTGAGTATGAGTCCATGATGCAGTTCACCCACCCGTGAGATGAGTGAGGCTCCTGTAGGAGAGCATCTTCATAGCTGTGGTACATGCTTCTAATGGGGCTTTTCTGTTTCTTGCTCAGAGGAGATTGCCAAGCACAAGGGCCCCCCTGTCTTTACACAGGAGGAGAGGTACAAAATGGTGCAAGCCATCAAGTGGGTGGATGAGATTGCTCCAGGAGCTCCCTATGTCACCACACTGGAAACTCTGGACAAATATAACTGTGACTTCTGTGTGCACGGTGGTGAGTGATATTCTGAGGTGTTCCATTAACAGAGACCCTGTGGGGCTCGTGTGCTGCAGGCTGAGGAACGTGATGGCCAGTGGGTACATCGTGTGCAGGGATCTGCTTCCTGGCTCCTGACCTGCTGTGGTGGGGAAACACGGCTGTGTGCCAGGCTTAGCATGCTGGGTACCCCAGGGGTGGCCACATCCCTGGGCTATAAGCAGCCCTCTCACTGACAGAGGGGACGTGCTGTCTGACAGCTATCCTGAGGTTGCCCTTAGCGCTAGCAGAAATCTGTGCAGACCTTAACGTGAAAAATGCTGTTAAAAGGTAAATGCAGAAATACAGTTGTGTTTAAATCTACTTATCCTGGGATGAGATCAGATCTGGAAAGCTGCTCTCCCTTTATCCAGCTGATAAGCTGTTCAGGGGCTTAGCTGAGTGTGTAGTCAGAGACCCAGTTCCTATTGGGAACACTTTTCAGTTTACAGTCACTGAAGAGCACCTGTGTTCTGGGAAACATCCTTGCCCTTGCACTCTGTCCCTTCCTGGGCCTGCTGCTTGGATTCATGCAGCCTCAGCCCTTCCCCAGCCCCTCGGGAGGTGTTCTCTCGGTTTGATCAGGAGGAGTCTTTGCACTCATGTCAGGGATCTTCCTCGTCTGATCCCGGCGCCTGCCATTGATTAGCCAAGTATTTCACTAAGTGTACATAAATCGTTAATCCTGTGAGACAGACGAGCTTTTTCACGTGGACAGGCTGATTATCAAATTCCCTGTTAACTTAGTTACGTGTCCTGAACACGTTTGGGGTGCGTGACCCTTCCTAGGCTCAGCGGGGGATTATGGCAGCAGAGCTGCGCTTGTGGCCTTTGCTCCGGTTGCCCTGTGCTTATCCCCTCTGCCAAGTCACTCTGTACTTGCACCTGGGTGATGCCCTCACGCTGCAGCTTTGCCAGGTTGTGTTGATGCAAAGATAAGTTTTGCAATAGCTGAGCTGAACTGGGAGGGTGACAGGCACAAACCCACTGTTTGTGCCCTCTCCTGGCACGCAGGGCTGCGCTTGCAGCATGTCCTTGTGCCCTGACGTGAGGGTGTGGGGTTTAGGACTCCTGTCACCCATGAGCTGCCAGCGCCTGCTATGAACAGGCTGTTCTGCCAAATGAGAATGGGTTTTCACTTGTGAAGACTTTGCACTGTCACTGAGAGTAAGTGAGAGGTGGTTTTGTAGAGTGAGTTGGGAACTGTGGCAAAGACAAACCAGAGTTAACTCTGAGGAAGGGTAGCTCCATGTGGCTGTACAAGTGTCATCGCTGCAGGAAGGAACTGGCTGTTGGAGGGCTATTAAATTGGCTGGAAAGGTTGTAACATGAGCCAACAGCCAAAAGCAGTCCTGGGGATGTGAAGGTTGAGGTGCTTTTTGGTAGGCTGATGGGGGCTGCTCACTGTCATTCAGGCAGTAATTCAGTCCTGGCTGCTGCTGGTGTCACTGCAAGGGCAGCTGGCTCTCATCTTCTGGGCTACCTACAGAACAGTGAGCTGGATGGCTAATGGTGATCAGCATGCAGGACTATGCTTGTCTCTACAGATGGAGTGGTCTTGCAACCCCCTGGCGTTCCCGTGGGATGCAGGATGTATCCCCCTGCCATCAGAGCAGCTACTGTGCAGCAGGGCTTGGGTGCGGTTCTGAGGCTTTTCTCTCTCTGCAGACGACATCACGCTCACGATAGATGGCAAGGATACCTATGAGGAAGTGAAGGCTGCGGGGCGATACAGGTAACCTGCGGCTGCTCCCCTTCCTCCCCTGCTTTGGGCAGAGTTTCTGAGAGTTTGTGCCCTGAAGGGGATCAGATAAACCACAGCTGTCCCCGGGTTACACTTGAATTTAGCTGTGTTGTGTGCCAGAGCTTCAGTTGGTTCTATCACTGTGGCTGTGGGAAGTGTTGCAGCCTGGCAGCTGGTGGGGCCTGCCTGGTCCTGGCAGAAGCTAGATCTGGCCTCAAGGCTTCATTGGGGGTTGGCTCTTCTTGGGAGCCTGTGCAAGGTAAGCTCTGCTCATGTGAGCAGTTGCTGTAGGGTGAAGAAGATACAGAGGCTCAGTGAATGGATGCTGTACTTTATATCAAGAGCAGGTAGAAGCACAGCCCCTCGTTTGGGTTTGTCAAGTGTTGTGTGGTAATGGTGGGAAATGAGGAGGAACACCTTCCTGTGGCTTCTGCTCTATCTTTGCTTGTCTTCCTGCAGGGAATGCAAACGCACCCAAGGTGTGTCCACCACTGACCTCGTTGGCCGCATGCTGCTCATGACTAAGGCTCACCACAGCAACATAGTGAGTCACAGGGCTTTGGGTGGGAGTTCAGAGTCCTGGGCATTTGCCAGCTCTTTCCTTTTGCTGTCCCAAATGGCAATGGAGCTCCTGGGCCTGGCTCCTGGGTGCAGGGAGAACTGGCAAGCTGATTATGGGCAGTGGCAGCAAAACAACCTGCTTATGTTTGCTTAAGCCTGCCTGAGATCACAGCGATCTCAGCCCATGCTGCTTTGGAGAAGGGGGAGGTTGAGGGGTGTTGAAAGCTTCAGTCCTTGGTGACTGGCCTGGGAATCAGGGAATGTTACAGGCACTACAGGCTAGCCTGTGCCTTCCCCGGGGGTGAAGCTGCACCCTGCAGCCAGGTTGATCCATCACCCCTGTGCTGCCACAACTGGAAAGTCCTCTTCCTTCCCACTGAGCTGCATGCTTCTGCCTCCTGCTGTCTCTAGTCTGATCAGACCTGCCTCGAGTCTCTTCAGTTCACTACATGCTAGATAGCTGATGTAGCCAAAGGAAAATAAAGGAAGTAGTCATATGGTGGAAGTTCCTATATAACTGCAGGGACAAGACAAAGGACCAATTCAGGGATCAGGGGAGATCTTCCAGTTTGCTGAGCTGTTAGATTGGCTTAGATGGACTTCAGAAGCTCACCCCATGCCATGGTGCAGTGCTCTGGCTGGCCGCAGGGATCTGAGCCCATCTCCAGTGGAGTGTCTTTGGAAGTAGGAGGGACACCGTCCTCTTAGGGGCTTGCGTTGTTGTGGGAGGACGTAGGTTTGAAATGCTATCAGGTCTGCAGGTTGGGCAAGAGCCACCGTCACTGCGTGGTGCCAGGCGGGGATCAGATGAGGACACGATTCATCTGACTCACGCTGGGACACGACTCTGGATATGAACTGGTTTGTCAGTGTTCAGAGCCAGGGATCTGGTGTGCAGCCTGGGCCACCCACGGCCATGTTCCTGGTCACGTGAGCTATGTGAGTGCTTCAACATTGTGACTCTTTATCTCCCTTCAGGATGAGGACCTAGACTATCGGAAGCACACTGACAACTTTGGGAAGGTAATGTGAGTTCTGGTCACGGATGTCTCGTTGTTGTCCTGTCCAAGAAGGATTCCAAATGTGCTTTCAGCCTCTGTTGCAGGCTTGTTTTCCACCCCGTATTTAGTAGCAACCTCAGTAAGCGTTTGCTGCTCGATAAAGGAACTGCTGTAGTTAGTGAAATAGGTGTGGCCGTGCAGGGCCAGAGGGTGAAGTGTCCTTCAGCGATGCCATGGAGCTGCTGCACCCATTGAGCCTTTGCTGGTGTTCTGGCTTGCTTGTACGTTCTTAACCGCTGTTCTTTCGGGTCCCAAGTGCCTGCAGGGACAGCCCAGGGAGAGCCTCTGTGGATGCTGCTTTCAGTGCTCATGTTCTCAAAGGTGTTGCATCAGGTCTGGGAAGTGTCTGTAGCAGGCACGCGGCTAGCATGAGTGTGCTGCAGGACTTGTGTGCCTGGTGGAGCCGTCCTGGGTCCGGCTCAGGCTCGCACTGCCTCTCAAGAGCTGTCAGCCCCCCTCTGTCCCTGGGTGTTGGACTGTGCCCGATTAACAAGTGCCAGTACTTAGAGCTTTACTCGAGCTTTTACTCACAGGGGGTTTGCTGGTTGGGCTGAGTTATCCTCTCTGTTCCCCACCACGTTGGGGTGTTTGAGCAGCATGAAGGGTCTGTTGCTGCAGCATGGCTGTTCCCTGGTGCTTGGATCACCAGGTTCCTGCATGGCCCCACGCTGAGCCCCCTTTGCATGCTGTGTGTGCCTGACTTGCCCGCTCTCGCCGGGGTTGTCTTTGTTCTTGCCAGTCTGGTAGAGCCCAAGCTTTAGGGGTCAGGAAGGTGCCCGAGGGGGTGACCCAGTGCCTGTTCCCAAATCTGATGTGTGGGGGGCTAAAACTCCATCCTCGGTTTCATGGCACTGGTATCGGCTCCTGCTGGAGCCAGGGGGAGGCTGCTGGAGGCTGGAGAGGAGCGAGGGTAGGTTGTGTGTTACTGAGCCTTGTCTCTCCTGGCAATCCAAACCTGCCCTGTTGCTTTCCTCCTTCTTGAGCTTTCTCCTCGGCATCTCCTGAGCTGGCTGTCAGGGACGATTTGCACCGTGTTTGACAGAGCAAAAATGGCCTTTGAGATTGCTGAGCTCTTTGGTGCCAGGAGCGTGGGAAGTCTGAGCTGCTGAGAATTGTGATACTTGCAAATTGCCTGCGGCTGTGTCTGTGTTGTCCAAACCCCTCCTGGAGCCTGGAAAGGAGACGTGTGTGGGGTGTGTTTTCCCAGGGACCAAAGGGTCACAGTCCTTGGACGGGCGTCTCACAGTTCCTGCAGACATCTCAGAAGATCATCCAGTTTGCTTCAGGGAAGGAACCACAGCCCGGAGACACCATCATCTATGTGGCTGGAGCCTTCGACCTGTTCCGTATCCTGGACTTTGTTTTGTCAGGAAAGCAGCACTGGTCTTTCAGTTTAATGTTCTCATGTTCTGAGGCGCCAGACCAGGATATTTGTCTCTTTTTTTTTTTTTTTTTCCCTTTTCCTTTCTTTCTCTCTCTGTAGTTGTGCAAGTGGGGGTAGGCAGCATTCTCACTGCCTTAGTTGCAGGACACTGAGGAAGGAGCTGTAGCTGCTCTCTAGAGAGGTTTGTAGCTGTTGGAGGATGGCAGGGAGAGAGGTGGTTGCTCTCCCTGCTCTAGTGATCACACTCCAGTCCCCCCGAGGGCTGGCGTCATGGCCCAAGCACCTGCCCGGGCCACCTGCAGCAGTCTCAGAGGCACTGAGCCAGAACACCCAGATCAGGTAGAAATTCTGCACAGAGGCAAAGTTGAGTCCATGTGATGCAGAGCTGGAGAGGTCTGGTTTTTGCCCAGGACCTGTGGAGGAAGGAGGCGACTGGATATGGGCAACGAATAATGCAGAAATCGAATCCATAGGATTTATGTCTCCCACTGTGGTTTTCCAGTGTATCTGTTTCTGTCTCCCTTTCCCTGTTTTCTGTGTTAGTTTCAATTCCTTAAAGTGTTCTACAGATATTGGGCACGTAGATTTCCTGGAGAAGGTTCACCAGCTGGCAGAGAAACCCTATATCATCGCTGGGCTGCACTTTGATCAGGTCAGTATAATGTTGTCCAAAGACAGAGCGTCTTGGCCCCTGTTCTTTCTGTGCTCAAGAAGCCGGGAACAGGATGTGTTGGCCAAAACAGGGTTTTCATGTTGGGAGAAAGTGAGAGGGAAAGGGGTTGCTTTGTCTCTCTTTAACTGTGCCTGGTGCTTTGTTTAGGAAGTAAATCGTTACAAAGGGAAGAACTACCCCATCATGAACATCCATGAGAGAACACTCAGTGTGTTGGCCTGCAGGGTAAGTGCCTCTTGGGTTGGTGTCTCTGCACCATTTCAGAACTTGCCTGGAGCTTGGTGGTGGTCTCCTGTAGCCAACAACCTCACGCAGGTTCTTTGGCATGTGCTGGGGAAGCAGAGACGGGTCACTTCAGGCTGCCAGAGGAGCTGGTGTGCTCTCAGGAGTCGTCCCTGGGCTCTCCTGTTGTGCTGGCTAACCTGAGCTATTGAACTCCCCCACCTCTGGTTAGCAAAGGCAGCAGGGAAGAAAATTCCAGGGAAAGAAATATGGGGAGGCCCAGAAGTGTGTTCTCTGAGCTATAAACTCCTGAATTTGCTGTATATACTTTACCAGAAAGCATATTCTGTAGTGGAACTAAAAGATGCTGTGTGACAAGCAGTGGCTGCTAAACCTCCTTCCGTGTTCCATTGCTTGAGTTCCTACCTCTCTAACTGGCTGACCTGCTTAAGGTTGTTCATGAAGCAGGCTGGCCCCTGGTTTGGGGGTGTTGGTTTGTGGTTTTGGGGTGTGTTTGTTTTTCCCAAATCTGGACTCTTTACCTCATTTTTCCTCTAGTATGTCTCAGAAGTGGTGATTGGAGCCCCCTATGCTGTCACTGCTGACCTGCTGGATCACTTCAGGGTGAGTCTTTGCATATAGATGGATGTGAAGATGTTGGGTGTGATGTGCTTGGGGAACTGAAGTGGTGCAGTAAAACACAGGGGTGTAGAGGGGAGAAGGTACAGCTCAGCAGGGTTACTGGCAGTGCCAGATGCACCACCAGGGCCAGTACAGGAGGGGTGGCTTTGCTGGTCTCCAGGCTGTGCTGCAGCAGGTGCAGTGGCAGGGAAGGTCCTTATGCATTTTATGGGTCTTGTCAACAATTTTGTATCCTTCTCCAGGTAACACTTGTGTGTCATGGGATGACAGAGGTGGTGCCAGACAAGGATGGTTCTGACCCATACGAGGTAAGGCGCCAGCTGCTGTTGGCTGTGCTGCTTTGTCAGCATTGGATAGAGGCAGTGTGGCTTCGTGTTCCCGAGCTGGGAACTTGTATTGCAGAGGATGCTCCCAAGCAAGTGCAGCACAGGTGAGCCTGGTTTTCATCCATCCTTGAGGGTGGCTGCTTGGAGCAAAGGTGTAAACAGCTCTGTTCTTGCAGTCCCTCTTTGGTTTGCCTGTTTCTGGTGCCTTCATGGCAGAGTGAGAAATCCTGTAGCCTTTGCTCTATGCCAGTCCTGGGCAGCTCCCACAAACATAAGGCTTTGCTTTCAGCAAGTAGTTATCCTGCCTCCTAGGAATCATTTTGTGTTGTGCCTGGCTGGGTGCCCTAGAACCTGCCATGGCTTCTGCTCAACATCCCCTGCTGAGCTGTAACCCTGAGGGCCTGCGTGTCTCCCCAGCTCAGTCTGCTGTGTTTGTCCACAGGAACCGAAGAGACGTGGCATTTTCCAGCTCGTGGACAGTGGCAGCAACCTCACCACAGATCTCATTGTGCAGAGGATCATCAAGAACAGGTTGGTTTTATCTCCCAGTTCTGTCACATACTGTACTGACCAGCTTGCGTGAGGACTAATGAATGGGATCAAACAGGGAGAGGAGTGGTTACCTAAAGGCACAGAGTCAGTAATTGGTCCTTCATCTGCCATAGCTTGGGGAGGCTGCCTAGATGTGGATGTACTGGACTGCACAGGGAAAGGAACAGCTGAACTCCACTGTGTCAGTGTGTGTCACTGTGTTTTACTGGTCTTCCTCTTCCTCTATCAGTGATAAAATTCCCTTGCTCTATTCCCAGGGGGAAAGAGCATGTTGCTTCTTTCAGAGCTTTGCTCTTTTAGGCCTGAGCCCTTTGCCTTCAGTAACCTTGGCTCAGTCAGTGGTAAATTTGGTTTTGGTATTATTAAATGGTCTGTTCCAGGACAGGCCAAGCACGGAGCAGCAGCGTCTGCTGCTGGGGCAGAAACAAGTGGTGTTTGCCCAGTGTGGGAGCCTGTGAAGTGGTGGGAACAGTTATGGGAAGCTCTGGGTGCTGGCTCTTGAAAGCAGTTGGGAGGTTACTGGTGGTTTCTGAAGCGCTCTTGGAGCAGAGTAGCAGGAGCTATGGTGCTCCCCTGCTCCAGCTGAGATAGAGATGGATGAGAATTTCATGGCATTTTGTGATTGATGCAGGCTGGAGTTTGAAGCTAGGAACCAGAAGAAGGAAGCAAAAGAGCTGGCTGTGCTGGAGGCCATGAGGAGACTGGAAGAAGAGAAGCACTAGGCCAGCAGAGAGCTGGTGTGTGGGTCACAGATCGCCGCAGCCTCACCTCTTGGGAGCAGACAAGCTCTTGGAGGGGACCCCTGGACGGGGACCCCGCTGCTGGTGCGCAGGGTGTGCTGTCTGCCCTCTCCTGGCCTAGCTCCTCCTCCAGTAACTGCAGCCAGTGAGGCCGGAGCCTGCTGCTGCTGCTGCCTGGTTTCTCCTCCATCAGCCCCTTTCCAGGGGAGAGATGACAGGGAAAAAAAAAAAAAAAAAAAGTAAGTTTTAAAGGTTTTAATTCTAACCCATGTTTTAACCCCTTGATGTGCTTTTACTGTTGCCAGTTCTGGCTTTTAGTAGGAGGGAAATGGAGCAGATGCCCAGGCCCCAGGTTTGGCTGGAGCCTGTGCTCCTGAGCAGCCTGGGGGTGGTGGTGGGAACGGTCACCCCGGGGACGGCCCCTGCACAGACAGAGCTGCTGCAGCTCCAGCTGGATCTGCTGTGCCCCGGGGCCCCAGGAAGAGGCAGCAGCACAAGGGGCAGGGGCACAGGCACCCCCAGGGGCTTCCTCCACAACCTGGTGCTGTCCAGACCTGCTCAGAGCCTGGAGTCCCACCTTGTGCCCAAGGGCTTCCCAAAGGGAGGGACTGGAATTTCAGCTGAACCCAGGGCTTCTTGTAACGTGCAGCATGTGAGTCCCTGCACAGTGGTGCAGGGCCTGAGGAGGACGGGTGCTGAGCCCCTTCCTGCCTCTTACATTCCAGGGTGCAGCAGCGGGTGCCCTGGGCCACATGGTCCTTCCACACCAGTTCTGTTGTCCTCTCTGTTGTAAACTTTGTTGCTGGTCATTAATAAAACATTAAGAGTTCTGTGTTGGTATCTTTGGGCCCAAGGTGGGGTCACAGAAAGGGGCCAGGTTCTGGGCTGGCGCATCCCTGCTACAGCTGCTTTTTCTGGAGCTGTGGTGGGAGCCGAGGTGAGGCTGCTGCAGCAGCACCAGCTCTTTGCCCTAGGGCACAGCCGGGTGCTGGGCATGATGGGGTTGCCCCGGTGCAGGGACAGCTCTGTCCGGAGCCGTTTGTTCTCCCTGCGGGAGTTTTTTGCTGAATTCACTAGAAATGGAACCAAACCGTGCGAGCGGCCCTGGCTTGGCTGTGCTGGGCTTTCCGGACAATGAGGTTACAGCATTTGCACTGGGAGGGTGTTCCGGCAGTAACCACCGAGTAGCGGCGGGGCCCGGCCCTCTCGAGCCCGGCAGAGCCGCTTCTCCCCCCGCCCCGCAGGCGGGTTCCGCGGAGCAGTCGTTTCCCCCCTTCCCGTCCCCGGAAGGACACAGGACACCGGAGAGGCGCGAAGCCGCCGCACGTTTATTGAGGGCAGAGCACGGCCCGGGGCGGTGAACGGCGCCCCTCGGTGTACCGGCGCCACCGTCACTCCTTGAACTTCCACTCCTGGCGGCACATGGGGCAGTGCTGCTGGACCTGCTGCGAGTTGAGCCACTTGAGGATGCAGTGCATGTGGAAGCAGTGCGAGCACTGCCCCCACACCAGCGGGCAGTCGTCCCCGGGCACCTTGCCTGCGGCGCGGAGAGCGCGTCAGCGCGGTATGGCCCGGCCCGGCCCGCCCGCCCCGCCCCGCGCACTCACAGTCGGGGCAGCAGCCGTTGAACGCCATCCGGCAGATGCCGCAGTTCTCGTCGTTCGCCACCCACAGCCAGGACGCGACCCCGTGCCAGCTCCGCACGCGCACCCGCATCGCCGCCGCCAGGGCCGCACCTCCGCCGCTCGAACACCGCCTCTTCCGCTTCCGGCGGCGGCGCAGCGCGGCCGGAAGTGCAGGCCCCGGAGCGGAGCCGCCATCATGGCCGACAAGATGGACATGTCGCTGGACGATATCATTAAGCTCAACCGCAGCCAGCGCGGGGCCGGCCGGGGCGGCGGCCGGGGCGGCCGAGGCCGGGGCGGCGCCACCCGCGGGGGTGGGCCCGGCCGGGGCGGCGTGGGAGCCGTGCGAGCGGGAGGCGGCGGCCCCGTGCGGAACAGGCCGGTGATGGCCCGGGGCGGCGGCAGGAACCGGCCCGCGCCCTACAGTCGGGTACGGGACGCGGCGGCGGCGGCGACGGGCGGGAGCGGGGCCACCTGCGGGGCTCGGCGGCGGCGCGGGACGGGGAACCGGGCTGGGCTCTTCGGCGAGGCGGGATGGGGTGGGCGGGCGGCCCTTTGTCCGCTCCCTGCGGCGCGGGCAGTGGGGCTGGCGCTCTGCGGTGCCCCGGCGCCGGTCAGCGAGGTACCGGTCTCGTTGCAGCCGAAGCAGCTCCCCGAGAAGTGGCAGCACGACCTGTTCGACAGCGGCTTCGGGGCGGGGGCCGGCGTGGAGACCGGCGGGAAACTGCTCGTCTCGAACCTGGACTTCGGCGTCTCGGATGCGGACATCCAGGTGGGGGCTCGGGAGCGGCGCCTCGGGGGATGTTCATGGGGGGTTTCATTCATAGCGTCGGGGTAGGGCACACCAAGCAGCCGCGGGAGCGCTGCAGGTCCTGCTCCTTCCCTGTGCGGACAGAAGAGCCCCGGGTGAGTTAACTCTGCATCAGTGGTGAGGTTTGTGCCACGAGCCCTCATCCTGCAGCGGCTCTGGTGATCCTGAGGGGCTGTAGTTGGGAGCAGCCACCATTGCCTGTGGGGCGCTCATGGTGTTGTAGGGTCTCTGCCTTGGTGCAGGGGGGAAGGTGCTGCTGTTTTGCTGGATCCAGCCACAATGGGAGAATTGACCATAAACTGCTCAAACTCGAGGTCTGTGTAGTTGCAGCGATGCCAGAACTGTGCTGCGTGTACAGCCGCACGCTCTGGGTGTACAGGTCCTGGTTGTGTAGCTCTGCTGAGTGTTGAGGTGTTCCATGGGTGTACCTGGGAGGAGTTATCTGTGAGGGGTTACCTGTGGTACCCACTGTGTTGTTTTCTAGCCAAGTGATGTCCTGTGCTCGTGTCCCTTCTTTCAGCCGTGCTTTGGGTAAGAGCCTGCTGGGTTCTCCTGGTTGGGTGTCGCTGTGCTCTGTCTCCATACCATGGCATGGGGCTCCCCCAGTGGGGAGGGCACCGGCACCAGCAACACCCGCGAATACCGGGGCTGTATTGGCTCCGTGAAGCGCTTTCTTTTGGAATGGTTTCTGGTCCTCACATCCTGACCAGGGAAAGCAAGCAACTGCAACAGGCAGCTGCCTTTGTTGTCGGTTAATTCATTCGGTTGCTCCGTGTGCCTGTCTGGCTGTGCCTGGGGGATTGGAAGGGAGCTTTTTGAGGTCACCTTGTTACTGGGTAATGCACTTAAAACCTGCCCTTTACCCCTGTAAGTGCAGATTTGGTTTCCGTAAGTGTGTTGCTCTGTGAAGTGACCTCAGTGTGACCAGCTCCTGTGCTTCCTGCAGCCGTTGAGATTCACTTTTTCTGCTGTTGGCTCTGACTGATGTGTGGACGAATTTCCACTCAGGGTTATTTAGCAGCAAAGTTGATTTAATGGCTTTGCACCTATTTGTTGTTACTCATCCTATAATGGAGCGCTGCCTCAGGTGTATGATGCCTTGCTTTGTTCCTGTGTTAGTCATGTCACTAACAAGGTTCAGCAGGTGTACAGCAGGCAGGAGTGGCTGGAAGGAGCCTCAGATGTGCAGAGCTGCGCAGCGCAGACTGAGCCTGGCTCTGGGAAGCTGCTGATGAGTGCTGGGAAACGTTCACCTCTGGTGCATGAGCACAGGGAGGAGCAGAGCCGCAGCCCTGCTGAGCATGGTGTGCTGGGGAGGTGAAAGACGTGTGGTGCTGCGGCCACCACAGCGGGGCTGTGGTGGTGGCTCCACAGTGGGTCCAGCAAGAGGTGACTGCTCCCTCTGGGCAGTAATGGGGCAGATATTGAGCTTTTGAGGCATGGGGTGCAGGGGTACCTTGTGAAGGGGACATGTCCTGTTGACATCTCAACGTAGCACCTGCGAAACAAAATCGGTGGCTCCATTTGCTGCCTCTTCATTTCCATCCTTTGGGGCAGCAAATGACGTAGAAGTGCAGACTGGTTTGGGTTGAAAGGGAACTTAAAGCTCATCCAGTTCCAGCCCCCTGCCACGGGCAGGGACACCTTCTACTAGAGCAGGTTGCTCCAAGCCCCTGTGTCCAACCTGGCCTTGAACACTGCCAAGGATGGGGCAGCCACAACTTCTCTGGGCACCCTGTGCCAGCGCCTCAGCACCCTCACAGGGAAGAGCTTCTGCCTAAGAGCTCATCTCAATCTCCCTTCTGTCAGTTTAAAACTATTCCCCTTATCTTGTCACTACATGCTCATATAAAATGAGACTTAGTTCAGTAGAGGATGTTCTTCATCCCAAGTTTTGGGGTATATTCCTATGGGCTGTGCTTCTAAATTGCACCTGATCTGATAAAGATTTAGTTGGGGGAGAAAGAACTTCAGCACAATGAAACTGTGGCCATCTTTATATGTGTTCATAGGCTGTTCTTCCTCTGTGACATGGGTCTGGATTATTTTTATTAGTCACTCTTTGAGTCAGCCTCAAGGCAGCGTCCCTTGAGCCTACTCTGCTGCTGTGAACATGTGCCTCACACGTGGTGAACTTGAAGTCCCTCTTGGCTTTGACACCTGTGGCACCTCCCTGCTGGGGTTGTGCTCCCTCTTTCACTGGTCCTTTGTCTGAGTTGTCCATAATGATTTGAAAGGCACCTCTGGTGGTGTGTGTAGGGATGGGCCGGCACCATCCTGGGCTGCGCAGTGTTCGCGGCACTGACGAATGTCTCTGCTCTTCCCCTCTTTCTCAGGAGCTCTTTGCAGAGTTTGGAACCTTGAAAAAGGCAGCCGTGCACTATGACAGGTCTGGCCGCAGCCTCGGGACAGCGGACGTGCATTTCGAGAGGAAGGCGGATGCGCTGAAGGCGATGAAGCAGTACAATGGCGTCCCCTTGGACGGTGAGTGCGTGGCCGTGGCGCCTGCCAGCGCCTGCATCCCTCCTGCACGTCTCCTGCATCCCTCTTGTACCCCACATCCTGCTCATACGAGCCCCCGGGCTGCTCTTCCTGCAGGGCGCCCCATGAATATCCAGCTGGTCACGTCACAGATCGACACACAGAGAAGACCAGCACAGAGGTGAGTGTTGAGCACCCAGTGCAGGGCAGGAACCTGCCTGGGCCCTCTCCTGTGGAATCTCTGTGGGTTAACCACCAGCCACTAAATCAGCTGCTTTTGAAAACTGGCAGTGTAAATAGAGGTGGCATGACCAGGAACCGTGGGGGTTCGGGATTTGGTGGTGGTGGCGGCAGCAGGCGAGGCACTCGTGGTGGAAACAGAGGGAGAGGCAGAGGAGCTGGAAGAACTTCCAAACAGCAGCTCTCCGCAGAGGAACTAGATGCACAGCTGGATGCTTACAATGCCAGGGTAAGTGCTTCCCACAGCATCTCCTCCTGGGAAATGTGGCAGCCCAGAGTCAGCAGGAAGAGGTTTTTCATAGAATCCGAGCCTAGTTTGTGTTGGAAGTGACATTACAGCTTACCCAGTTTCAACTCCCTGCCATGGGCAGGGATACCTTCCACTAGAGCAGGTGGCTCCAAGCCCCATCCAGCCTGGCCTTGAACACTGTGAGGGATGCAGCAGCCACGGCTTCTCTGGGCAGAGAACATTTTCCAGGTTTTGGGATTAACACCAGCTCCCTCTAAAGCCAGGCAGTGCCTCAGTGCAGTGTTTGGCTCTGCTCTCCACAGCAGTTGAGCAGCTGCTGTTGCTGGCAGCTGGGAAGCTGTTTGCAGGACAGCTGCAGTGAGCAGTAGCTGCAAACAGAACCCCCAGGGATAATGGGCTGTGAAAAGGGAAAAGCAAAAGGCAAAAACGGGAGTCTCTGCCCTGTGGGTGGATTAAAATCTTAATAGAGAACCGGGGTCGTGTGTGTGGTGTAGGAATGGGTGAAGTCCCGGTGAGAGTGCAGTGTGGGATGAGTGGAATTGCAGATGGTGGCTGGGGGAGGGGGGAGGAGCAGCGCAGCAAATCTCACTTGTGCCCTTCTGCTGTGGGGCAGCTGCCCCCTGGGAGCTCCAGGGCCGGCAGGGGTGTGGGAGCTGCGTGTGCCCCGCGGTGACGGCTGCTCTCATCTCCTCTCTTCCAGATGGACACCAGCTAAAGCGGCGGGCACAGGGAGGATGCGGCTGTGGCTCCTGGCTCCCGGCGGGGCTGTGGCCGCCACCTGGGGATGGGATTTGTTTTATTTTCGTTCTGGGATAGGTTTTAAACTCCTGTAAAGGTTTTTTTTAATTCCGAGCAGACCCGTTTTGTACCGAGTTATTTTTGGGATAAATTTTACTGTTGCTGTTGGGCCGAGGTGGCTTTTTCACCTTCGCCGCAATAAACTAGAACCGTGTCTAGAGCTGTGGATGCCGCCCCCCGCGCGCGCCTTCCCGCGCCCCGCCCTGCGGCGCTCTGCTCCTCCGCCCCAACTCTATGGTCGGCCCCGCCATCGCGCGGGAATCCCCCTGGGCCAATCAACGCGCCGGGCTGTGGCCGGAAGTGAGGCGAGAGGCTCGGATAACGGGAAGTGACGGGCGTGTCCCGGAAGTGCGGGGGCGCGCGGGCGGCTGGGCGGATCCCGCGGCGGTGTCAGCGGAGCGCGGTCGAGCGGCGCCGGTAGGAGCGGGGCGGGCGGGGCGGGGCGGCGGGCACCGGGGAGGGGGAAGGATCCGGCCGCGGGGCAGCGCCTCCGCCGCGCGGGGTCGGGTGGGCCCGGGCGGGGCCGGGCCGGGCGCACAGCACCGCCTGTCCCGGGGCCGCGGCAGGGTGCGGGCCCGGGGCCCCTAGTGCCCTTGTGCGACCTTCCGAGCGCCGCGGGAAGGCGCTGACCCGGCTGGGCCGCTCCGGGGCGGGGCTCTTGGGGCGCGGAGCCGCGTTAAGTTCGAAGCGCGGCCGGGTTCGGGGGTCGCGCCCCCGCTGGAGCAGGGTCTGCTCCCGGCCTCCTGCCGGGGTTCCGCCGCTGCCCGCGGGGCGGGGGGAGCCGGGGCGCGGGCCCTCGTTTGCCTTGAACAGGTTTTCCATAAATAGTTTCTAGTCATAGAATGAGGGGCTCGGAAGGTTTCCTTCCGTTCCTTCCGTGTCAGGGCAATGAGCCCCTTTGTCCCCGCGGTGCCGCACGTTAAAGTAGCGGGGGCATCGCCGTGCGCGGAGGCTGCAGCTCGGCTCCTCCGAGGGGAATCGGCCTCTCCGGCCTCCCCAGCTTCGCAGCAGGTCTGGAAGTTGTAACTTCCTTTCACTGAGAGGAGCTCCCAGTCACGTGAAGGGGACGAATTGTTGTTGCCTTGAGGGTTCGGGCCGTGGCCGCGCTGCTGCTGCTCTGCCCGCCCGGGTGCTCCTGCTCTCGCTCAGCGGGGATGGTTTCGCTGCCGTTCTCCGTTGTACAGACGGGCCACGAGCCGGTGGTGTCTGCGCTGCAGCCGTTACCTCGGTGTGTGTTTGCACCCTGGGGACAGGGTTGGAAGATTCACATGCGGAGCTCTGCTCACTCCTCTGGTTTTGCTCTTGACAGCTCCTGCCTTGCAGGTGCGCTGCGGAGCAGGGCTCTGCCACCAGCAAAAGGGAAAACTAAACCAAAGCACGACATGTCCCAGCTGCCGAGTGCCCAGGAGGCAGCAGCTGGTCCCAGCATCCTTTATCCCAGCGCTGTGAGGGGATTCGGGAGTTCTGCAGGATGCTCCCACACAGTGACTGGTGCAGCGGTGTTATCTGGGTGTCCCCTTGGAGCCCAGATTCCCGGGTGGTGTCAGAGGCAGCCCTCACCTTGGGAAGCATCAGCGGGTCCCCTTCAGCCCCTCACCTGCTGCTGCCTTGGGGGTATCCGAGACCCATTTATTCCTGGTCCCCCTCGGTGGTGACGCTGTGTGCAGGGTGGCAGCGCAGCCTGGGCTGGGTACCGCAACTCAGGCTGCTTGACCCCGCAGTGCCGCAGCGGCTGGGATAAGCAAACAGATCCGGCACAATCCACTGGAAATGAGCCCGACAGAAACGGCTCTGCACTGAATTCCAGCCGAGCGGCTGCCTGAGCCTCCCCTGGGACGCGGGAATGAGGAAGGCTGGGATGCGGGATTGGCACGTCTTGTGTCCGAGGCTGCCCCGTGGCCTGTAGACATCCGGAGCCATTGGCTCATGAGGAGGCTCGGACTGACCCGGCTCCCACCGGTGCTGCGGGCTCTCGTCCTGGGCTGAGGGAGCCGCTGCTCACCGCTGCAGACGGGCAGGGCTGGTCCCCCGCAGTTTCCCTCTTGGGCAGGAGATGGGGCTCTCGCATTCGCTGCTGTTGGCTCCTGGCTCCTGCGCCGTAATGCCGACAGAACCCGTGAGGAACGGCTGGCCTGGCAGAGGCAGTGAATTCCCAACGGGAAGCGATTCGGCCTCCTGCTGTCTTCTGCAGGCTTCTGTGGCGCCGGGCACAGCTCAGGGGGTGCCTCTTGCAGAGCAGTGGAGGCACCAGCTCCAGTGTTCAGCCACTTCGCTGAGCCTCAGGAGCCAGAGAACCACCACGCAGGGCCCCTGAGCATCTGCTTGGTGTCAGGAGGAGTTGGTGAGGAATATCCTTCCAAACACGCTGAGGCCTGAGGCTGAGCTCTGAGAGGCAGCAGGGCCTGGGGCAGGTCAGCAGCATGCGGGAAGGCTTTCCCTAAGGAGCTGAGCCCTTGGCAGGGCTGTGGGCACGTCCCTCTCCTCCATGTTGGTGCCCTTGTGGGGCAGTTCTGTTCTCTCCCAGCAGTGCAGTGGCTGCTCATTCACCATCCCAGGCTCTGGTTTGCTGACCTGAGCTGTAATAACAGCTTTGTCCCAGAGGCTGAAGGTTGAGGCCGAGGCCCTGATGATGGTTGGGATGTGCTGAGTTCTCTGCCATCTCAGAGCTGGTTCCCACCACTGCTGCTCCCAGGGAAGCCTGATGGAAGAGCCAGACTGGTGTTTGTGTCTCCAGGGCTTCCCCAGAGAGCTGCACCCTGCCTTGGCCTGAGCTGCCGTTGATACAGGGCTTTGTGTTGGTCTCAAGGGCTGTTTTCTCTCCCTCATGGGTTTCCATTGTCTTAGATATCCCGTGAGGACCTGGGTGGTTCTTGAGGAACCCATGGAGGGGGGTGATTGTGTCTTGAGCTCTGGATCCCAGGGTGAAGGCTAGAGATGCAGGAATGGAACCAAAGAGCTGGGCCTGTGGGGTGTTGGGTTTTGGGGTTGTTCTGTGCCCTCTGTGGCACGGTTATTGCTAAATACCTGCGGTGGGAGGGGTTACCCCAACGGAGCTGCTGTGTGGGAGGAAGCTGTTACCGGACTATTGCACCCGGGGTTGGTTATCGATGAGCGGTGGCTCCGGGTGAGACCAAAGAGTGCATTTCTCAGCCCCACAGGGCCTGCAGGACATGAACTGCTATTTCAGCTGCCAGAAATCAGCACTCACACCATGGCTGCTCCTGTGTGAGCATCATCCAGACCTTGTGCCAAGCCCTTGTGATGACCCCAGAGTGTCACACCACCCCCCACCTTTGGTGATAAACCTTACTCAGGCTTTAATACCCAGAAATACCAGTTGCATCCATTGCAAGTGACCTGCCCCCAGACACACCAGGAGGCTGCCAGGCCAGGACAAGTCTGTTCTCAGGTTTGGCAGTGGGCAAGGGGCAGGGAAGGAACCCCAGGAGCTGGAATGTGCCTCACCCCAGAATTGGAGAATTTGGATCTTTTCAGTTGGAAAAGACCTTTAGGACCATCAAGTCCAACCGTTAACCCGGCAGTGCCAAGGCCACCACTAAACCTTGTCCCGAAGTGCCACATCTACACATCTTTCAGATCCTTTCAGGGACGGTGACTCAACCACTTCCCTGGGCAGCCCGTTCAGTGCTTGATAACACTTTTAGGGAAGAAGCATTTCCCAATATCGACCCTAAACCTCCCCTGGTGCAACTTGAGGCCGTTTCCTCTTGTTGTGTCACTTGTTACTTGGGAGCAGAGACCGACCCCACCTTGCTACGACCTCCTTTTTGGTAGTTGTAGGAATGAGAAGGTCCCCCTGAGCACCTCAATGTCTCTCTTTTAGTGAGGAGCCCAGAGCTGAACACAGGATTTGAGGTGCAGCCTCACCAGTGCCCAGCACAGGGAAACAGTCCCTGCCCTGGCCCTGCTGCCGCACTGGTGCTAACACAGGCCAGGATGCTCTTGGCCTTTCTGGCCACCCAGGCATAAGCTGGCTCATACTCAGGCACTGTTGACCAGCAGCGCCAGGCCCTTTCCCGTGGGCAGCTTTCCAGCTGCTGTTCCCCAAGCCTGGAATTGCGTGGGGCTGTTGTGACCCAAGTGCAGGACCCAGCACTGAGCCTTGTTGCCCTCAGCCCCTCAATCCTGTGTCCTGGCAGAGGGGCTGGTCCCGGTTCTCCCACCCCCTTTCCTTTCTCCTCTGTGTTTGCTGACACATCAGCTGTAGCCTTCTCTTCTGCAGAGGTGTGCAGAATTTCACCTCCTGTGCCTCATTCCCTCCTTTGCCTTCCCCAGCAAAACAGGCAGGATATTTATGGCACAAGAGGTGAGTGGGGCCGGGGGGCAGCTCTGCTGTGATGGTCACTGCAGGCGTGGGGAGAGGCGGCTGTGCCACGGGTGCAGGTCACGCATCAGCCTGTGTTCAGGTGCGTTGCGTGTGTTGTGCTCCTACCAAATGTTGCAGTTCTTGATCCGTGTGGAAGCCAGATGCTGCAGCAGCAAGTGCAGCCCTGTGGTCTGTTGTGAGTTGTTTGTTGGCGTGTTGCTCCATGCGGGACTATTGAACGGGGGTGGGAATGCCAGCTAATGGCAGAAACACCTGGATCTGTCAGCAGGTCACTGGTGAAGGGTTTTGTTTGCAGAGCTTTGTTTCCAAAGCTGTCACTGGAAGTGTTTTAAGACTTCCGAGGGTCCAGGCTGACGTTTGCTGTTGGTGCCGCTGGGCTCAGCACCCACAGGAGCACCAGGAACCTCCGTGGGTGCCGCTGCCTTGTGCAGTTCTTTACCTGGGTGCTGGCGTTGCCCCCAGGGTTAGGGTTGGGGTTAGGGTTAGGGTTGGGGTTAGGGTTGGGGTTAGCAGCGGTGATTCCCGGTGGGAGCCTCCGCAACCGAGCCAGGCGCTGCGGTTTCGATCCCTTCTCTGGAGACACGGAGCTTCGGGAAGGGCCGAGTGGGGGCTGCACCGAGCAGGAGCCTCGTGCTCCTGCCCTGGCACCCGACTCGGAGCGGCTCCGAGGCACGAGCTGTGAGCTCCGCGCTGCAGCAGAGGCTCCGGGCACTTGTGCCCGTGGTGGGGCAGGGCTGTTCTCAGCAGGAATTGTACGTTGTAGAGAGCAGAACTGAACTGGGGTTGTTGTGGTCTCAGGTTTATTACGAGATTACCCGCTTGTCTTGTGGAGCAGCGCATCTTCCCTATGGCTTTGGGTGTTTACTTGTTCCAGCTTATGAGTAAAGCACCGAGGCTGAATTTTCCCCTCTCTTTGTGGGCCTCCATGGGCTGAACATGAGCCTTGGTCTGGAGGAGCCTGCAGGGGGTGCACCAGGGGCCTTGGCAGGGCTTTGTCCCTGCAGGCGCTGTGCCACGGGCCCCGGGCAGGGCTGTGTCCCTGCAGTCACGGTGCTGAGGAGGCCTGGCTGGAGCAGGTGGGTGCAGTTTCACTTCTCCTTCCCACTGCAGTGTACGTGGTGCGTGTGAGGATGGCAGAGCAGGAGCCCACAGCTGAGCAGCTGGCCCAGATTGCAGCTGAAAATGAGGAGGACGAACACTCTGTCAACTACAAGCCCCCTGCCCAGAAGAGCATCCAGGAGATCCAGGAGCTGGACAAGGACGATGAGAGCCTGCGCAAGTACAAGGAGGCGCTGCTTGGTGCCGTCACTGTGAGCGCAGGTGAGCCGAGGACGTGGCTGTGCCTCGCTCAAGCTGCAGCTCCATCAGTCACCTCCTTCCTCCTCCCTGCTCCCGGCCAGGAGCAGAAAGACATGTCTGTGCTCCCTGGGCTGATCTCCAGCCCTTGGAATAAGGTGCAGGAACTGCAGGTGTCACACTGCCCTTAGAGGGGGCTGCTCATGGGGACACTGTGGGCTGGCCCCACATGGTCGGGACCTCGGCCAAGGGGGACATTCTTCTCACTGATTTTCTTGCTCTTTCTAGAAGAGCCCTGGAAGGAAAAGGGTTTGTGTTGGCTGGTTTTAGGGAAAGGTGTTTAACAGCCTTTGCACTTGTCTTCTAGATCCCAATGCTCCAAACGTGGTGGTGACCAAACTGACTCTGGTCTGCACGACTGCCCCGGGCCCTCTGGAGCTGGACCTGACAGGTGAGCTAGGGAAGAATTCCAGCCCTTCCCGGGGAGAGCCACTTGGAGCAGAGCCTGTGGGAGCCACTCCCTGTTGGGAATGCCTGTGCTGCAGGCATGAAGGGTTTGTCCCACAAGCCTAGGCTGGGGCCTCCGCAGCCCTGTGCGGAGCAGCCGTCCCACTCCAAGAGTCACCGCCTGCTCCTGCAGATACTGTCCTCAACGCCCCAGAGCACAATACAGAGGGACCCTGAGCAGCCCTCTCCCTTCTCTGTAGGTGACCTGGAGAGCTACAGGAGGCAAGCATTTGTGCTGAAGGAGGGTGTGGAATACCGGATAAAAATCTCCTTTCGGGTAAGAACGGAGGTCTCAGAACAGAAGAACAAATGAACATTGGGACGCTGCAATCCCAGAGCGATTCCTGACCCCCAAAAAGGGGGGTGATGGGGGAAGCAGTCTCCTGCTGTGGTGGGATGGGCCATGTGCTGAGGAGGTTTGAGCCTCCACCTTAGTGGAAGATGTCCCTACCTGGGGCAGGGGGTTGGAACTGGATGAGCTTTAAGGTCCCTTCCAACCCAAACCAGGCTGGGATTCTGTGGATGTCTGCACAGTCCTTGCTTGTCTCCCTGCAGGTTAACAGGGAGATCGTGTCAGGGTTGAAGTACATTCAGCACACGTTCCGGAAAGGAGTGAAGAGTAAGTGCTGCTCTGAGGCGGGTGCTGCTCGTGAGGGGTTCTGCTTCGTCTGCTGGGGGGGCAGCCAGTCCCAGGCACCGCAGGGTGATGTGTGAATGTTCCCGGTCTGTGCGGGGCAGCAGCACCCACAGCACCCGGCTGGACACGCTCCTGCCTGGGGAGCAGCTCGGTGCTGACGGAGGGAGTCGCTCCCTGCAGCAGGAGCTGTTCCTGGAGCAGAGCTGTGGATGTGGGTGACTCCTCTGTCCTCACAGCTTCATTATGGCCTGTAGCTGTCACAGGCCTCGCATCTGCTTTAGCCTTGCCCCAGGTGCAGGGGAGGCTCTAAACCAGGCGCTGTGCTCCACTCTTGTCTTCCTGTAGTTGACAAGACCGAATACATGGTTGGCAGCTACGGCCCTCGAGCAGAGGAATACGAGTTTCTGACCCCCATGGAAGAAGCCCCTAAGGGAATGCTGGCCCGGGGCAACTACAATGTCAAATCCAAGTTCACAGATGATGATAAGACTGACCACCTGTCCTGGGAGTGGAACCTGACCATCAAGAAGGAGTGGAAGGAGTAGCCCTTCCCGAGGCCAAACCCCAGAGCGCGTGAATCAGACAGTGGCTACCGTAGAAATTCCCCCTGTACCAAAGTGCTGACATTGGAACCCTCCTCCCTTCCCTCCACCCCATTATGATTTGACCAGAGCTCAGTTTTGTATTGTGCCCCCTCCCCAGAGAATCTCTGAGTGCATTGTCCAAACCCTGCTGTCTGCATCTGGTCTCCAGCTGCCTGGCCTGGGCCATGCTGCTGGTGCAGGGCTGGGCCCCTTCCTGCTTCCCACCTGCCCTTATCCCGGTAGGTGCTGGAGGGGAGACACCTGTGCCCTCATAGCTCCTGTGCTTGGCCTCCTGTGCACAGCTCAGGGTAGTTACTGCCTCCAGCAGCTGAAGGACTTTGATGCCAGGCAGCTCCTGTCCCCATGTGTTGGCTCAAGTCATGCTCAGCCTGCCCCTCCACCCCGCCGGTGGCTGGGAGCTCTGGCAGCTTCATTTGTGGATGTTCCCTGTAACCATGATGCCTTAATGTGTAACACGGATCCTCTAGGGAGGGGGCCCTGCCCCTGTTACACTTTTTAATCATGTCCCCTGGTTTTGGCATGGCGCTCATCTCGGTCACACCCCTCATGGGTTATTAGGTAAGAGTCACAACTTCCCGCTTTGCTGCTGGTCCTTCCTCCCTCGAGACTGGACATCTCCAGAGGGAGGGTGGTGGGTGATGAGGGCACGGGAGGCACCGGCTCTGCCGTCACTTGCGTCCCTTCCCATCCCCTCACACCCCGGCAGCCGCAGTGACTGCGAGCACTGAGGTTCCAGGCCAGCGCCCACCCTCCTGCCGGCTCTGGGCTGAGGATGGACTTGGCTGTTTCTGCAGCTGCTCCTGACACGGTCAACCAAGAGCTTGTGATGGACAAGCTCCAAAGCGGTTAATGCCTTATGTATCTGTTCTGCCTTTACAACCTGTGCCTGGCCTGGCGGCAGTTATTGCCTTCACACTCCGATGCCGCAGCGGTGCCCGGGGCTGCGCTGTCGGTGCCTGGGGTGGAGGAGCCCTTTGGGACCCCTGGGCCGGACAGGCCCGTTCCCGCTCCGCAGCCGCCTCTTGGGATCAAACCACACTGAGGCTGTATTAGAACCGGGACCAAGTACGTGTGGCTTTCTCGTAGCTACGTCTCTGCCTCTAACTCCCCCCTGCCCTGCCTCTAGAGAGGTTTTTGTTCATTTGATTTGGTGCAATTGTCTGTAAGTCCTAGACCCGGGTTAACAGGTTTGGAATCATCGTCTGCTTCTCCTTTTATGAAAGTAAAATAAAACCTTTGAACTGACTGCCCACCGCGCTCTGCTTCTGCTCTGGGGTTGGCGGGGAGGGCGGGGAGGGGGGATTCTGCCAGTGCCCGGGGCAGGAGATGGTCCCTGGGCTTAGAGTGAAACGGGACGGGGCAGCGGCCCTGCTGCGGCACGAGGAGGGCGTGGGGCAGCGGCAGCTCCGGGGGCGCTGTGTGCTGAGCCCCGGCTCCCCGGACATTCCTGCATGCGCCGAGGAACGCAGGAGTGACTGGAGAGGGAGGCGCCGCCGCGATAAAAGCCCGCGGGTGTTTGCGTTCGGGATAAGGAAAGCGCAGCCCGGGAAAGCTCTTCATGAGCCCCGCAGCGCTGGGGGAAGGGGAGCGGCCGCTGCTTGTCCGAGCCTCGGGCTCTGACCGGGGGGAACCGCCGAGCGCCGGCCCCGGGAAAGCGGCTGCAGCCGCAGGGACCGGCCCGGGACCCGCGACAGCGCCGCCGGAGCCCGGGGACGCGCCGGTAACGCGCGCGCCACGAGGCTCCCGGTGCGCCGGCCCCGCGCGCCGCGACGTGCCCCC